>NC_136433.1:146117573-146717573 GCF_052849685.1 Lactuca virosa
GGTTTTGTTTTTTCTCACCCCCACATCTATAGCACGGTAAGACCAAAAATTATTTGTATTCATGTATATACCCGTAACGTAGTATTAACAATATATTATTAAGTTTTAGTCTTAACCCATTTAGAAAGGTATAAAAGTATTATATAATCACAAATCAAAGCTTCATGATTTTTTAATTATGTATTTAAGGGATAATCGTAAAAATATCAGTTAAAATATTATTTGGTGTTCACCATATCACATGCTCGTGTTATTATTTTTTATGTATTCGATTTTATGTTTATATAATTGAAAGGAACACTACTTCAACCATTATGCTCTTTATAAAAAACGTTCATACATACATTCATAAAGAACACATGGATATAAAAATCGTAAGTAAAAATATATTACTTTTTAACAGGAGTAATCTAAATGAAAGTTGTAGTAGACTCAAATACGAACGCGTGGATATAAAGATCGTTAAAATATGAGATTGTATGAAGAAGTTACGACGTTCAGAATACAAGACTTATGCCAAACCGTAAGACCTAAGCAATCAAGCAGTCGAGGTTGTGGTGGCCATAAGCATCAACAACCTTGTACACCTTATTAATTATTTTCCCACGTATGATGCCTTCAGGATGACCTAAACAAACCGGTCATAAGTATTGAATGTGTACAAAAACAACGAGAACTTATTTTGCAACAAAAAATATTAATGACTAAATGTGCAAAAAAATATTAAGGACTAAATGTATACAAAATGAGAAATATATTACCGTACAAAGTCATTTTTTTGGGCTTACTTGGAGTAGTCAGTCATACGAACTGAATGTATACAATTTAAACAAGTTGTACGGGTAAATGTGGACGAAAAAAACTCAGTAACCAAATGTGTACAAATCGAAAAATACATTACCATTTTAAGTCATTATCCCAACTAAATACTATTATTTATATAAAGCAAAATGGGGTCGACTAAAAAGACTCCTTGTTTTTGAACGACAAGATTATAAATTAAAAGAGCTAGCTAGAAACTAGCAAAAAAGAACAATACAAACGATTAAGGAAACAAAGGGTTTTGAAGCCAACGAGCCCAATTCAGTTTAACCTTAATGTTACGAAAAGAAAACCAATTAATAGAAGACACAACAATATTATCGAAAATGAATACCTTATTGTACTTCCGATCCCCAAAAATTACAGCATTCCGGTAACACCACAACACCCAAACCAAAGTCGAGAAAATAACATCCAACGTAAGTCGCCTTAAACAAACTGTCTTCTAAGAATCAATCCAAGCAACCATATGAGAAACATTTAGAAAATCTGGAACCACCATATCCAACCAGGCCACCATCCTATGACACACCTGACGATCGATCACATAGCTGAAAAAAAGATGATCGACAATCTCCACGTCATTCCCACAAATCGGACACAAAGTAGACGGGATCCACACTCAAATGATCTAGTCTCACAAACGATTCGACATCAATCTCCGTATAAAAACATTAAACTTTAATCGGAACACTAGACACCATGCTTAGATAGTCAATCATTCCCACAAATCGGCTAAAAGGACACCTTATTTTATCATATAGATATCATGTTGCCCTGAAGTTTCTATTAATATGCACCTACGTATATGATCCGAGTATTTGAAAAACAACAACATTGAAGTGACTATTTTTTAGACTTTTTGTGTAAGTGGGGAATTTTTTGATTTATTTTCCAACTATTATTGGCATAAATCATCATAACAAAGAAAATTCAAGTAAAATGGAATGAACCATCACATATAGAACTCCAAAATAGAAAGAATAATTCCAAAACATGAAAGACATCTCCAAATGAATGTCGGGAAAGCTACATCTCTTGAAGAACAATACAAACGATTAAGGCAAAAAAGGGTTTTGAAGGCAATAAACCCAATTCAATTTAGCCTTAATGTTATGAAAATAAAACCAATTAAAAGAAGACGCAACGATATTATCGAAAATGAATACCTTCTTGTACTTCTGATCCCCAAAAATGACAGCATTCCGGTAACACCACAACACCCAAACCAAAGTCGAGAAAATAACATCCAACGTAAGCTCCTTTAAACGAATTGCCTTCTAAGAATCAATCCAAGCAACCATATGAGAAACATTTAGAAAATCCAGAACCACCATATCCAACCAGGACGCCATCCTATGCCACACCTGACGAGCAATCACACAACTGAAAAAAAGATGATCGACAACCTCCACGTCATTCCCACAAATCGGACACAAAGTAGACGGGATAAGCACACCCAAATGATCTAGTCTCACAAACGACTCGACATCAATCTCCATATAAAAACATTAACTTTAATCCACACTAGACACCATGCTTAGATATTCAATGATTCCCACAAATCCACATTAACTTTAATGTGCACCTAGGTATATGATCCGAGTATGAAAAAATAAACAGCATTGAAATGACTATTTTTTAGACTTTTTGTGTAAGTGGGGACTTTTTTTGATTTATTTTCCAACTATTATTGGCATAAATCATCATAACAAAGAAAATTCAAGTTAAATGGAATGAACCCTCACATAGAGAACTCCAAAATAGAAAGAATAATTCCAAAACATGAAAGACATCTCCAAATGAATGTCGGAAAAGCTACATCTCTTGACCCCCCCCCCCCCCCCCCCCCCTGCTTAAAAATGTTTTGTAGGTTAACTTCATGAATAAAAAGTAGAATTTTGGTCTCCGAAACCTAAAGATCATTTCAGAAATTTGCTACGTAATTTATAAAATTTTGAACACTTTCCATAACCATAGTACATTACCATATAAAGGCATTCAAATGGGTCATTTAGTTGAAAACACTATCACAGTACACGTTTTAGATGTATGGTTCAAAATAATTCTTTTTTCAAAGTGTCAGGTGCAAATGATTATATGTCCATAATCCGAATTAGACCAATTTAATGTATTACAGTAATTTTGGAAAATGCTTAAAAGTTGTCTCATTGACCAATACCAATATTGTCAGTAATCTTGTAGTAATTTTTATGATTATCGTTATATTTAAATAAAATAATTTAGTTATTATAAAACAGTATTATGATATTTGTATTGGTTTTAAGTTTTAACCAATCAACTAACCTGAATAGTAGATGAAAGTAAAGGAGGGGGAAAAAGCAATTTGATTAAAAGGAACGTAAGAAGTTCAACCGTATACTTACTTTAAATTGATTGATATTAGTAAAGGTCTATAATAAAATTTATAGATTTTTTTTTGGGGGAGTGGTCAACCTTTACAACTCAGGACATGATATGAAACAAAGAAATGATGCTAAACTTTTGGCCTTTTGGCTCTTTGGCTCTTCGAATCTCAATCTTCCACTTATTATAGAACCTCCAATTGCTACTTCAGTCTTTCTCGTTTTACTATATTACCCCTCTAATCTTATCCACTACTAGTCGCCCCTTTCTCTCTTTTTTCAAACTGCCCTGTTTAATTAACAAAAATAAATAAAGTAATTAAGGATGCGTCTGTGAAAAACTTTCGGGGTTATTTTTATTTTTTATTTTTATTTTTTGAAAGGTTTTTCTTTTAAAAAAGAGTAAAGTTTTTACTTCAATAGAAAATTTAAAAAATATATTTGGTTAAAATTTATCAAGATTTTATTTTTTATTTTTAAAAATTAGATGATATTGTTTGGATGTTTATTTTTTATCGGTTTTTATTTTGTAATATTTATTATTTTAAATAATACAATATTTAACATAACTAACATAACATTTTGTAAATGTTATGCATTATTCTTAATCGCACATCAAATTAGTCAACGTGTTATTAATTTGTAGATTTGTAAAAATGTCCATTGTGATAATAAAATTACAGAAATAGTTCATGTGTATTTACATTGAAATAGATAAAATTACAGAAATGATCTACCAATAATAATAAGAAATACAAAAATGAATGAAATGGTACCCATGTTATAGTAAAATTATCATTATATGTAGGAAACGTGTCATGGACATCCCATATGATCGACAAGTGAAAATCATCGCCTATTAAATTCATGCTAGATTCGGAACTCGGCGAGACCATGTCCATGAGGGACTTAGCGGAAAAAGAAGTGTTTGTCGTTAGAGTGGCATCACACGAAGATGTTTATAAAATAAAGAGTATTTCCCTTGATTTCTAATATATCTTTTTATAAGCAATTCCATAACTGCACTTAGGGAACCGATTCTGTAACACTTGGTTTTAGTGATGTCCTAATTTCAAGATGTCATACCGGAATTTGATCAAGTGATGGTGTTAGGCTTCAAAGGAATAGGGGTTAGGCCATTTTCGGATGTTGGTAATGTTGGATTAAGTGATTAAAGCCTTCGATTTGTGCCTTGAAGCAAAGGGTAAAATTGGAAAGGTAATATCTCGAGTTTTTTGCATGAAAGGATTTTAGTTCGATGTGTTTTTAGTCAAAAGTAACTAGATAAGATTGTGGGTCTCTTCAATACCTTTACGTGCATATAAAGAACGCCGAAAACGGAGTTGACACGAAGAAGTTATGGTTGTTTGAAGTTGAATTGGAAGTTGGGGGTTTTGCCATACGCATGGCGTACGCAAGCTACACAAGCTAAGCAGGGCGTAGATGCTGAAGGAGGAGCGCGTTTTTAAGGAGCTATGCATGACATAAATTAAGCTACGTATGGCGTAGCTGTTGCTGACCAAAACCCTAATTCTAAGGTTTTAGGCCTTATTTAAGGGCTTTAAGTTCTTGGAACCCTTCCCATTACCAGCCTCCATCGCCACAAATCGTTCCTTTGAAACCCTAGCCACCAATTGTGAGTTTTGGAAGCATTAGTGTGATTTTTTGGTGCATTCTTGAAGGAGTCCATTGGAGAAGCAAGTGTGAGCTCTAAGCTTTAGAGATCCAGAATTTGCACTTCAACACTAATCTTCAGAAGGTATAAAGCTTGCATCTTGATGGTCCATTTGTTAGATCTAACTAGCTCATGCATGGGTTTTATGCTTTTTTGTCCCTTAATCTTGGTTCTTGTGAGCATGGGTTACTACTAACCATTTGAGTGCCTCCTTATGATGTTTTGAGGATATTGAGTCATAAAAAAATGAGAGCTTGGGCACTTTCATCCATCCATGCATGAGTTCTTGAGCAATAGATAACTTTATGGACCTAGGTTTTGGTTTTGTGCTCTTTGTGACCATGAAAATGGATAAAGTTAGAGACTTTATCCATTAATACATTCACTTAGATCAGACCTGGGAGTTTGAGAGTTTGGCTTGTTGTATTAAGAGCTTAATAGAAGTTTTTGGAATCAGAGGCACTACGCAGGGCATAATCTAGGTACGCATGACGTAGCTCTATGCAGGGCGTAGATTAGTTATGCATGGCGTAAGTCAACTGAGGGTTGACCATTGACTTTTTGGCCGATTTGACTTTTGGACTTAGTATTGGAAGGGCAAAATGGTCTTTTTCCCAAAGGAGGTTTAATTGTGAGCCTAGACCTTTCGTGGGCCAAGCATTTCCTTGATTGTTAATTAGGGTTGTATTATGGATATGTTTAGCAAGACGAGGCTTGATATCGTCGAATCGAGTGGGTGGTTTATCTTGTCTTAGGGATTAAAGTGAGTTTTCTCACTGTACTCATGGATCGAAGGCACTAATGGCGGCTCATTCGTTTGTGTTATATATCCGTGTGTATAGGATGTTGCTATGTTATAGAGATCTGTTAGATTGGTGAATCTGTATGATTACTTGTATTGCTGGTTATTGTTTATCTGTTTGCATATGTCGACATACTGTGGTTGGTTTGAGGTGGTACTGCTTTGTGTTGTATGCCAACAAACTGGGGCAATCTAGTTAGGAGACTGTAGGCAAGGGGTAATTCATTCAGGAGACTGTGGACCCAGGGGTAATCTAGTCGGGAGACTGTGGACCCATATGCAATCTAGTCGGGAGAATGTGGGTCGTGGGCAATCCAGTTGGGAGACTGTGGGTCCAGAGGCAATCCAGTTATGTACTGTGGGCTTGGTATGTATGTATTGTTTGTAATTATTTTCAGGTACCAATGGTGATTAAGGGAAGGCGAAGGCGTGATCGTACACATCCTCCAGCTAATTTATACTTGAGAGATTATTTGATACTCTGAATCTATGGATTTGATTTAAAAACAATGATGGACTATCTTGTGGTTTATGAAAATATTTTTACTAAAAGTGAAAAATTTTGGCATCATTTTTGGGATGTTACAGATTCAATGAGTGATAAGTGTTACATGTGTTCCATGTGTGGGGAAGAGAGTCACCGATCAAACGAGTCGCCGAAACAGAGGCAAGACTTACTGACCGATTTTGATGAACATCATGGAAATGGAGTTTTATGAAAAGTTGAAGGTGAACCAATAGAGTTTGTGGTTTGGATAATTTTATGCTCTCTAAAGGTGCAAGAGAACTATCAAAGAAATAATTGTTTTAGTCAAAGTGTTCAATCAACCAGAAGATTTTTACCTTAATTATCGATAGCTATAGTTGTAAGAATATGGTTTCGAAGGCCTTGGTCGATCACCTAATGTTTGTCACTGAAGCACACCCTAAACAATATCAGATTGGATGGATTTAGGAAGGGCCTTCCAAAAAAGTAACAAAGATATGAAAACTCCCTACTATATTAGGAAAACTTACAAGGAGGAGGTAATTTGTGATGTGTTGTACATGGATGCTTGTCATGTTTTATTAGGAAGACCATTGAAACATGACATGGATACTACCCAAAAAGGATGACATAATATGTATATTTTTACATGTGAATGAGAGAAGATAACAATCTTATCTATAGGGATTATAGGGCCCTTAGTTAAAAAAGGTAAGGCTCTCTTGACTATGATAGAATCTCACTATGAGTTATGTGCAAAAACCATGGAGACTAGCTCAAAATTTTCCTTCGTTGTGAACAGAAGAAAAGTGGAATATATGGAGGAGATCCCTCAAAAAGTGAAATCATTAGCGAAGTAATTTGGGAAAGTGGTTGCATAAGACACCCTTGAAATTCCCCCCATCTGAAAAACATTAAAACCAAACATATTTGGTACCCGATGCTAGTCTCCAAAATCTACCCCACTACCGGATAACCCCTATAGAATGTGACATTTTGAGAGAGAGGGTGGAAGAACTTTTGAGAAAGGGGCATATGTGTCACAACTAGCATTTTTGGCTAGGAAATTCTATCTATGTATGATCAACTCTTGATGTATCTTGTAACTCTAAGATTGATGCTATACATGTTATTAATTTCAAAAACAACTATTCAAATCAAAACTCACTCGACTTTGGGCTTGTAACCCTAATTTCCCGGTTCAAACTCTTATTGGACTAGGATCCTCTTATTGGGCCTAATGGGCCAATAAACCCTCACCTTGATTTATTTGGGCCCTAGTTGGGCCGAAAGTCATTAAAAATTTATGATTGGGCCACAAAACTCTACATGGGCCTCATTGGGCCAAAAACTATTTAACTCATCTCTATGGGCCGAAAACCCATTGTTTTTACCTCTTTTAGGCCGAGAACTAGTATGTGGTCCCAATGGGCCGAAGATTTCTTATTGGGCCATACATTTGAGGTTGCTATTCTATTCAAGCCCAATACTTATTCTTTTCTTTCCTTCTCTCCATTCTCGGTTTAAAAAAATGGAATTAAATTAAAATCTTGACACCTCATTATTATCTAGAGGATATCCATGTTAAATTACATCACATATTTCTAAGATTAATTCCCAAATCCTCCATGTAAAAACCACTTAATCTCTCTCTCTTTCTCTCTTCTTATTCTCGGCCAAAGCCACCTCTCCACCCTTATTTTTCACTTCAAACAAACCAACACTCCTCTCATATCTCTCAAGCACACAAGGAAATTCTTCATCCCTCCTTTCAAACGTTTCGAGAATTAAGTGTGTATCAAGGAGGTTCTTTCAAGTTTCCACTAACTTGGTAAGCTACTAGCACTCTTAAGATGTTTTGTTTCCATTTTTCACTAAGATCGTTCCTTAACAACACCATTTTCGTGTTGTGCCTCCTAGGATCATCCTAGTTTTGAAAAAAATCTTTTCCAAAGAACAAGCTAGGCTGAAAATCTCCATCTCTTTACTCTTCAAAAACCGATCCATCACCCAATGTGAGTTCATACCCCCATTGTTTTCGGGTTTTACTATGTTTTGGGGGAGGATAAAAGTTGCTTTTGTGTTAGATCTATGTATTTATGCATGTATATGTGTGTTTTCATGTTATATGTTGTGATTATGCTATGAAAACTTGTTAAAACTTCATAAAAACTCGAGATCTATTAAAGTTTGGTGATGTTTGTAAACTAAATCATCATATGGAACTTACTATAAAGTTGAAAGGATTAAACATGTTAAGGAACACTAGAAAACTAAACAAAACCATATAAGGGACCATATTTGACAAATAAACAAAAAGTAAAGTCTTTTTGACAACTCACGGTTTTGAGACCAAAAGAATCATTTTTAGATAAAAATGGATCTTTATGATATCCACGGTTTTAAAGGGGCCAAAAATGTAAATTTTCATAAAAATGGGCTTCTCTTTGGGCTTTCACTGTTTTAATGGGCCAAACTTGTCAATTATTACAAAAATGGGTCTTATTTAGAAACTCACGATTTACATGGGCCTAAAAAGGTAATTATTGACTTTTTATGGATTAAATGGTCATTTTAAACAAACATGGGCCAAAAATGTAAATTTTCGGTTATATGGGCTGAAACTGTCATTTCTATTAAATTTGGGCCAAAAATGTTATTTCTATCAAAAATGGGCTGAAAATGTCATTTTATTCAAAATGAGCCCTTAAGTGTAAACTTTCGGTCTTTATGGGCCTAAAGTGTCATTTTTACCAAAAATTATGCCTTTATTGTAAATTTTCGGCTTAATGGGTCAATAATGTCATTTTTACAAAAAGTGGGCCCTTTTATGTCATTTTGGTAAATAATTGAGCTAAAACAAACAATATAATAACAAACGGGCTAATTACGTCATTCTCACTTTTATTGGGCCTTGTTTACCCATTTTCATGTTATTGGGCCTTCGTGGTCCATTTACATGCTTATTGGGCATGATACGTTCATTACATGTTTATTGGGCCTTAGTGACCCATTTACATGCTTGGTAGGTCATGTATACTCTTTACATGTTTATTGGGTCTTGTTGACCCATTTACATGCTCGATGGACCTTGTATACACATTTCATGCTTATTAGGCCTTAGTGACCCATTTATATGCTTGATAGGTCATGTATACTATTTCCATGTTCATTGGGCTTTGTTGACCCATTTACATGCTCGACGGACCTTGTATACACATTTCATGCTTATTGGGCCTCATTCATTCATGTACATACACGTTGGGCCTTGTAACCTAAATACATACACGGAAACATTATTTAAAACATTAAATAGTGTGTTACATTATTCGCGTAAATTTAGTTAAGGTTCTTGTGAGACGTTCTTTCATACGTAGCTACCTAGTGTACAACCTTAAGTCTTGTAGTTATAACCAGAGTCTCCCGGAGGGAGAGTGAGAGTTTGTGTATAGATCTATACGGGGTTGACAGCCCCACACTTGAGCTGTTCGCTACAGCTACACTAGGCCAATCTAGGGTGACAAATGTCTTACCTTAAACAAGTCGACGCCTGAAAAACGTCATGCCAGGAAGATCAGTCATATCAAGCATGGTTATAACGACTCACATAGATATTAGCAAACACTGTACAAATTTACAAAATACATATACTATACTTTTGATACACGTACGAGCTATTCATTTCTATAATACTCGGGTCTTATGGTTGGAAGACTACAACTCTTTTACAGACAGAAAATATCGTATTTTCTGGGAAACAAACACGATACCTTACATTTTACTTACAACAGAAAATATAGAAATTTTTGGAACTCTCTCTTATACATTTTCAAAATATGAACACACATGCTATAATATAAGATTTGAAACAAAACGCTCAAACAATTTTTGCGGAAAATATCGGATTTTCTGGAAGTTTACAAATGATACAAAACTTTTCTTACAAACATGTTTATGAACTCACCAACATTATATATGTTGACTGTTTTCAAAATAACTTGTATTCTCAGGGACTCGTTAGCAGGTCGGTCGTCAAGGACATGTGGACTTTTGTTGTAATTTCCATCATACATTTAATATTTTGGCATGTAACTTTTGTGAAACAAATACAATGATGTAAAACCCTGGATGTTGTATTATTGAATGTGTGATGATGATGTTGTATTTGATTCAATTATATACACTGTGATGATATTACAAAATGAAGTCACCCAACCCTCGGATGTTTCGGCCGTCTGGTTCGGGGGTGTGACAATATGCAAGAAAGAACCAGTTTGCGTGTCGTGCCTCCTCTACTCACCTCAAAGAAGTTTGGTAGTTGGAGAATATGTGTTTAAACCGTGCGATTAACAAGATTATATTAAGGTATAGTTTCCATATACCTTGAATGCATGATTTGCTAGACCAACTCTATAGAGTGAAAACCTTTTCAATATAAACTTGTGAGGTAGATATGATCATATATAGATTTAAACTAGTGATGAATGGAAATCAACATTCAAGAAAAAGGATTATATGAGTGGCTAGTGATGCCATTTGGATTATCAAATATAACGAGCACTTTTATGCCTTTTATAGGAACATTTGTGGTCGTTTACTTTAACGATATTCTAAGCTTCAACACTACATATATGGAGCAGATAGAACACTTACATACCATATTAAGTACTTTACAAGAAAAAAAATTATATGATATCCTAAAGAAGTGTATGTTTTAACTAGCACATTATTTCTTGGTTATATTATAAGTTCTAATGGTATTCATGTAGATAATGGCAAACTCAAGGCTATTTGTGATTGATTTTCTCATAAGAGCATAACTCAGGTCCGCAACTACCATGTCTTGTCCACTTTTTATAAGAGGTTTGTCATAAATTTTAGTACCATTGTATCTCTAATAACAGACTGTACAAAGAAATGATAGTTTAGGTGGACGGAAAAAGTAGAAAGAATGTAGAGGCTTATGAAGGAGAAGTTAACAAAACTAATGGGTCACAAAAAAACAGTTTCACAAACCATTCATGTTTCCGATAATTTTGTTGTTGAGGGAAAGATATAGACCGAGTGTTATACTTATGGTTTCAAGCACTCTTGGTAATACAATCAGATGTGTAGAGGGGCACACTTATCCAGTGGCTTTGGATTTTCCTCTAAGCAACGAGCAGTGAAATTTTATCCTCTTCTTTTTCAGCTAAGTCGAGTATTGATCGAACGGGTAAAAATACTAAAAATAAAACCCCAAAAAGAATCAAACATTGTGTATTTAATAAATAGCTTCATGCGTTTTATAAAAGTGGGTGGTTTTTTGGCATACAAAATTAAGGTTAGTACAAATGGATCAAGCTAAATTTCTAAACATATTGGTATGTCAACAAGTAATAAATTAATATCATGTCCTTAAACATTTATGATATGTGGAACGATATGAACCATTGGTTGATACTGAATCTTTGTTCGAGTCATAGGATTAATTTTATTGGGTTGCAAGAAATGCGTTTGATTAAAATGGGGATGTTCAAAGCAAAAGGTATTTGCGATAATCATCGTTTTGATTGTGTTTGTGTTACTGCTCGAAAAGATAAGGTGGTCTTATGTTTATTTGGACTTGCCAATCTTTGTGAAGCCTAATATTACTTGTACGGATAATATGGTAATTATAGAGGGGGAGTGGGTCTTTCAAATATGGTTAACATTTATGCTCCTAAAGATAAAGGTCATAAAAAGTTTTTATGGTTGTATGTAACTAATTTTTTGAACCGGAACCCAGGTTGTTACATTCCGTTTAGAGATTTTGATGCAGTTATGGATGATTCTAAAAGATTTGAGATGGAGATTTATTCGGTTTCAGTTGATAATTTTAATGTTTATTGATTATGCACTTTTATAGGAGGTTTCGATGGATGGATGTGCTTTTACGTGTATTTGTGCAAACGGGAATAAGCTTAGTAAACTTGATAGGTTCCTTGTGTTAGAATACGTCCTTCACATCTTCGCTAATTATTCTTATCAAGCCATGGATAGATTGGTTTCGGATCATAAGGGTTTTTTTTGAAGCGTGAAGTGGTGGATTATGCCCAAGATCCTTTCAAGTTGTTCAACTCGTGGCTTGATAGGTTCGATCAGATAGTCAGAAATGCATATTTTGAGCAACTTAATGGTTAGTCCAAATCGAAATCCAGTGAATTTAAAAACAAGATCAAACATCTCTAGAGTAAAATAAAGGATTGAACAAAGGAGTTCAAACTAAAAGAAGACAGAGATAAATTTTTTGAAGGGGAGAGTAACGAGAAAAATTTAAGGAGAATGTCGAGAAGCCATCAATTTTAATCATAATGTAACATTTAGTTCAGGTGAGCAATTGTAAAGTTAAAAATTTCAAAGGATTTAACCCTGATCACGATGTGAGGAATGTATGTCACGTCGTTAGGAGTTTAATGAGTACGCACATCACTTTTGGGCTCACGACGTGAGCACATATTGGCTCACGACGTGAGAACTGCCTGAGAGGAAACTCTAATTTTGGTGGTTTTATTTTTGTATTTAAAGGAAGTGAGGGATAGGGTTATCCCACCCTCAGCCTCCATCACCTCTTTGCACTCCCCTTTGAAACCCCAGCATCTATATTTGATCTTGAAGCTTATTTGTGGTGATTTTAGCTAACGAAAAGAAGAGGAAGAGCATCTAGTCCATTATTTTTGCATTCAAGTCTCACCACCAAGCATTTGCACATCTTCTAGACCTTTTGTGAGTTTTAAGTTCCTTGCTTTATGAGTCCATAAGCTTAGATCTTGGTTTTTATTGCTTAATCCTTCATATTCAAGATGATGTAGTGGTTGAAATCCATAAAGTTGCCAACTTTATGGATCTCCAGCGTCCCTTGAGTAGTATATATGCTAGATCTGGAAGATGGTTGAGTTTTATGGCTCTTACATGAGATTTGGTGTCATTTTCCCTTTTTGTGCCCTAGCTAGTGTTTGGGACATGCATTGGACATGCATGTCCAAAAAGCCTCGTTTTTATGATGTTCTGGAGTAAATAAGACATTATGGGGGATTTGGTTGATGGGCCGAAAAGAGATTAAGAGTTTCATTAAGAACTTATGATCGGAGCGTTCTCACGACGTAAACACAAGGGGTGTCACTAAGTGAGGATGGGGTTCCTGGACTATTTTGGACTTATTAGGTCACGACGTGACTAGTGGCTGTGGGACTTTCAGTGTGAATTGACTTGACTTTTACCAGACCTAAGGGTATTTTGGGTATTTTGAGTTGTATTTGAGATTGGTCACTATTTGATGAATAAGTGATCGGTAGAGTTGATATTCAAAGTTGTATCCTATTCAGAGATCTTCTGCAGACTGAGAGGTAAGTTTTCCTCACTGTAGTTGTGGATTGAAGGCACCAAGGCCGTCCCACTGGATTTGATATCCTTGTATATTGATACATGTTATGTTGAGTATGCGGTAGATCTGCATGATTACCTGATGATTACTGATACGCATTAGACTGGTAGAACTGTATGATTACCTGTATTACTGAATACGTGTTAGACTGGTAGATCTGTAGGACTACATGTATTTGCTGGCTATTGATATTTACGATATATGTTGATGTGTTATTGTTGGTTGGGTTGAGACGGTCATGCTATGTGCTGAAGGCCAAGATACTCAGGGCGGTCTGGATAAACTAAAGGCCTGCGAGGCGGTCCAGTCAGACGAAGGCCCGAAGAGCAATTTTAACGCCCGCGTTTCCCACTAGACATTAATAAAGATGATGATGTAGTTAGGGTCAATAGTTGTAATCTTTTGAGGTTAATAAAAGAGGGTGATTTGATTATTATGTGGTATTTGTATGTATGTATGTATGTATGTATATATATATATATATCTGTGTGTGTGTGTGTATACATTGTGTGTTTATAGCTACGTAAAAATTAGTGATAGAATTTGCGTCTAAATAGATTAAAGATTAGGACGAATAGCCTATGAATGAGACAAATTATCCGTAATAAGGATTCTGGAGGTATAAGCAGCGCTCAAAACAGACTTATAACGGATGAGTTATGACCCGTTGAAGTTTCACGTTCAAACCGGCACGACTACGATATCGTAAATAGCAAATCGAAGTTAGGACGATTATTAGCCTTAGTAATCTAAACGAAAGTTGTAGTAGTCGTTAAACCGAGAGCGTATATATAGAGAACGCCCCAATCTGACTTCGTAAGATGAAGTTATGATTTTTAGAAGTTTCAGTGTAGCAGTGTACGACTCAGAATCCGAAGTAGAAATCGGATGATTATTAGGAAAAGCAATCTAAGTGAGGGGTGAAGATCTCGTCCATATGGTTCCGCCGATATAAAAATATTCGAGAACGGATATCATATGAGGAAGTTATGAATTTTTAATGGATTTTAACAGTTTAAGCCTGTTAAAAATATAGCTTTAAAAATAAATTCAAAATTAGCCGACGGAGTCTAAACAAAAGTCGTAGATCTCGTCGAGAGCTTTCCGGGGATATTAAGAACGTCGAAAACGGAGCTCGTATGAAGAAGATGCGATTTTCTAAAGTTTTCTGAGAAGCGCACGTGCATGTGGGTTGCACGGCGCGCACCTTGTAGAAGGTGGGATGTGTACCACCATATATGCGACACGTGGCAGAAAAATGGGAGGAGCGACGTCTCAGGTGTGCACGGTGCGCAGTTGTGCTATAAATAGACTTTGGCTGCTCATTTGCTTCCTCAATCCCCATCCTCTTCTCTCTCGAAATTCTCTCGATTTTAGCCCATTTCCCTTAGTTTTAGCCTTCGGCATAGCCCTGTGATCCGTGAAGAAGTAGTAGTTAGCGAGTAGAAGCTCTGCCAATTCAATTTCTTAACTTTTTTCAGGAAGAGCCTCTGTAAGTTAGCTACACTCTAGTGTTTTCTGTGTAACATATATTTATAGTCATAAGTCGTCATTATGAACCTATAAATAAGATTTATCAGTAATTCCATGTCGTTATACTGATTGATCTACTTATGGGAGAGGTATCTAGAATGGTCATGTTGGCTTGGTTGTTGGATTTCAGAAAAGCTATTATGCCGAAATGATTTTGCCTCCCAACTGTCTTGCTTGGCTGATCCTTACTTGATAGATCTTGATGTAGACATTGGGATTAGTGAGGATCTAGACTATTCTCAGTCTCCATGATCATTATACTGAAACTTTGTAGTAATTATACTTAGGTCACGTCAAGGAATATCCAAGGTGTTAGACGAAGCTCTGCCCAGATCATTAGTCATCCATTTTATCATGTGAGTGCATAGTTACTTTCATCTTACACATAGATATAAAGTATTTAAGATAATTACATGCTATATGTGCTTGTTATCTGTGTTCTTGATATCTATGCTAGATGAACGATTTATACATGTTTTACTCGATTTTAAATTGTATATGTATTTTATTACCTATAAGTATGTTGGGTAAAGATGGATAGATATAAGATGACATAAATGATCAGAGATAAAAGGTGATATAGATGATGAGAGATGAAAGATGATATAGATGATATAGATGATTAGAAGCCTTTACTTTAAAGATGATCCAGTTGTCTAGCGGAGTACAGATAACGACCACAGACTATTCTAGACAGTCCAGTGGAACGCTAGCAGGGCTGTAACTTGTAGGTGTTTTTGAACTTATGTTCACCAGGTGTACTCCATCCCCCCTCCCCATGGCTTCCTTACTGACATATATTGCTATGGACTCCTCTAAGCATTATTGTCTTTCCCGAAGATGATTCTTAGGATAAGTCCCTTGAAATTAGATGTTAGGGACAAAGAGTGAGGATAGCGGGAAGGGGTAATCGGGTTGATGATTTGATTATAATAAATAAAGATTTAATTATTGTGGGTTGAAAACCTTATGTGCTCACTAGGCCCCCAAGCCTGACCCACTCAGTTTCTTATATTAAAGGAAGTGGCACAAGAGCACAGGTATGATGACGTGATGAGAGGTTTATGGATGCCTATAGGCTAGTAGTTTAGACAAACTAGTGTAAGGCATGTATTATTTCGTTTATGTTTATATAGTGTATCGACAATGACATCCCAAGGTTTTTAATATAAATAAAATACGTTTCTTCGGAAATGTTTTGATAATATCATTATCATTTTTTTATGAACAAATTCCGCAATATTATTCTTTTAAGGATACTAGGATTTCAAAATAAGCATAAATAAATCGGTTTTTTATGTCCGTGAAATTGGGGTTGCCACATTTGGTATCAGAGCATTAGTTTAAGTGAATTAGGAATATTATAGGATTTCTAGACTTAAAATTAGAAGGTTAAGAGATGATCGTGAGATGAGTGTCTGCTATATTTAGGAAGTATGCCTGAATAGACACTTGCACTAGCTTATTCTAGGAAAGATGCCTAAAATTGCTTTTATGTGCTAATTGATTTATATGATGCCCTTAGATGCTTTAGGATGTTCGGATCTTTGCTCTTTTGCCGACCGGATCTGGAAATTTATGTGTTCAGATTTGTAAACGTATAAGTATGGTATTAGAACTAGCATATAATATTTCGGAGTGATAAATAGGATTATACGTCTATTGTCTATAGAATCTTTCTCTATCTATATTCTCGTCACTATACACTGAACGTTTGCTTTGGTGTAGAGAACGTCATGGTTAGAACATGTAGTGGATTAGGAAACGTCAACGGTCACCAATAGCCTGAGCCACGAGTGATTAAGCGTGCACTAGAAGTAGCAGCTGCACCCAAGCCAATCACGTGGCCGTAGTTTAGGCGATGATGCAAATGATGTTATACCGTCAGATAGAGGAGACAATGCGTCTACTTCGGGAGAATGGGAGAGAACCTATTGCACCCGTTATGAAAAGAGGGTTGGAAGAGGAATAGTCATAAGAATGGAATTGCAATAGGTTTGTCAGTCGTGTGGAACCTCGTATGGTTAGAAGGAACCAACCAAATAAAGGAGATGATGGACGTGGTTGCAAGTACAAGGATTTCATGGCATCCAAGCCACCAAGTCTTACTGCAAGCCCAACACCGGTGGAAGTCATGGTTTGGATCTTCGAGATGGAGATGATGTTTAAAAGTTGTGACTGCAGCAACAAGCAGAAGACCGTTCTCGCGGTTACACAGTTGAAGACTGGGGTATTAAGCTGGTGAAAGCTACTAGCTGATACCATGCCCAAAGGAGAAGCTAGTAAGATGTCTTGGGAAGACTTTTTGATGCAACTAAGAATGTAGTACTGCTCTGAGCAGGATCTTATGGAAATCAACAACGAATTCCTGAATCTGAAGAATGGGAAGGATGAGCGTCAGTGAGTACGCTGCAAGTTTTATGGAGAAAATGAATCTTGTTCCTTATTTAGTTCCAGCTAAACTCTGCAAGGTTAACAAGTTTGCTAATGGATTGCCAGCAGACTTTGGTACAATGACCAAACAAGCAACAACCTTGAAAGCCGCCATCCGGGCAGCTAAGAATGTTGAGACCCAGTTAAGGGAGAAGGGTCTGGAGAGAGCTGAGATAGGAGAGAAGAGGAAGTTTGGTGGATCTTCAAGGTTCAACAAGAAAAGCAGGTTCTCGAAGTCTAGTTCCAATAAGTTTAGAGGAGGAGGAGGTGAAGCAAAATGGTGTGAGAAGTGCAAAAATAAGCACTCAGGGAATTGTGGCGAAGAGTTGACTTGTTTCAAGTGCGAGAGGACGGGTCATTATGCCAACGAATGTACATCTAACAAGAAGGTATGTTACGGATGTAATGAAGAGAGGCATATTGCAAAAGACTGCCCAAAGAAGAAGGAGGTTGCAAAGCCTAATGTGCCACCAAGGCCTAAGACAAGAGCATTCCAGATGACATTGGAAGTAGCAAGGGAGCAAGAAGATGTCGCTTTAGGTACTTTTCTCGTAAATGGATTGCCTGCCAATATTTTATTTGATTATGGAGCTAACTACTCCTTTATTTCACAGAAATTTGGCAGAAGATTAGCATTTCGTGTAGATAGACTAGATAGTGCTCTAGTAGTAGAGGTAGTTAGTGGCAAATTCGTACCTGTTAGTGAATACATTAGAAATATTGTCATCGACTTGAATGGGAATATATTCCGGAGGAATTATTGCCCATTGAGTTAAACGGCTTCGACATAGTGTTAGGCATGGATTGGCTTAGTGCGAACGACGCCGAAATCAAGTGTATAAAGAAGATCGTAGTGATCAAACCTAATGGAAGAGAACCATTTATGGTGTACGGGAACAAATGTAGAGTAAATTCTGGAATCATCTCCCTGATGAAAGCCATAAAATGTTTGTCCAAGGGATGTACATCATATCTAGCATTTGTAATCGATGCGAAGAAAGAGAAGAAGGAGATGCAGAGGATACCAATTTTTTGTGACTTTTCAGAAGTCTTTCCTGAAGATCTTCTTGAATTGCCCCTGATAAACAAGTAGAATTTAGGATAGACTTGTTACCAAAAACCACACCGACAGCCAAAGCACCTTACCGACTAGTACCGACGGAGATGAAGGAACTTACGATGCAACTTCAAGAGTTGTTGGAAAAAGGTTTCATTAGACCTAGTTCTCACCCTGGGGAGCTCTGGTGATATTCCTAAAGAAGAAATACAAAAGCATGAGGATGTGCAGTTACTACAAAGAGTTGAATAAGGTGACAGTAAAGAATAAGTACCCTTTGCCTAGGATAGATGAACTGTTTGATCAGCTGCAGGGTGCGAGCTATTTCTTGAAGATCGATCTTAGGTCAGGATAACATCAACTAAAGGTGAGAGAGCATGATATAGAGAAGACTGCTTTCAGAACGAGATATGGACACTGTGTGTTTTTGGTTATGTCGTTTGGACTGACCAACGCTCCTGCAATATTTATGGATTTTATTAATAGGGTTTGTAAACCATTCCTCGACAAATTATTAATAGTGTTCATTGATGATATTCTCGTATATTCGAAGAGCCAGCAGGAGCATGACAAAAACTTAAGAGAAATGTTAGAAGTTCTGAAGAAAGAGAAGTTGTACGCAAAGTTCTCCAAGTGTGATTTTTGGATCTGGGAAGTCCAATTCTTGGGTCATTCGGTTAATCAAGAAGGAATCATGGTTGACCCAACAAATATTGAAGCTCTAATGAAGTGGTAATGACCAAAAAGTCCCACTGAGATTCATAGCTTTCTAGGATTAGTTGGATATTACAGAAGGTTTATCCAAGGCGGTTCTTCGATAGTTGCTACTTAACAACTTTGACCCATAAAGGAGCTACATATGCATGGAGCGAGAAGCTAAAGAAGAATTTGTGTGAAGCACCGTTTTTTCTTTACCTGGCGGAATTGAAGACTTTGCAGTTTATAGTGATGCATATGGAGTTGAGTTAGGTTGTGTTCTGACCCAAAGAGATAAAGTAATTGCATATACATCTCGACAACTGAAAGGAGCACGATGAGAACTACCCCACTCATGATCTAGAGTTGGCAGCGGTAGTATTTTCATTAAAGATATGGATGCATTATCTTTATAGCACGAAGTGTAAGCGTTACACTAATCATAAGAGTCTCCCGTATCTCTTTGATCAAAAGGAATTAAATATGAGACAACGATGCTGGTTTGGAGTTACTCAAGGACTATGACTGTGAGATACTTTACCACCCTGGTAAAGCGAATGTCGTAGCAGATGCTTTGAGTAGGAAGGTAAATTTGGAAAGAAAGAAGCCAAGCACGTTGAGAATAGAGATTGTCTCAATAATTGTAGAAAGCACCAGGAAAGATCAGGAGGAAGCTTTGGAAGGAGATAACCAAAAGGAGGAATGTTTAGGCAAAATGTTGGAATTCGGTACGAACATTCAAGGGTTGAAGGTGTTCCAAAACAGGATTTGGGTACCTAAGGGAGGAGGAATGAGAGATCTTCTCATGGAAGAAGCCCATAAGACCATGTACTTGATTCATCCTGGCAGTACCAAAATGTATAGGGATATGAAACCTTATTATTGGTGGCCGACGATGAAGCTCGATGTTGTAAAATATGTGGATGACTGTGTGACTTGCACAAGAGTTAAAGCACAACACCAGAAACCTTATGGGAATTTGGAGCCTTTACCAGTTCCCATGGGTAAATGGGAAAACGTCACCATGGATTTTGTAATTAAGTTTCCTAGGATGAAGAAAGGTCACGATATGATTTGGGTAATCATAGATGGATTAACAACGAGTGCACATTTCATAGCATCCAATGAGAAGTGACCTATGGATAAGTGTACAAATATCTATGTGAAGGAGATAGTAAGACTTCACGGATTTCCTTTAACAATTGTGTTGGATCGTGACAGTCGTTTCACTTCTAGGTTTTGGAAAAGCCTACAAGAAGAAATATGTACAAAGTTGTGTTTGAGTACATCCTACCATCCACTGACTAATGGTCAGAGTGAAAGGATGATACAAACACTAGAAGATATGCTAAGAGCATATACCCTAGAATTTCAAGGTAACTGGGATGAAAATCTACCCCTAGTAGAGTTTTCATATACCAATAATTACCATTCAAGCATTAAGATGGCACCTTATAAAGCCTTGTACGGACAGAAGTGTCATACGCCGTCTTTTTGTCTTTAAGATGGAGAAAAGCAGTTTATGGGACCAGAGATAGTCCATCAGACTGCTGAGAAGCTAAAGGTGATTAGAGAAAGGATGTTAGCAGCTCAATATCGTCAGAAGAGCTATACTTATAAGAAGCGACGACCAATGCCATTCGAAGTTGTAGACTTGGTGTTGCTTAAAGTCTCGCCATGGAAGGGAATTATGAGATTTGGTAAGAGAGGGAAGCTAAGTTCAAGGTTTATCAGACCATTTAAAGTGCTTCGTAGAGTTGGAAATCAAGCTTACAAGTTGGAATTGCCAGCAGAAATGGAAATCATAACACCTTCCATGTGTGTTATTTGAGGAAGTTCTCGGGAGGAGTTCCAGATATAATTCCACTCTCGGAGTTAAGGATTGATGAGAGTAAGAAGCTAATTGAAGAGCCCGAGGAGATTGTTGACCATAAGACAAAGAAGTTACGACAGAAGATGGTCAAATGAGTGTTAGTACGATGGAAACATTCGAATGGACCGAATCTCACCTGGGAGACAGAGGACGACATGAAGAGTCGTTATCCTCATCTGTTTGATGATTCCGTGACGAAATCATCCTAAGGGGGAGAGAATTGTAACATCCGCGTTTCCCACTAGACATTAATAAAGATGATGAAGTTGTTAGGGTCAATGTTTGTAATCTTTTGAGGTTAATAAAAGAGAGTTATTTGATTATTATGTGGTATTTGTATGTGTATATATATATATATATATATATATATATATATATATATATATATGTGTGTGTGTGTGTGTGTATGTATACATTGTGTGTTTATAGCGACGTAATAAATTAGGGATAGAATTCGCGTCTAAATAGATTAAAGATTAGGACGAATAACATATGAGTGAGACGAAGTAGTCGTAATAAGGATTCCATATGTATAAGGAGCGCTCAAAACAGACTTACAGCGGATGAGTTACGACCTGCTGAAGTTTCACGTTCAATTCGGCACAACTACGATATTATAAATAGAAAATCGGAGTTAGGAAGATTATTAGCCTTAGTAATCTAAACAAAAGTCATAGTAGTCGTTAAACCGAGAGCGTATATATAGAGAACGCCCCATTCTGACTTCGTAAGAGGAAGTTTAGGATTTTTAGAAGTTTCAGCGTAGCAGTATACGACTTAGAAACCGAAGTAGAAATCGGTTGATTGTTAGGAAAAGCAATCTAAATGAGGGTTAAAGACCTCGTCCATATGGTTCCGTCGATATAAAGACAATCGAGAACGGATATCATATGAGGAAGTTATGAATTTTTAACGGACTTTAATACTCTAAGCCTGTTAAAAATATAGCTTTAAAAATAAAACAAAATTTGCCGACGGAGTCTAAAAGAAAGTTGTAGATCTCGTTGAGAGCTTTCCGGAGATATAAAGAACGTCGAAAACGGAGCTCGTATGAAGAAGATACGGTTTTTTGAAGTTTTCCAAGAAGCACCACGCGCATGTGGGTTGCACGGCGCGCACCTTATAGAAGGTGGGGCGTGTACCACCAAATTTGCGACATGTGGCAGAAAAATGGGAGGAGCGACGTCTCAGGTGTGCGCGGCGCACACACTAGGCGTGGTGCGCAGTTGCGCTATAAATAGACTTCGGCTGCTCATTTGCTTCCTCACTCTCCATCCTCCTCTCTCTCGAAATTCTCTCGATTTTAGCACATTTCCCTTAGTTTTAGCCTTCGGCGAAGCCATGCGATCCCTGAAGAAGTAGTAGCTAGCGAGTAGAAGCTCTGCCAATTCAAGTTCCTAACTTTTGTCAGGAAGAACCTCTGTAAGTTAATCTGCACTCTAGTCTTTTCTGTGTAACTTATATTTATAGTCATATGTCGTCATTATGAAGCTATAAATAATATTTATCAGTAATTCCATGTCGTTATACTGATTGATCTACTTGGGAGAGGTGTCTAGAATGGTCATGTTGGTTTGGTTGTTGGATTTCAGAAAAGCTATTATGCCGAAATGATCTTGCCTCCCAATTGTCCTGCCTAGCTGATCCTTACTTGGTAGATATTGATGTAGACATTGGGATTAGTGAGGATCTAGACTATTCTTAGTCTCCATGATCATTATACTAAAACTATGTAGTAATTATACTTAGGTCACGTCAAGGAATATCTGAGGTGTTAGACGAAGCTCTGCCCAGATCACCAGTCACCGATTTTATCATGTGAGTGTTTAGTTACTTTTATCTTACACATAAATATAAAGTATTTAAGATAATTGCATGATATGTGTACCTATTATCTGTGTTCCTGACATCTATGCTAGATGAACGATTTATACATGTTTTACTCAATTTTAAACTGTGTATGTATTTTATTACCTATAAATATGTTGGGTAAAGATGGGTAGATATAAGATGACATAGATGATGAGAGATGAAAGGTGATATAGATGATGAAAGATGAAAGATGATATAGATGATTAAAGGCCTTGACTTTAAATATGATCCAGTTGTCTAGCGGAGTTTAGATAACAACCACAAACTATTCTAGACATTCCAGTGGAATGCTAGCAGGATCACAACCTGTAGGTGTTTTTGAACTTAGTGTTCACCATGTGTAATCCACCCCCCCCCCCCTCGCTTCTTTACTGACATATATTGCTATGGACTCCCCTAAGAATTGTTGTCTATCCCGAAGATGATCCTTTGGATAGGTCCCTTGAAATTAGATGTTAGGGACAGAGAGTGAGGATAGAGGGAAGGGGTAATCAGGTTGATGATTTGATAATAATAAATAAAGATTTAATTATTGTGGGTTGAAAACCCTATGTGCTCACCAGGTCCCCAAGCCTAACCCACTCAGTTTCTTATATTACAGGTAGTGGCACAAGAGCACATGTGTGATGATATGATGAGAGATTTATGGATGCCTATAGGCCAGTAGTTTAGACAAACTAGTTTAAGACCTATATTATTTCATTTATGCTTATGTACTGTATCAACAATGACCTCCCAAGGTTTTTAATATAAATAAAATACGTTTCTTCGGAAATGTTTTGATAATATCATTATAATGTTTTTGGGAACAAATTCCGCAATATTATTCTTTTAGGGATACTCTGATTTCAAAATAAGCATAAATAAATCGGTCTTTTCTGACCGTGAAATTGGGGATGTCACAGCGGTCCAGATAGGATGTAGGCTCGACGCGGCAGTCCAGTCATGTTGAAGGCTCGGAGAGCGGCACAGATAGATTGTAGGCCTAGTGCGAAAGACCAGTCAGGTTGTAGGCTCATGTATGCATGCTGTTATTTTTATGGTCGTGTGTGGTATTTTGGAGGAATTCACTAAGCTTTGGCTTACGGTTTAAGTTTATGTTCCAGGTACTTCTGATGATCGGGACAAGGCGAAGGCGTGATTGTACACGTCCTTCAGTGATATGTTTTGGAGATTTATGATACATTGATCTTGGGAAATATTTATATTTTGATACTTGATTTTTAGATGGGTTTGCTTGAAAACAATGATTTCCTTTAAATTAAAAATGAAAAAAAAATTTATCATGTTTTTGGGATGTTACACAAAATATATTGATTTTTTTCATGATATAAAATAATTTATAAAGGAAATGTCGTGGATCAAGATAGGGTGGAAAGGAATATTGTTTTGAAAAAAACTTCATGAATTTGAGGAGTGGAAGTAGATGAAAAATCTAAATTGTTTAATGATATTTTAAATAGTGTAACGCCTACTTTCCAGGTATGTTTCTAAGCGGTAATATATTAATTTTAACAAAATAATAAATATGGATTTGGGTGGAAAGTGACTTTACGACACGTCTATGTGTTGATTGTACCGTGTAGACATCACGCTAGTCGTGACGTGTCGCCGTCAACAACCCAAAACCGTAAATCTTGGGTTTTGAAAAATATTTAAAGGCACCGCCCCTAGGGTTTTCTCTTATTCTGACTGCAAATTTCTAGAAAATTTATCTTACTTTCATTGTTTCAAAAGTATTAGTTCCAATATAGTGAAAGCTTGAAGGGAAACAAGTGTTATTGGTGGAAAGAATGAAACATCTAGAGAGAATAAGTCGTTTAGTAATCACGACTTTCTCTGTAAGTGTTAAATGTTATACCTTTATGGATTTTACTTCAAGATCTAGTGTTTGGGTCATTTTGGTCCTTTTTGCTATAATATTCAATGGAATTTGGAAACTCCAAGTTTGTGAGTTGTTTAGATGACTCTTCTTGAATTACTGAGGTGAAAAGAGTGCATGCAAAAACTTTATTTGATCCATGAAAGAAATTCTTAGCCTATTTGGATTGGATTTTGGATATAGGGTTAGTGTTTAGCATGCTTGGGGTTCAAATGTTAGTAAATTTTGGATTTTTAATCATTAGACACCTCCCAAAATGGTGTATGTAAAGTTATAACCCTTGACTTAGCGGATTAAGCACTTTTTAAAGTTGTTGAATCACCGAGTGGTCTCCACGCATCATGTAGGAAGAAAACCTTACCATTTTGGACTATTGTAATCGTGGAGGATCAATATTTTTGGCCACTTTGACTTTTGGTCAAACATTGTCGAACAATGAGTTTTGGACCGAGGTTTGACCTTTGTTTGGTAATGGTTACTGAGATACGTCTATTGGTAGATTTTGGTGCTTCATGCTAGTATTCATTTGTGGAGACTTGCGTCTGAGATTTAGATTTCTAGCTTCAGGTGATTTTTCTCACTATATTATGTGTGGCGTTATATGTCCTTTATGTGGTAGGATGCCTTTATACTGTTATTGTATGAATATGTGATGAGGGTCCATTGGACCGATTAGACTAAAGTAGTCTTTTTGATGAAAGTCAGAAGGTCGTATGATGAGATCATATGCCTTCATATGGGATGATACCAAAATCCTACATGTACGATAGGATGATGACAGAATGGTATTGGACCGCGAGCCTACAAGTACGGTAGGATGTGGGTGTTACGATGATATCGTAAGCCTAATATTTGTATGCGAAGTATGTGTGATGGAATATATGGTGTATTAAGGAACTCACTAAGTTTTGTACTTAATCGTTATATATAAATGTTTTGTAGATTGTTCTGATGAGAAAGACAAGGGCGCGACATGACTGTACTCACATATTTGATATGCTTTGTGAATTTTGTGTGACTTCCGCTTGACTCTATGATATGTTTTTATGGTGTTTAAACCCAATGGATAATTATGTTTCTTTTTAAGATAATCCTTGGTTGTTTAAATAATATTTCAAATAAAATTGGGTTAAAATTTGGGAAGTTACAAGTATCCAAATCCAAAACTTTTATGGTATCCAAATCCAAAACAGTAGTCCAAAGTTTTTATGCATGTAAATGAATCCAATCAACTTTTTGTAGGAATGTTTCTTGATGCAAGAGATTGAATATTCTATTTGGGATTGTAAGAGTTATAAAGCGTTGGGTTCATATGGGTTTACGAAGAGAAATTTGGATATTTTGAAAGACGATATTATGTGTTTTATTCACAAGTTCTATGATAATGTAGTAATCCCGTGCGGTTGCAGTTTATCCTTCATCACTTTGATGCCAAAGGCTGAGAGTCCTATGATGGTTAAAGATTTTTGTCCCACTAGTTTGATTGGAGTGCAATACAAGATCATTGCTAATGTATTAGAGAATAGACTAGCTCGAGTGTTGTGGATTCTATTGTAAGCCGTGAGCAATCAACGTTTGTTAAAGGTCGTTAGATAATTGATGTCATGCTTATGGTAAATGAAATTGTAGACTAGTACAAGAAGTGAAGGTAATAATTGATGATTTTCAAAGCTTATTTTCAAAATGACCAGGATTAAATATCATGGGATTATTTGAATAAGATTATATAGTATCTTGGTTTTGGATATAGATGGTTGGGTTGGGTTACGTGTTGCCTTTCCTCGGCTAGGTATTCCATTCTAATAGATAAAAGTTTAACAGACAAAATTTAGTTGCGATGTGGGTTATGCCAAGGAGATCCATTATTCTTTTCTTGTTTATATTAGTTATTGAAGGACTCATGTTGCCATTGAAGATGCTATATATGTCAGTTTTATCGAAGAGCAAATGTTGGTAATGATTTGATGATTTCCCATTTATTTTATGTTGGTGATTTTTTATTGATTGGAGAGTGGTCTATAAAATATATTTCAAATATGGTGATTGTTTTGAATTGATTTTACTTGTATTTTTGGAATAAAGTTGAATTTATTGAAATCAAATACATAAGAGTTGCATTTAATTTGGTGGAAGATATGGAAATTATTAAAGGTTGTAAATCAGATAAACTCTTGTTAATTTTTTTACTTGGGTATACTAGTAAATTCAAGTATGACAAGAGTGATCAACTTGAATACGTTTATTCAAATATTCAAGTTTAAATTGTCTAATCGGACGGCGACCATAGTATCTATTAGGGTAGGTTTATACTCTTGACCTTAGTTCTAGGTTATATTGATATTTATACTTTGCCTATTTCTTTTTTATGCCAAACACGGTCAAAAATATATTGGAAATGCTTAGATAATTTTTTTTTTGGGGTGGTGATGATCAAGATTGGAAAAATGAGTAGGTGAAATAGGATGTTGTTCTTGTTTCCAAAGAAAAAGGTGGTGTAGGGATAAGTTGTTTGGATGACTTTAATCATGCTTAATTGAAAACTGGAGGTAATGTTATGTTAATGATAAGGGAGCGTTATGGGTGCAGGTTATTAAGGTTTTTTTACAGGATTGAGAGGGGGGGGGTATAGTTTGATGATCACCAAGACTATGGCAGTGGGTTGTGGAGAATCCTCAAAATCAAAAAAATTATGAATGATATTCTTAATACAAACTTGAAAAAAAATAATGGGAAATGGTAGTGATACTTTGTTTTGGAAAGATGTCAGGATGGGGAATGTTCCTTTTCAAGTTTCTAAGATTTTTTAGTCGAGAAAACAACAAAAAAATATTTTATTTCTGAAAGATGGGAGAATAATATATAGGTATGGAGTGTAACATATATATTAGGGGTTAGGAAAACCAAAAACCGACGAAACCGAAACAAGAACCGACGGTTTAGGTTTAGATTTTAAAAAAAACGAAAATTTTGGTTTGGGTTCGGGTTTTGGGTTTGGTAAAACTGAAAGAACCCGAAACCGAACCAAAATATTTGAAATATGTCTATTCTGTG
Organism: Lactuca virosa; assembly: GCF_052849685.1. Taxonomy (NCBI): domain Eukaryota; kingdom Viridiplantae; phylum Streptophyta; class Magnoliopsida; order Asterales; family Asteraceae; genus Lactuca; species Lactuca virosa. The sequence goes on from NC_136433.1 coordinate 146,145,525, forward strand.
AATTATATATATATATATATATATATATATATATATATATATATATATATATATTATGTTTTCCGTGATATATAACAAATTAGAGGCGTGGTTCAGTGGCTAAAACGCTGGACACCGAAGCGTGAGGTCATGAGTTCGATCTTTCTTCCTTGCGCGCATGAGTTTTTATTTTCCAACCAAAATCCAACCATCTCACATCGCTGAATTGATCAAACAATTGTTATATATAAACTTTACAGCTGATATCTCAAGTCTAAATTATCTCAAAGGTGGTCTATAATTGTAGAACCCGGAAAACCATAAACCGAACCGGGAACCGAGAGATCGAACCCATCGGTTTGGGTTCAAATTATTCAAAACCGAAATTAGCGGGTTGGGTTCGGTTTTAGCTCAAAACCGACCCAACCCGGCCCATGCACACCCGTAATATATATATATATATATATATATATATATATATATATATATATATATATATATATATATATATATATATATATATATATATATATATATGTCTTCGAGTTTAACACCGTATGTGGTGGTTTCGCCTGAGTTAAGCCTGAGAATCACAACAAAGAAGAGCTGACATTAGTCGTCTACATATATATATATATATATATATATATATATATATATATATATATATATATATATGTCTTCGAGTTTAACACCGTATGTGGTGGTTTCGCCTGAGTTAAGCCTGAGAATCACAACAAAGAAGAGCTGACATTAGTCGTCGTCTAGGAGGGGGACCCGGAACGTGACTCCGACGTTATTGTCAGTAGTTGTATGAGAGAATTAGGGTTTAGTTTGAGTGAGTGAGTGAGAGAGAGAGAGGCGATCCCCTCTCAATGGTCTCTTTTATACCTGTCGCTGTGGGAGCATATCTTCGATAGTACTTTTTGTCTTGTCTGGACCGTCAGGACGTGGAGGCATCCTATTGGCGGATCATGCACCACTAGCGGTTATCTGCTATTGGTGCAGAACTACCGAAGAGCAGCGCTCTGAGTGCTACACTTGTCGCTCTAGGGAGTGGTTGGTACTGTTTTGGCCTGTTATAGACCAGGGCCAATTGTTCTGAGTTGAACCTTGGCGCTAGAAAGCAGGACCTAAGTACGAGGCCGGAACGGCGAGGGCCCGAGCCTACCACTTAGGTTGAGTAGCGACCGTTAGCTAGTTCGTCCTTTAGATAACCGTCCCGTTATCTTTGACGTATTCCTAGAGGAATACGTTAACAAGTCCCCTAGGCTAGTAAACGTCAGCGTTAGCCTTGGGTAGCGGAGTTGTTCTAGCTTAGACCTAGGAACGTGTCCGATCGAGATGGTTTTGATGTCTAATGATGTGACAGAGTCGGGTGCACAGATGGTTTCATCATTGCGACCTTTCGAATTTCCCGCCTCTCATTTAAAGCTTCCTTCACCGGAGACGGTTTCTTTCTTCGCTCTTCTGTTCTTCAACTGCTTCTCCTTCTTCTTTACTTCTTCCTTTTCCTTTCTCACCGGTGCATAATGGCCGCTCCGAATACTGGGATTGTTCCCTCTCCAAGTGAGTAGGCAAATATGCACAAACAATTTTATTTCCTTCCGGAGCATGGGGTGGAGTACCCTCGAAAGGGGGCTATTATAACCCATCCGTCGGAAGGAAAGGTCGGATTCCCCATACCAATCTTTGAAGCGGGGCTCCGATTCGACGACATCATGCGCCAATACGGCTTCTCTGTTGACGATCTGACTCCCAACTTTGTCAACAATATAGTCGGCTTTGAGATGACGTGTCGATCCTTGGGTGTGCTTCCCCAGTTCTGGGTTGTTAAGTATTTCTTCAACTCATCGACCTAGTCTGGCGTGCACATATTCTCTCAACGGTGGGGCATCCACACGTTCATCATAAATTAGAAGGCCCCCAAAAAGAATTGGCAAGATAAATTGTTATGGGTGAACCATGATTTGGTTGGCTATGGCTATCCCCGTAAGATTAACTTTATTGATCGGATACCTACCCTCTAGGGAGCCAGCGAAACTGTGGACAACGTGCTAAAGACCATTTCTTTTACTGGGGAGGAATGGGAAGATTGTATGCTGGTTGTCATCACTATGAGTGTCGCCTGGAGGGTGCATGGAGCGATGCCTAAATTCTTCGTTGAGAAGGACGGTAAGTGGCTCTCCTCCCCCCCCCCCCCCCACTTTTGCTTTTGTTTTCTTTTGTGTGTATTTCTTTATGTATTTAGGCCGATGATCTTGCCAATTTCCCTAATTATGTTATTTTGTGGTTCGGTTGCAGGTCGCGAGAGGGTTATCCCTTTTGAGATGGTCTTGAGGGGTCAGTTCCAGGGCAACTGTCAGCATCGGGAAGTGCCTTTGTTGGAGGTACTTCCTCCACCGGTCAGCGATGGCCATGACTTGGCCCTTGCTGGGCCTGCTCCTACGCAATGGTCCAGATCCCAGGGCGACCAGGTGTTGGTTGACGCGCCTGTTGGCGGAGCTTCTCGCGATGATCCTTTGCCCTCCAATCATGAGGACGAGCCATCGACTGAGTTGGTGACTAGAGATGGTTGTTCGGCATCTAAGAGACGGTTGTCCTGGTTGGACTCCACGCTTTCGGAAGGTTCCGGTGCTTGCTCCATTAGCCAACGCCTTCGTAAGAGGCGAAACATGGACTTCCTGTTAGGGGAGTTCGACGTAGTTGTAGATGTTCCTGATGATGATCCATCGAAACTGTCAGAGGGAACAAATAAAGAGGCAACAGAACAGCCTCGTGAACCTAAGAAGTCGCCCGAAGACGCTGCTACTCCTGAGGGAGGCATCTTCGGGCTTGTTTCCGATGATATCTCTCAAGTTTATCTTTATCCAGATTTGCTTTTGACATAGGATGGTGTTGGTGTCGGTTCTTCCTCTGCTCCTTCAGTGACCCTTGGTATTTACGTGCCAGAATGGGGACTTACTCAAGCCTCCCTTCTTACGCAGCATTATTTTGCGTATGAGTGTGTTGCCATGTCTTCCCCGTGCTACTATTGAGGCTTTGGAGCTTCTTTCCAATTCTCATATGTCCAACAACCTTGAATATGCGGCAGCTCAAGTCGCTCCCTATATGGTTGTTGCTGCTCGACGCTTATGCTAGGTTAGTTCAGATTCTGGTGAACTTTCCTTTGTTAGGGCCGAGCGGGTTGATTTGAGGGCGAAGCTGTTGGAGTTGGAGGGGGAAATCATGCATTCGAGGAGCGTTATGATCTACTGGTTGGGGAGAAAATATCTTTGGAGGTGCAGGTGGCAACTTTGGATGGGGCAGTGGATCGTTTTTCGAAGCGGATCAATACTTTGGTGGAAGAGAATAACGCGTTAGAGACTCATGTGGAGACAGGACGGAGCTAGTTAGAGGTGGAGGAAATGAGGAGGAAGGCGATGGAGGAGGATGTGGCATGGCTCCTGCAAAAGGGCGTTGTTCGTGTTGTGGACAAAGTGGTGGAGAGTGTCGAATTTTCTTTGGGCGTTATGCGTATGAAGGAAGCGTTCATGGATGTTGGGGGTGGAGGGTGGGAAACAAGTGACTAGGGTACAGATTTCCACTACAAAGTTCATACCTTGTGAATCGAGTGCCCTTCTGGAACACACCCAGGCGATGCATGCTGAGGTGAAGTCTTTTCTTGAGACATATTTTGCCTCCTATAGTCCTACCTCCGCCTAGGTGCGCTCAACATGAAGGGTCCTCGCTAGCTGTGTAGCGACCCTGATGCTGAAGAAAGACGTATTGAGGGTAACACTCCTGGGGATGGGTCTTCCTCCACTCCTCATGGTATGTAATTCATGCTCTCTTCCCTGCTTCTCTGCATTTGGGACGATGTTTGTACTGCTTTGGTGTTTATGTACCAGTCTGTACCTATGAATTCTGAATTTGCTTGGGGCCCTGTGTGGCCTTCTTCTCAAGTCCGGGGTCTGTCCGGCAGACGATATACTTTTTTGTGTTGTTTGTTCTTTCTCTCTTTTTTGGATGATATGCATGCAATGGGCCATTTATTATGCATTTGCTTGTTATCTCAGGTGGTTTGTGTTGGCCACTGGTGAATATGTGCCCTTATTCTTCCTTGTTGAGGCGACTCCTCCTTCTAGTTTGTGTTGGCCTTGGGGGTCGACTTGAGACGCTTAGGTCTTTTCTGCTTGGTGGGCGGTTGTGTTGTTTGGCGATCTAGCCGTGGTACTTGACTTGCCCAACATATGACTTTAGGACTTATATATGCTTAGGGTCCTTTGGATTTATCCCGGGATCTCGTGCTGGGAGCTTGGAATTTGCCTTTTCTTTGGGTCATAGATCATTATTTCTAGAACTGGGGCTTTGTGTCTAGTTTGCTCTGTTAGGGTGTCCTTTTTAACCAAGGTTTACTCATCACCCTTTTGGGACTTTGCTCTAATTCCTGGGTCTTGAGGAGTTGTACTCCAACCTTGATCATCTAAGTCAAATCGAGGTCGTCACCTCGAGGCTTTTAGGATTTAGGTATTGTTTGTTTTAAGGGAAAGATTATGAGCCTTTGAAGCCTTTATTTATGTCATGATTGAGGTTTGTGGCCTTTTTGGCTTAGTTGACATGTTTAGGGAAAGGTTATGAGCCTTTGAAGCCTATGGTTGCATTCTCACAACGGTTTCGCTCAAATGACGTGGATGATCAGTCCTTATTATCATTTGGTAAACGTGCACAACCTCTTATGTGAATGATATCAAGCTTGGATAGTAAGAAACATTCTAATAGTTTATATATATATATATATATATATATATATATATATATATATATATATATATATATATATATATATATAGAGAGAGAGAGAGAGAGAGCTACGTTCAAATGTTTCTAGCAACTATTGTGTGCTTGTAAGAACCAATGAGAATTGAGGAAATAATTAAATCATTAATAAATAATAGAAGGGTATAAGAGTAATCTACACTATAACTAATAAAACAAAATCAATTAATATCCCATTAATTTAGGTTATCAGTTTCACAAATCTATAATACCACCATCGATCCCATCTCTTTCTTTAAAAATTGTCTAGAACCACCATCATCTTGGCTTCGACGTCCAGAACCACCGTTATCGGAACCACCATTATCGCAAACACCACTTAACCATTCAGTGTGTACTCGATCCAAATCGCAGCAGCAAAATCAATTCGTTTAAATCACAACATAAACGTTCAAAATCGAAGTGAAATAATCAAAGCAATTGGTTTCTTAAAAACTCAGTCCGTTAAATCGATTTCCAAGGCTTGAAGCTTAAGGTTTCACCATCGTTGAAGGTATGTATTTTGAGTATTTTCTTTCCATAAGTTTTTTTCTTATAAATTTATTAAGAAATCATATTTATTAATATTGATTTCAGCAAATAAATTTCTATTTTTTGCACACATAGCTTCAGATTCAGAAGACATTTGATTTTGTCCGCCAACTGTTTGTTAAAATGCTTGAATCAAATATTTTGTCCATTCAAGTATTTATACGCATTTGGAAATCAGCCAATGTAGTTTTGTTAATATGATCTGATGTTAGTCTAATGAGGTCTTTATTTTCTCTATTTTGACTTTGCTTATGATTAGTTATTCCATAAACATGATGATTTAATTTGATTTCTTTGAATTAATTTCATACTTTTTAAGAAAATTCAGAACCATTCTGGGAGAATATTTACGGTATCAGTCTTGCTGATTAAAGCTAGGACAATTGGATAATTCACAGAAGGTGTTTGATAGAATGCATAAGAGATGTTTCAAGCCAAATTCTCGGTAATTGACTAATTCCATATTTAAAACATAGTTTCTAGTAATCTTAGACATTGATTCTGTCATATTCTATGTATTCTGCCATATTCTATGTATTCTGTCATATTCTATATATTATGCCATATTTTGCGAGAATGTATTTTGTTATATAACATGTATTCTGTCAGAATTACTAGTAACATATATTTTATGTAATATTTACTCTCATAGAATAACCATGCGTTAGATTTCATATAAGAAACTCAGTATAGAATAAAATGTATGATAAATCATTTAAATTGTCTCTTCCCACTCAATCGTTTTCGTTCCATAGTTATTTAGGAAATCAAATGGATGAATGTTTGAGTGCGTACACAAAATAGTTGATTATTTGACATTAAAAAGTAAATTGAGTGGTTGCATCTTATTTTATAGTTTTATTCTGATCAAATTTACATACAAAGGTTCAATATCTATCACATTCTCTCAGAATGGTTGTATTGTGTACTTAAGAATAAATTACACTTCTTTATTGTCTACCATATTCTATCAGAATTTATAGTTTTATTCTTTTATAATGCACATAATTTAGAATGCTCATGGTGAATGTATAGAATGTTACTCTTACATATTCGATTTCATGGCAGTTGTTCTCATAGAATGCTCGATTTTAAGGAAGTTATTCTCAAAGAATGTGTGAAAGGAACATGATGATCAAGTGCTTGAAGGTTGGATGATGGAATGTGTCACACCCCGATCCTTGTCGGAATCGATCAAGGCGTGATATATTGTTCAAAGTCTCATGACAACTAGGTTATAATGTGATTAGATTCAATTAAGTACTAAGTATGCAAACAAGATCCACAACATACAAGTACAAATACAAATGCAAACCACATTTATTACATCAAATTTAAATTGTCTTGTGGATTTCTAAGGCACAACCTATTTTTCATCATTCTTCATTCTTCAAATCTGCATCATGGGTAAAAACAGGTCAACTACGAGAGTTGGTGAGTAATCAAATTTTAGTAGAGAAAATTGTGAAGTTGAAACATTTATAATTTGAAATCTGTTTTCTTTTGAAGTCGCCAAACAATTGTACTTGAGATAACGGTTTATAAATCAAAAATTGATTAACAATTGATAACAACAACAATAAGTCCTCACCCTATATATATACATATGTATATATATAAATATATATAGGATGGAGCATCTAATCATCATACACACTCAACCACGTGTGATCAATCACCTTAGCGTCCCAAGGCGGGGTGGTCAACCCAATAGCGCTATTATTGTCCATAACGTACCTCAAGAATACGGGCATAGTCATGGAGATTAGACTAAAAATGATAATGCACTACAAGTACATGTAGCGTAAACAAACAATAGTTATACAATTAATGACTCACTTATAAATGTCCCAACAATGTCTCAATTGTGATAAAACAATAAAATGAAGTTGGAACATATTAGAACCACATGATACACCCCAAAAGTATTGAAAATTATAAAATATGGGGTAGATTACTCACTTTAGTCCCAAAACGAAATGCGTGTGTCGTACGATAGACGATTCGGGTCAAAATGGCGTAGAACCTAATATAATTAATAGTTTTGGTTTAGGAACTGCTAAACAAGAATGGAGTATTACTACATATAATTAGACACGTATTCTTATATTAGATGAATTAACAATAATTCATTTTGATTATAATATTAAGGTATTTATTTGTTAAATGAATTTTAAATTGAATTACTTACTTTGCATAATTAATTTATATTTTCAATTTAGGCCAGATTTTAATAATTTCTTATTAAAATAATAACTTGCCCAATTATAATTATTTACAGATTTTAACAATTATTTATATGAAATAATCATTAAAATGCATTTTTACATGCTTAAATACTTAGGAAAATAGTTTTAAATAGTAAACAGTATTGAAAAATTATGAAATTATTAGGAAATCATTATTTCATACAATATGAATTACTGTAAAATTTGTATATTTTTCTGAACTGTTTTAGTATTTATTTAATATTTTAATGATTAAACAACACAAAATTCGGGAAAAATAGTAAATGATTCTCAAAAAATCTGTAAAATTAACCATAGTTTTATAACATGATGTAGAGCCCAGTGTATAAGTTTCAGATATTTGTGACTATGGGAAGTATTTTTTATATATTTCATTATTAATTAATCAATAAAATCATAAATAATAGTAAACAGTAATATAAATGCATGAAACTTCATATATCATGTTTAATCAGTATACAGGTCATCCCAGAATTTTCTCAGAATTTATTGAATGCAACAAGTATTTTATGTGAATTATTGCCTTACTTTATTGAAATAATTATGATAATTCAATAAAAATAAGTTATTTTCTGAAAATTTCCAGAACTTCTTGTTTTATTGATGGTATTCTGAGAAAAATCAGGTTTATGAAAAAAATGAGTTTTAGATATTTTGGTGGATTTAATTTATTTCTTGTATGAATTTGAAACTTTTAACAACATACCTTGATGAATGCTTCAAGAGGGATGAAGATTTGAGTATAATAGATTGTTCTTGGATGGAATATGAGTATTCTTGGAGGAAATTTCGAGATTGAGAGTGAGAGAAAGAATAGAGAAGATTTAAGTGGTGAAGAGAATAATGTGTTGGGAGAAAAAGGAAAGGAAAGTGGATGGGAGGTGTGAGTGGGAGACCATGGGAATAATCTTTTTGCTTTTGGTGGTCTTCATAATTTCCCACTAACACAAGCATCTTTTACATAATTAATATATGAGTTTTATAAAATTTAAAGTAAAGTTTATAAAAAATAGAGTTTTATAAAATTTAATGTAAAGTTTATAAAAATGGAGTTTTATAAAAGATAGGTTATTATTTGATTATAACAATCTACTTTGATTTGAAGTTTAATTAGAGAATTCAAGTTTGATTCTTTTAATTTAATTAGAGCATTATACTTTGATTTGATTTTAATATGGTATCATAATTTACTTTGATTATAATTATAACGTTGTACAATACTATGTTGCTATTAACGTCAAGTTATATCGTATTGTATGGGTTTTGATCCTATTAGCGTCAAGTAATCTTGAGTAGGGTTTATTAAATTTCCAATTGGGTTGGGTTGACCCGAATCCATTTTAGGCGGATGTCACAGTCTCCCCTACTTTAGGAAATTTCGTCTCGAAATTTAAGAAGAGAGTACCTTAAGAGAAAAGTTGTGGGTATTTGGTACGCATATGATCCTCACGCTCCCATGTATACTCAGGTCCACGTGCCGACTGCCACCTGACCTTAACCAGGGGAATGCGACTTCTTTTGAGTTGCTTTTCCTTTTGGTCAGCAATTTCCAAGGGTTTCTCGATAAATTGCATTGTCTCGTCGATTTGGATATCCTCGAGAGGAACATGAAGGTTCTCGTCTGCTAAACACTTCTTGAGGTTGGCTATATGAAATACCGGGTGAACTTTCTTAAGCTCTGTTGGTAGATCCAACTCGTAGGCTACTGGTCCGATCCTTTTTATGATCTTAAACGGGCCTACGTAGCGTGGTGCCAATTTACCCTTGCGTCCAAATCGAACCACACCTTTCCATGGGGAAACTTTTAACATGACCATGTCACCTACGGTAAATTCAAGTGGTTTGCGTCGCTTGTCGGCATAACTTTTTGTCGGCTACGAGATGCGAGAAGGTTATCGCGAATCTGAGTGATTTTGTCGGTTGTTTCCTGGATAAGCTCAGGACCAACGATTGGAGAATCCACTGTTGCGCGAATCACGTGGGACTCACCGATTTCATGCCAGCAAATAGGAGATCGGCATTTACGGCCATACAATGCCTCAAATGGTGGCATCTTGATGCTAGAATGATAACTGTTATTATAGGAGAATTCCACCAACGGTAAATGAGAGTCCCAGTTCCCTCCGAAATCCAAGACACACGCCCTCAACATATCTTCGAGTGTTTGAATTGTCCTCTCAGATTGACCATCGGTCTGAGGATGATAGGCGGTACTGAGATCGAGGCGGGTTCCCATGGCTGTTTGAAGTGATTGCCAAAACCGAGAGAGAAATCTCCCATCACGATCTGAAATGATGCTGAGAGGAATGCCATGCCGACTAACTATCTCGTTGATGTAAATCCGAGCAAGTTTTTCGACTTTGAAATTTTCCCGGATGGGAAGGAAATGAGCGGATTTGGTCAAACGGTCAATGATTATCCAAATGCTGTCGTGTCCTTTTGTGGTACGGGGAAGTTTGGTTACGAAATCCATGGCGATCGCTTCCCATTTCCACCTGGGGATTTCTGGTTGGACCAATAGTCCAGAGTGTCGTTGATGTTCTACTTTGACCCTGGAACATGTAAGACATTTGGCCACGAATAAAGCAATATCCTTTTTCATTCCCGACCACCAATAATTGGTTCTCAGGCCATGATACATCTTGTCAGTGCCCGGATGAATGGAATATCGGGTTTTATGGATTTCTTCCATCAGGAATATGCGAAGATTGTCACGATCTGGGATCCAGATGCGATCTTGATAATAGAAAATACCATCAGATTTGGTTTCCAACTCCCCATCAATTCCCGTGGGCATGTCATTTTCGGTAATTGCTGAGTGTTGGGCTCCTCGAATTCGGTCGCTGAGATTGGACAAGATAGGAGAACATATTAGATGAAATGCATGGGCATGTTCTTTTCGGCTTAACGCGTCGGCTACGACGTTTGCCTTGCCCGGATGATAGCGTATTTCACACTCGTAATCATTTAGGAGTTCGACCCATCGTCTTTGCCTCATATTGAGTTCCTTTTGATTAAGAATATGTTGCAAGCTCTTGTGGTCGGTGAAAATTACGCATTTAGTGCCGTAAAGGTAATGCCTCCAAATTTTAAGAGCGAAAATCACGGCACCGAGCTCCAAATCATGAGTCGTATAATTCCTTTCGTGGATTTTGAGTTGTCGTGATGCGTAAGCTATAACCTTTCCCCTTTGCATCAAAACACAACCTAGACCGAGATTGGAGGCATCGCAGAATACCACGAAATCTTCGGATCCTTCAGGGAGTGTAAGAATCGGAGCGTCACACAAACTTTGTTTAAGGGTTTGGAAAGCGTATTCCTGCTTGGGTCCCCAATCAAATGGTGTACCCTTGCAAGTGAGAGAAGTAAGCGGTAAAGCAATCTTTGAGAAATTTGAAATGAAACGCCGGTAATAGCCGGCTAAACCAAGGAAGGACCGAATTTCCTTGGGGGTACGGGGGGCTTTCCAATTCTGGACTGCTTCAACTTTTGCGGGATCGACTAAAATACCCTTGTCACTTACAATATGACCAAGGAATTGACCTCATTTAACCAAAACTCACATTTCGAAAATTTGGCGTAGAGCCGATTTCCTTGCAACGTTTGGAGAGTTAGGCGAAGGTGTCTTTCATGCTCTGCCCTTGTCTTTGAGTAAATGAGGATGTCATCAATAAAGACGATAACAAAACGGTCGAGATAAGGTTTAAATACCCGATTCATCAAGTCCATGAATACGGCAGGGGCATTTGTTAGGCCGAAAGGCATAACGGTGAACTCGTAATGACCATAGCGGGTTCGGAAAGCGGTTTTGGGGATGTCTTCTTCCCGTACTCGAAGTTGGTGATAACCCGAGCGAAGGTCAATTTTTGAGAAGCATGAAGCTCCTTGAAGCTGATCAAAAAGGTCGTCGATCCGAGGTAACGGATATCGGTTCTTGATGGTTAATTTATTTAACTCCCGATAATCGATACACATACGAAACGAACCATCTTTCTTTTTGATGAAGAGAACCGGGGCTCCCCAGGGTGAAGTACTAGGGCGGATAAATCCCTTATCGGTTAGTTCTTGGAGCTGACTTGCCAATTCTTGCATCTCGGTTGGAGCCAACCGATATGGAGACTTGGCTATGGGAGTAGCCTCAGGAACAAGATCGATGCGGAACTCTAGCTCACGTACTAGAGGGAGTCCAGATACGTCATCGGGAAAGATGTTGAGAAAGTCTCGTACTATCGGAATATCTTCAATCTTCTTTTCTTTGACCTTTGTTTCCACCACATGGGCTAAGAAAGCCATGTATTCTTTTCGTAGATATGATCGAGCTTGAGTACATGACATAAGACTAAGCTTTTTCGAATGAGTCTCGCCATAAATACGAAGACTTTGACCGTCGGCGAGAGGAATACGAATGAACTTATCGTAACATACTATTTCAGCATGGTTTTGGGATAGCCAATCCATTCCTATGATGATGTCGAAGCTACCAAGTTCCATAGGAACTAAATTGACAGAAAATTTATGACCGGAAAAATCGAAAGTGCAATCTTGGATGACTGCATTGAGTGAAACGTATTTTCCATCGGCGACTTCTACGGTAAAGTACTCATTAAGAATCGTGCGAGGTGTGTGAAGTATGGGCTCAAATTCCAAAGACACAAAACTTTTATCGGCACCTGAATCAAAAAGTACTGACGCGTAGCAGTTATTTATGAGAAACGTACCATTTACGACCTTGTTATCGGTCTTTGCTTGGGTTGCGGTAATGACAAAGGCTCGGCCTTTGGGAGCTGGAACCTGCATTGTTGGATTTGCCTGGGCTTGGGTGTTGATGATATTGACTAACCTAGGACACGCGTTTTTGAAATGGGTGGGGTCACCACAGTTGAAGCATGTTCCAGTTGGATACCGGGTTTGTGTTTGCTGATTTGAGGGTAGATAGAGTGGTCGCTGAGTTTTTGGTGCACGACATGTGTCCGCCAAGTGGCCATAGCGACCACAATTCGTACAGAGGCGACACGGGCTAGTGGTCATATGGTGATAGTTACAGTGGTTACAGAGGGGGTGAGGTCCGGTATACGGCTTTTTATTTGGTTGGGCTGGTGGGGTGACTTGGGTGATAGGAGTAGCAGGGGTAATAACAGCATGGTTGTGGTGATGACTTTTCCGCTTCTTTTTGTCATGTCGGTGGGAGGACTCGGACTTGACAATTTGGGGGGTCTCAGGGGTCGACTTTTCAGTTGACATCTTTGAACCCTTACGTGGGAGGACACCATCGTTCACATTGTCCTCGTTGAGTTGACCTACTAATTCAATGGCGGATTCTAGGGTAGATGGCCTGCTGCTGGTCACCGAATCACGGATCTGGCGTGGTAACCCTTTGATGTAGCGGCGTATTGCAGTTTTCATAGGTTGAACCATGTGAGGTAGGAGTCTCGAGAGATCATGGAATCTATTGGTGTAGGTCGCGTTGTCGCCTCCCTCCTGTTTCAGATTCCAGAATTCATCCTCGAGAGTTTGCAATTCGCTGTCAGAGCAGAACTTCTCCATCATGCGTTCTTTTAGTTTTGACCAGCTCATTCCCAAGGCAACAGCCTCTCCCTTTGCCCGTTTTTCTAGGTTCCACCATGTGAGAGCATGACCTAGGAGGCACCCTGTAGCATGACGGACCATCAGGTCCTCAGGACACTCGCTATGGATGAAAGTACTCTCCATTTCTTCAATCCATGTGAGGAGTGCGGTGGCACCATTGGTGCCTTTGAAGTAAGGCGGATTGCAATTACGAAAGTGCTTGAACGAGCAACGAGGAGTTGTTGCTGGAGCTTGTGGCTGAAGAGAATGAAGTTGGGTTGCAATTGTTGGGATGACGTTTGCTACCTCCTTGGCGACCAGGGCAGCTAGCCTTCTGTTGTTGCGAGCAGCGTATGGGGGTCGTAATGCCATCTACGAGAAACACGCATATGGACTTGTGAGTTATTTGTAAATTGATTATGGAAATAAAGTTTTTAGACATTGTTGGGTAAAATAATTGTAAAACACTTGTTGGGCCATGGTTAGGAGTGTTGGGCACCTTTTGGGCTTTCCATGGTTACTAAATGTGAAACATGTAGCACTTGCGTGGGCCCCCACAAAACTAAGTTTTCACATTTCTTTCCCACTTCTAGGCCCATTAGGGAACTTAATAGTCCAATGAGTTGGCCATTTTGGAGTGTATCCTTTCGGATACGTTTGATAAGGTCGGGTATTTTGATGGCTCAAAAGTAATGTGAATGACGCGCTTTGGCCTATAGGTTTGGGAACTCTCGCCTTTGGTCCCCAGATAAGCAAACTGGTCCCTCGGTTGATTGGGATGTATACGAATGCTTACCTAGTCAGGACTTTCGGGCTACCGGCACCTCCCCCTTCCAGTTACTACGCGTCCATTACTATGATCCTACCCAACTAGAGTGGATGACTTTGAATTTCCTATGAGCTCTAAGGAATACATATATGTATATACATTTTGTTAAACAACTTGAGTATGTGTGTGATTTTCAGAGAAAGTGGAGAATATTCACAAGTGTATGCACACATATAAGTGTCAGGAGTAATACGTATGCACATAAGGGAGCAATTAACACACAAAGGTATTCCTAGGATTTTCTAAGTGCGAATTGCATACAGTTGTGTGTGCATTTTATAAACTAGCATACGAGAGGACCCTAGAGGCTATAGACTAGGTCAAGGCAATTAACCTAATTCCCTATAGTCAAGGGCTCTGATACCAATCTGTCACACCCCGATCCTTGTCGGAATCGATCAAGGCGTGATATATTGTTCAAAGTCTCATGACAACTAGGTTATAATGTGATTAGATTCAATTAAGTACTAAGTATGCAAACAAGATCCACAACATACAAGTACAAATACAAATGCAAACCACATTTATTACATCAAATTTAAATTGTCTTGTGGATTTCTAAGGCACAACCTATTTTTCATCATTCTTCATTCTTCAAATCTGCATCATGGGTAAAAACAGGTCAACTACGAGAGTTGGTGAGTAATCAAATTTTAGTAGAGAAAATTGTGAAGTTGAAACATTTATAATTTGAAATCTGTTTTCTTTTGAAGTCGCCAAACAATTGTACTTGAGATAACGGTTTATAAATCAAAAATTGATTAACAATTGATAACAACAACAATAAGTCCTCACCCTATATATATACATATGTATATATATAAATATATATAGGATGGAGCATCTAATCATCATACACACTCAACCACGTGTGATCAATCACCTTAGCGTCCCAAGGCGGGGTGGTCAACCCAATAGCGCTATTATTGTCCATAACGTACCTCAAGAATACGGGCATAGTCATGGAGATTAGACTAAAAATGATAATGCACTACAAGTACATGTAGCGTAAACAAACAATAGTTATACAATTAATGACTCACTTATAAATGTCCCAACAATGTCTCAATTGTGATAAAACAATAAAATGAAGTTGGAACATATTAGAACCACATGATACACCCCAAAAGTATTGAAAATTATAAAATATGGGGTAGATTACTCACTTTAGTCCCAAAACGAAATGCGTGTGTCGTACGATAGACGATTCGGGTCAAAATGGCGTAGAACCTAATATAATTAATAGTTTTGGTTTAGGAACTGCTAAACAAGAATGGAGTATTACTACATATAATTAGACACGTATTCTTATATTAGATGAATTAACAATAATTCATTTTGATTATAATATTAAGGTATTTATTTGTTAAATGAATTTTAAATTGAATTACTTACTTTGCATAATTAATTTATATTTTCAATTTAGGCCAGATTTTAATAATTTCTTATTAAAATAATAACTTGCCCAATTATAATTATTTACAGATTTTAACAATTATTTATATGAAATAATCATTAAAATGCATTTTTACATGCTTAAATACTTAGGAAAATAGTTTTAAATAGTAAACAGTATTGAAAAATTATGAAATTATTAGGAAATCATTATTTCATACAATATGAATTACTGTAAAATTTGTATATTTTTCTGAACTGTTTTAGTATTTATTTAATATTTTAATGATTAAACAACACAAAATTCGGGAAAAATAGTAAATGATTCTCAAAAAATCTGTAAAATTAACCATAGTTTTATAACATGATGTAGAGCCCAGTGTATAAGTTTCAGATATTTGTGACTATGGGAAGTATTTTTTCTATATTTCATTATTAATTAATCAATAAAATCATAAATAATAGTAAACAGTAATATAAATGCATGAAACTTCATATATCATGTTTAATCAGTATACAGGTCATCCCAGAATTTTCTCAGAATTTATTGAATGCAACAAGTATTTTATGTGAATTATTGCCTTACTTTATTGAAATAATTATGATAATTCAATAAAAATAAGTTATTTTCTGAAAATTTCCATAACTTCTGATTTTATTGATGGTATTCTGAGAAAAATCAGGTTTATGAAAAAAATGAGTTTTAGATATTTTGGTGGATTTAATTTGTTTCTTGTATGAATTTGAAACTTTTAACAACATACCTTGATGAATGCTTCAAGAGGGATGAAGATTTGAGTATAATAGATTGTTCTTGGATGGAATATGAGTATTCTTGGAGGAAATTTCGAGATTGAGAGTGAGAGAAAGAATAGAGAAGATTTAAGTGGTGAAGAGAATAATGTGTTGGGAGAAAAAGGAAAGGAAAGTGGATGGGAGGTGTGAGTGGGAGACCATGGGAATAATCTTTTTGCTTTTGGTGGTCTTCATAATTTCCCACTAACACAAGCATCTTTTACATAATTAATATATGAGTTTTATAAAATTTAAAGTAAAGTTTATAAAAAATAGAGTTTTATAAAATTTAATGTAAAGTTTATAAAAATGGAGTTTTATAAAAGATAGGTTATTATTTGATTATAACAATCTACTTTGATTTGAAGTTTAATTAGAGAATTCAAGTTTGATTCTTTTAATTTAATTAGAGCATTATACTTTGATTTGATTTTAATATGGTATCATAATTTACTTTGATTATAGTTATAACGTTGTACAATACTATGTTGCTATTAACGTCAAGTTATATCGTATTGTATGGGTTTTGATCCTATTAGCGTCAAGTAATCTTGAGTAGGGTTTATTAAATTTCCAATTGGGTTGGGTTGACCCGAATCCATTTTAGGCGGATGTCACAGAATGTGGGATGAAGATGAACAATGGTCAATGATCTTCACAAAAGAAAGCATTGGCAGAATAATTTACAATATAATGATAAAACTATATGTTATAGTATATTCTGGTAGAATATTCAGTTAGAATAATCTACACATTGTGTTTGTTTTGTTATTATTCAGTGTTTAATTATGATAGAATAATATATTAAGGTTTTTTTCTAAGAATGTGATGACAAAATTTTAACTTGTATCAAAAAAAATTATTAATCTTAGAAAGTTCATTCAATCAAAAAATGTTGTTATTTCGTTGAAGAATGATATGATCTGATATTCTCGTAAAATATAACATTCTAACAAAATGTCATTCTGACAGAATAAATTCAGTTATAATAAAAAATACGTTAGAAATAATATTGAATTACTTTATAAAAAATCTAATTTTTAAAAGTAGGAGAATTAGTTATCCCTAAATTTCCGAAAATTTCATTTTTTAAATATAGTTAATTGTCCACATACCCTTATGCTGAAATTTGTGTGATTAAATTGATTATTTTTAATTAGTTAATAAATATAAAACCCTTACATAATTTACCCCAAATGATTGGCTCAGAATCAATTTCACAGGCACACAATACTTAGTAAAACACAATAACCTAAGCCTATATATATATATATATATATATATATATATATATATATATATATATATATATATATATATATATATATATATGTATGTATGTATATATATATATATATATATATATATATATATATATATATATATATATGTATAGTCAACTTCCTTCGCTTCATTGATAGTGTTTTGGAAACAGCTACATTTTTTGGAGAGAAAGGAAAGAGATATGACTACATCATAACATATGCCAAGGCCTAGCTCTTGGGCTGGCCTACTGGGATGTGATTATCCGTTCGGAGTTTGATCACATTTCCCTTGGTCCAGATGTGCTCTGCCTAGGCTTTTCCCCTCGCTTTATGGGTGGTGGTGTAGACTGTGTGCGCCCTAGGTAGTAGGAGTGGATCCTTTACCATGGGCTCTTGGGGCATGAACTCCCCCTTGATGTTCGTTTAAAGTCCTGCTCGTACACTCCATGGCAGCAGCCTTCTTGCTGAGCCTGCTCATGTCCGAATGTTGTTTCATCTTGCTGGTCTTATCATAAAAGTTTGGCATTCGCAATGACCTGCTTACAACCCCAAGTGGTAACATTGATGTTGTGTAAAGAAGGATGATGATTTGAAAGGATGATGATTTGAAAGGATGTGGTAACATTGATGGTGTTCTTGGTGAAAGGATGATGATTTGAAGATCTAAACCAAAAGTGTGGAATTCATGGATGAAATCAAAGAGCTTCTTGTGAATAAGAAGGAGATCAAGTAAATATGGAAGAATCACTTACGATTTTGAAGAGAAAGGAGAGTGTTCTTGATGATACTTGAGAGAGTTTTGAGAGTTCTAGACTTGAAGATGTTAGAAATGAAGAAATAATGAAGGAACACCATACATATGAAGAGGGGTTCATGACCAACATGGGTTCACGGCCGTGAACCCTATTTTGCGGCTGTGAACTCCTTGTGAAGGTGTTTCCGGCTCGATTGCAACTCAATGATCTCAAGTTAATACTTCCTAACACACAATCCTTGAGTGTACTAGGCTTATAACTCTCAAACAGAACCTTAACAAAGCTAAAAGTTAACAGAAACAAGTTTAACTTTTGATTGAATTGATTGGCTTTACAAGATAGAAATTTCGGGTTGTCACAGCCGAGACACCGAGGGTTCGTGGGAGAGCCTTTCAGCTGACAACGCAGGAGGTCAGCGCAGCACCTGACGTCGTGGCCGGTATGTATTCTTATTATTATTCTTTTGAGATATATTGTGCTTATATTGTGTTGTGTATAGGTACTTTTCTTGTGAGTTCTGTACCTGCTTTGGTGTTATTTGACTCGGGTGCGAGTCGATCTTTCGTGTCCGTAGCCTTTAGTCGTCACATCAGTATCTGACGTGAGGCGTTGAGTCGACCTCTGAGGGTTTCTATAACCGATGAGCATGCGGTTTTTGCTACTGACGTGATCCGTGAGTGTATACTAGAGATTTTTGGTGTTAAGTTTCCGATAGACCTGGTACCGATCGTTATGGGTGATGTCTGTGTCATAGTGGGCATGGACTGGTTGAGTCGATTTGGAGCTGTGATAGACTGCGAGCGGCAGTTAGTGACTATACGAGACCCTAGTGGGGGAGTACTTACGGTGTACGGCGAGGGTACTAGATCTGGGGTCAGCTTTTCTGCTCTGCTGCCAGAGTGATACAGAGTTTACAGCAGGGTTGTATGGGTTTTTTGGCATACGTGAGGGATACGCGGGTTGCTACAGAGAGACCGAGTTCGATCTCCGAGGTTCCGATAGTGTGCGAATTTCCAGATGTTTTCCCCGAGGAGTTTCCGGGTGTGCCTCCCGAGAGGCAGGTGGTGTTCTGGATTGATTTGATTCCGGGTGCGGCGCCTATTGCCAAGGCACCCTATCACCTTGCGCAGCCAGAGATGCAGGAGTTATCCTCATAGCTCCAGGAGCTGCTGGGGAAAGGGTTCATCAGACCGAGTAGCTTATCGAGGGGAGCTCCGATCCTTTTTGTCAAGAAAAAGGATGGTTCACACCGGATGTGCATTGATTACCGGGAGTTGAACAAGTTGACGGTCAAAAACCGTTATCCACTTCCGAGGATCGACGATTTGTTCGATCAGTTGTAGGGGGCATCTTGGTTCTCCAAGATTGATTTGAGATTCGGATATCATTAGATGAGAGTTTGCGAGGAGGATATTCCGAAGACGGCTTTTAGGACTCGTTATGGGCACTACGAGTTTGTGGTGATGCCTTTCGGGCTCACCAACGCACCGGCGGCGTTCATGTACCTCATGAACCGAGTGTGCAGGCCCATGTTGGATCGATCGTTGATCGTGTTCATCGACAATATTCTTGTATACTTGAGGTCCAGGGAGCAGCACAAGGAGCATCTTAGAGAGGTTCTGGGAGTTTTGAGGTCGGAGAGGCTATATGCCAAATTCTCCAAGTGTGATTTTTGGTTACGAGAGGTCCAGTTCCTGGGACATCTCGTTAATCAGAATGGGATATTGGTCGACCCGGCCAAGATTGAGGCAGTTATGAGTTGGGAGGTGCCGAGATCTCCGACCGAGATTAGGAGTTTTCTGGGTTTAGCCGGCTACTATTGGAGGTTCATCAGAGATTTCTCCAAGATTGTCGTTCCTCTCACCAGGTTGATCCGGAAGGGTGTTACCTTTACTTGGGGTCCCAAGCAGCAGGCCTCATTTGAGACCTTTCACCAGAGATTGTGCGAAGCCCCGGTGTTAGCCCTTCCCAGGGGAGTGGAGGACTTTGTGGTTTATTGTAATGCTTCTATTGCTGGGATGGGCACGGTGTTGATGCAAAGGGGGCACGTGATAGCATATGCATCGAGGCAGCTGAAGCCTCATGAGACGAGGTATCCCACCCACTATCTAGAGGTGGGGGCGGTGGTGTTCGCCCTCAAGATTTGGCGCCACTATCTTTATGGTGTCCGGTGTACCATATACACGGACCATAAGAGTCTGAAGTACTTGATGGATCAGCCCAACCTGAACATGAGGCAGAGGAGATGGTTGGATATAGTGAAGGACTACGACTGCGAGATCTTATATCACCCAGGAAAGGCTAATGTTGTAGCCAACGCCTTGAGTCACAAAGCCGAGAGCGCTCCGATCCGAGATGTGTGTATGAGGATGACGGTGATGACTCCAGTCTTAGATACCATCAGAGAGGCTTAGGTGGAGGCTGTGAGACCGGAGAACCGCAAGAAAGAGCGTGTGATTGGGCAGGTTTCCAATATTGTGACGGACAGTCGTGGGCTTATGACTTTCCATGGGCAGATTTGGGTGCCCTATACAGGTGGAGCTCGTCGTGTATTGTTGGAGGAGGCACATAGATAGAGATTCTCGATCCACCTAGGAGTCACGGAGATGTATTTGGATCTGAAGAGAGATTACTAGTGGCCCTGTATGAAGAGAGATGTGGCATGGGTAGTTGAGAGGTGCTTGACCTGTCGTCGGGTTAAGGTCGAGCACCAGCGTCCGCATGGCAAGTTGCAGCCGCTAGAGGTTCCCTAGTGGAAGTGGGAACATATTTCCATGGATTTTATCACCAAGTTACCAAGGACTGTGTGTGGGGTTGATGCAATTTGGGTGATTGTAGACCGGTTGACTAAGAGTGCTCACTTCCTTGCTATCAGTGAGAGCTCTTCTACAGAAAGGTTTGCCGAGATCTATGTACGAGAAGTGGTGGCACAGCATGGGGTACCGACATCGATAGTATCAGATCGGGATGTGCGTCTTACTTCCAGGTTCTGGAAGAAGTTTCATGAGGAGCTGGGTACCCGACTGCACTTCAGTACAGCCTACCACCCACAGACGGACGGGCAGAGTGAGCGGACGATTCAGACGCTTAAGGACATGTTGTGGGCATGTGTCATGGACCTCGGTGGGAGTTGGGACACTTATCTACCCTTGGTTGAGTTTGCTTACAACAACAGCCATCATTCCAGTATTGGCATGCCTCCCTTCGAGCTTCTGTATGGGAGGAGATGTCGAACTCCCATCTGTTGGGGAGAGGTGGGGCAGAGAGTGATGGGGAGAACTGAGATAGTGTTCAAGACGACCGAGCAGATTCAGCAGGTCAGACAGCGGTTACTGACGGCCCAGAGTCGTTAGAAGAGTTATGCAGGTTGGAGATTTTGTCCTCCTGAAGGTATCCCCATGGAAGGGGGTGATCCGGTTCAGGAAACAGGGCAAGTTAGGGCCCCGATACATTGGTCCTTTCAGGATGACCGCCAGAGTGGGTAAGGTAGCTTACCGGTTGGAGCTACCTACAGAGTTGAGTCAGATTCATAACACCTTCCACGTGTCCCAGTTGACGAAGTGTGTAGCCGACGAGACGGCAGTGGTACCATTAGAGGACATTCAGGTATATGCGAGCCTGAATTATATTGAGAGACCGATTGCGATTCTGGATCGGAAGGTAAAGGTTCTGAGGAACAAGGAGGTACCCCTGGTTCAGGTCCAGTGGAAACATCGGAAGGGGTCCGAGTGCACTTGGGAGCCGGAGTTTGATATGCGAGAGCAGTACCCAGAGTTATTTCCAGAGCATGACTTCGAGGGCGAAGTCTGATTCTAGTGGGGGAGAATTGTAACATCCCAAGTTCATGTATTACCTTGTTAACCTTGATCTTTTGAGCACTTGTCCATTTTATCCCTTTAGTGAGAAAAGGTGTTGAATGAGTACGCGGGGCGTACGTGAATGTACGCTCAGCGTAGTCATATGCGTGCATTTGACGTGGAAGCCACCTAGTACGTTGGGCGTACTAGGCCTAGAGTGAAAACCCTAATTTTGGGTGAGTTCCCTATATAAAGGATATGATGGCCTCATTCCTGGCCACCATAACTCATTCGTTTTAAGTCGGTTTGACCTGCAGTTTTTTCCAACATTTAGTTTACAGTTGTAGATGAATTTAGACTATAATTTTGTTGATTTTGGTATTATATTCAGTGATTTACAATCCTTCAAAGTTGAGCTATCAAAGCTGAAATATTTCAACTTTTTAACTATTATTTTAGACTATAATTCTGAATTTTATGTATCTTTGACAGATAAATCATATGAAAGGGATATTGGTGAACTTGATTTATATGTTAGTTGCTTTTATTTGGAAAATTAATTTTGTAAGTTATAATATTATAACATCAAGGTAGATTAGTTATGCATGAAACGAAAACGTAATCATTTTTACAAGTTGTATCGTATCAAACCCAATAACGTATTCGTTTTAATGAGTTCTATCAAACCCAAAAACTTATTTTAACGACTTGTACTTTATGCAATTAAATTTGTACCAGTCCAAACGGGTCCAAGAACCGGAAAACCCGGACCTGACCCTGACCCGGACCCGGACCCGGACACGGACACGGACACGACTCATCCGGTTCGGTCCACGGTCCACAATATTCTCCGTAACCGGTCCGGTCCTAGAGTCGGTCTGGTCCGGTTCGGTCCAAATGCTCACCCCTAATCCCCGATGACTGCTTGGTAGCCGAGTACGCCCACCGTAGAGAGCTGGTACGCGCAGCGTACTCCCTGCCTTGACTTTTGGTTGACTTTTAGGGTTTGGTCAATTTGTGGACTATTAAGCCCATGGAGGGGTAAAATGGTCTTTTACCCTTCTGTGAGTTTGTAGAAGGGTTAGTTTAGCTTCAGTGAGAGCCTTTATTAATTAGGGATAATTATCGTTGTGTTAGGCGGAGGCTAGACCGGTGATTCGAGTTCGAGATTATCCGAGTTCTTACGAGGTGAATCTTCTCACTATACTTACCTTGAGTGGTAACCTATGTGTGACCGGAGAGTCTTATGTGCATATACTGTGTATTGAGATATCCTGCTATTTGTCTTTGTGATATGTATGTTGTGTATTATATTGAGTTGCTGAGTTGAGGGACCGGAGGGTCCAGCTGAGTTGTGGGACCAGAGAGTCCCACTAGGACACATTGACCAGAGGGTCTTATATGAGTATAGCCATGAGAGGCTGATGATATATGAGTGGTATTTTGGGGAACTCAGTAAGCTTTGTGCTTACCGTGTTATGTGTTATGTGTTTCAGGTACTTCTCAGGATCACGGGAAGGCGCCGACTTGATTGTACATACATCATAGATTGAGTCATGTTTTGAGAGGATCCTGGATTTTTCATATATAAAGTTTTTGGGATATGTGTTGATGATTTGATCTTATGACACTTTTGAGATGTTTGAATTGAGAAAAATGTGTTTTAATTTGAAAATTTTGGTTTGAAAATTTATGTTGTTACAGGTGAGTTCTTCTCACTATATCAATAGGGTCTAAGGCACCAAGGTCGGCCCTTTTTGTATTGTATCTTGGTTATAGGATGATTCTATGTTTAGTGATCGGTTAGATCTATATCCTGGTGTATAGGCTGATGCTATGTTTAGTGATTTGTTAGATCAGTATCCTGATACATAGGATGATGTTATGATTAGTGATCTGTTAGATCTGTATGAATGTCTGTACATGCTAGCTAGTGTATGATATTATGTGTTGATTGTGTGATTGCGGGGTGGGTTGAGGCGGTCCTGCTTTGTGCTCTAGTCCAACAGACCCAGGGCGGCCCGGATAGACTGAAGGCCCATCGGGGCGTACCAGTCAGGCCGAAGGCCCGGAGAACGGTCCAGACAGGCTGAAGGCCCGATAGGGTGGACCAGACTTGCTGGAGGTTCTAAGAGTGGGCCAGATAGACTGAAGGCCCGTGAGGGCGGTCCAGTCATACTGTAGACTCTATATGCATGTTGATTATTATGATATTATTCTGATTTGTATAGCGTTGGTATTTTGGGGGAACTCACTAAGCTTCGGGCTTATAGTTGTTGATTTTGTTTCAAGTACTTCGGATGATCGTGGGAAGGCAAAGGCTTGATCGTGCGCCTCCTCACATTTTATGACTTTGATTTCTGGGATTCTTTGATATGAAACTATTTTGAAAACATTTTGTAATAACTAATGGTTTTTGGATGTTTGAAAAAGTTTTAAATTTGCATGAATTTTATGGATGTTACAAACACGGGCATTACACACGACACGTAATTAATCCATGTGACATGTTATACGACACAAGTAGACACGTTTTTAACCGTGTGACACGAAACACAAATTTATACGAATTTATACATGCATTGTATAAAACCATTTTTTAAGTTAGGAAAACATGCATTTAATTTGTGTGTATACGTGATATATGTGCCGCATGTCTAGTCATGTAAATATATGTTTATACATATCCTGTATCACACGAATTTAATTTGTGTCTTATACGTGTTTAAACATATGAATTCTTGTTTGACACAATTAAAATAAAAAAACACGACATGTAATTAATCTGTGTGACACGTTACACGTCACGAATAAATCTGTTTTAACCGTATTACACGAAAACATATTTACATGAATTTATAGTACTGCCCAATGCCATTTTTTAAGTTAGGAAAATATACATTTAATTAGTGTGTATACGTGTATATATGTGCCACTTATCTATACATGTATATATGTGTTTATATATTTCGTTTATTACACAAAATTAATTTGTGTCTTATATATGTTTAACTATGTAAATTCTTGTTTGACACATGTAAGACACGAAAGACGAATTTAGAATTTGTGTCAACACAAATAGACACGGAACACAATTTTCTAAGACCCATACACAAAAAACTTGTATCGTGTCGGTCATGTCACGTATCTAATTGTCGGGTCTAACTGATTCCTTGTAGACTAATTAATAAAAAAGAGTTTTTTATGGCTCTATAACGACTTGGTGGATGTTATGGTATTAGCGCAATTCTATAGTCTTTGGTGATATAAAAAACAAAGAATTGGAAGATTTTAGATTCTAATTTTAGTCATCCGTTAGTTGGTGTTTTAGTAGGAATCCGAAATTAATGTTTCATATGGCATTGGTGCTCCAACCCATGAAGTCGTTAATTGGGCAATTCCTCTAGGTTGTGAATCGGCATCGCTACCTTTCACCTACCTAGGGGTCCCGGTAAGAACAAATATGAATCGAAAGGCTTCATGGAATCCAATTTTGGATAAATTAAAGTCAAAACTATCGATTTGGAAGGCAAAAACCCTTAACTTTGGTGGTCGAATTACACTTGCTAAAGCTGTCCTTAGGAGTCTCCCCACATTCTATCTATCCATTTTTGGTGCCTCGATTGGAGTTACTACCTCACTTGAAAAAATACGTAGGCAATTCATTTGGGGAGGTCCTACTTGTAATAATAGTATAAACTGGGTGACATGGGAGAAGATTGTAACTCTAAAGGCGATAGGTGGACTGGGTCTGAGATCCATACGTTCTTTGAAGAGTCAAATCAATTCCTTATGGGCTAAGGATATCGAGGGGTTACATAAACTGGATGGAGATCAGACTCGATTCTGCACAAGGAACCCTTGGACTGGCGTTTGGAAAAATAGTGTAAAGTGTAGAGACGCGTTGGAGAATATCAATATTCACTTAGAGGATGTAATGCAACCAGGGGAGATATAAGATACATGGGTATCATCATTCATGTGGGATGGGAAATTTTGTGTGGCATCCATCCGCGATAGAATTGAAAGGGACTCCTTTCCAGTATGCGATAGTATCTTCCCATGGCTAAAAACGATTCCATTAAAAGTCTCGAGCTTTGTGTGGAGGGCGAAACAAAATCGAATACCCTCGGCTGGAGCACTTAAGAACAGGGGCATTGTAATGGAATCAACTACATGTGGTGTCTGCAGAGTGGCAGAAGAAACAAGGGATCATATCCTAGCCTCATGCCCACTGGCAAAAGAAGTAATACACTCGATTCTCTAATGGTGCAACATCCAGGCGACTGAGTTTCAATCAGTTTCAAACATCATTGATTTCGCCTCCAAATGGGGTAACTGCCCTAATAAGAGGAAAACGTTAACAACGATATTATTCGGACCCTATGGTGTTTATGGAGAGCCCGAAATGATAGAGTCTTTAACAAGATTGATTCTAAATCGGCGAGAGTAATTGCTTCTGTGAAATCCCTAGCATATGTATAGGTAAAGCATAGAGGGGGCAATGATAAAATAGATTGGGGTTCATGAAACACATCCCCTCTTCTCTGTAATTGAAACGCTGTAAAACATTCATCTCTACTAGCTACTTGCTGGTAGGGTGAATTTTATTAATAAAATGTCTGTAAAACATTCATCTCTACTAGCTACTTGCTTGGTGGGGTGAATTTTATTAATAAAATGTCTTTTGCCGGTTAAAAAAAAAAAAAAAAAAAAAAAAAACTATTTTGAATTGTATTATGATGTAATAGATTTTAGTTTTTGACTACATACTTGCCCGTTTGTTTTAATATATGAAACATTAAATTAGTTATATGGGTCGGGTCGAGCTCATTTTATATATAAATTATTTAAATAAAAGGATAAAATGTCAAAAAAAAATGGTATATTGGTTGTTTCAAAGAAAAAAAAAAGCTAAACCTTTATTTTAAACGGTATCCACGTAACAAATTCTTTATAAAGATCATCTATTTGGTACTTTTTGTAAATGACAGAGACCGCTTTTGTAATTTTGTCAAATGGTTATGATATGATGAACCATTTTTGTTTCCCATTTTATTGCATCATCATTTGCCTTTCAAAACCACTCACTTTATTTGATGCATAAACGTAGTATATAAACTAATTAGGTAAATCAACCATTAACTTTGTTTAAAATTTTCTATAATGAAAGAATAATATGAAATTTCCACCATTAATTAAGTAAAAGTATGTAACCATTAAGTTTGACCTAATGCTACTACGTATCAACTAGAATCATCTTATTATCTAATGTTTTTCTCCTTTTTCAGTTTTTTGGCACACAATATCAAACTCCATGAAAACTTGTCTTATTGTTGGATTTATGATCATCATGACTTTTATTATTTTTGTATTTGTTTACTATTTTTATATCATAGCATTATATATTATATATTATATATATAATAAGAGAAAAAAGTTAAACACTCCAGATCAGAATGAGGGAAAGGGACGATGATCATATCAAATCTTGTTTTGCCTCACAGTTTTCCACTTCTCACTATCCCCACCAATACCAGCTCACGAAATTTAATTCTCAAAAATTAAAATATTAAATTAACCCCATTATGATATTATCCTCTAATTCCTTTCCACCTTCCTCCTCCACACAACCACCATCAGCCGCCGCATCGCCACCTTCTTTTGGACTCTCCAACGCTCTCTTCTCCTCCTCCTCCGCCATCTCCTCAACGTCTGCCCCCAACCGCTGCAACCCACTTCTGTTTTTCTCAGCTCTTACCCTCAACGCCTCCAGTAACTCCCGCAATGCCTTCTTGTTGTCTCGCCGGTTTTTTATCAAGACCTCGCTGATATCCGCCGGAGTCATCTCCGCAGCGTCGGTGACCTCCTCCAACCTCTGTAAAATCGCCGTCTCCACGTCGTCCGGCGTACACCCTAGGTAGTTCTTTAGTAGAATTTTTAACGACGGGAAAGAACAGTGGCTCATAAAGACGTGCATATCCATTCGCCCGCTTCGTAACAATGCCGGGTCAAGTTTTTCAATATGGTTTGTCGTGAACACAAATATTCTCTCTGATCCGCAGCACGACCATAACCCGTCTGTAAAATTCAATAAACCGGATAATGTTATGGAGTTGTTGGTCCCACTGGTTTCGATATCGCCGTCGACGAAAGTAGAAGACTTCCTATCGCAGCCGCCGGTGGTGGTGGTGGTGGTTTCTTTGCGGTTTGTGAGGTTTATGGAACAGTCAATGTCTTCGATTACGATGATGGATTTAGAACTTGTCTTCATAAGCAACTTCCGGAGCTCCAAATTCGTCTGCACTTCAGTTAGTTCAAGATCGTAAATGTCATACCTAAGAAAATTTGCCATTGCAGCGATCATGCTAGATTTTCCGGTGCCGGGTGGACCATACAAGAGGTAACCGCGTTTCCAAGCGCGGCCGGTGCGGGTGTAAAACGCCTGGCCGTCGGCGAAGTCTCGGAGATCGGACATGATTTCCGCTTTTTTCATCGGATCCATTGCCAGCGTCTCGAATGTGCTAGGATGCTTGAAAGGCACCGATTCCCATGGTTGTCCCCGGGAATCGAGCGATCCACCGCGAGAATTTGTGTACAGCAACCTGTCTTGATTTTTTCTTCGAATTTCGTTCGCTTTTTCGTTGATGAAATCGAGGTAGGATTCTAGGATGTAAGATTTATCCCTTTTGTTCATCCGGAGAGTGAACCCACGCTTCTCCTCCGGCAACGGCCGCCATGAAAACGTCTGGGACTGTCGTGGGGTAACGATGTGTTCCCAGACGACGGAGACCCCATTGAAAACGTCGGTGAGGCGGTCGTTGTGAGAGAGGCCGAAGGTAATTGCGGAGGAGTTGAGGCCTCGGGTGAGGGAGAGACGGTTGGAGGAGGTGGCTGAACATGAGGATGAGGCGGAGGAGGAGAGGTAGAGCTGGACGGCGTTGTAGAGCTCATTGGTGTTGACACCTTCGATCTCTGTGATATCGTAGTAGCAGTAGGAAGAACAGCAGTTGAATAAACGTTGAAAGAGTTTTATTAAGGCGAAGCGGAGCTGCGGCGGGAACACGGCGAGTAAGAGTGTTTGGGAGAAAGCCCAAACGCCCATTAGAGACGCCACCGTCGTCCAAAGCTCCTTCATCACCTGGTGCTGATAAATTTACAGAGTGAAAGAAAAAGAGGTGTAGAGATGGTGAAAACGAAAGTCTTGGCTGTTGGAATTTATAGATTAAAGACAGTGATGTAATAAATATATTTTAATTTTTACATGTGAAAAATAGTTTAATAAATATTTAGATTATTATCTAACAAAAGGGTAAAATAGTAAAGTAAATTATTAATGAGTGTACTGATCTTGGAATGTAGTATGGTTTAGTTCTCAAGGCTGTGAAGAATAATATTTTATGGATCATTAATTTATATTTTTGTTGGGATAAAATTATTCATAATGCAACCATAAGCTAAAAATAGAATGTGCATCATACCAACCAATTAAAACGACAGTCACTTAAATACGTGATTAATTTGCAAGTGGCATTAAATTAGAAAAACTAAGTACGGTAGCCTAACTCTTCTTTTAGAGCATTAGGTGTGGAGAACAAGGTGCAACACCAAGTTGTGCCACCTCACATGCCACAAAAATAAGTGGTGTTATAACACCAAGTGGGAAATGGCCAACAAGATGCAACACCAACTTTTTGAAAATAAATATGTTTTATTTTTTATTTTTTTTTCCAAAATTGGTTTTTTTTTTACTTTTTCGTTTTTTTTGCTTTTTTTTTCTTTTTGCATTTTTTTAATACTAACATGAATATATTTTTTATAAAAAATAAAATTTTAAAAACAAAAAAAAACATAATATTTAAAATCTAAAATTACGATTACAATTAAAAAAAACATAATTTTCAACCTAATATTATAACTAAAATATCATTCAGATTACTACTAAAACCACATAACAATCATAATTAACCAAAATATTTCTTCCTAATTTGTTCCTTCATCGCTTGTAGCACCGCTAGATCAACAGTCGCCAAACCCTCCTCGCTCGTCCGAAGAATTGACAACTGATGTGTCATTAGTTCCCTCTCTTTTTGCTCCTGCTTCTCCCGTGCCTGCCTTTCCAGGAACTCCAAATGACAACGTTTCAACTCATTTTTTTCTTTTATTAATAAATTGTGCTCGTCGAATTTCGCTCTCATTTCCGCCGCATCTTTTGCTCTCGTCTCCACCTCCTCCGCATGTCTTGCAGCGCGTCTCGCTTTGTCGCGTCCGGGCGGTCGTCGTTGTGGGGATATCTCTTGGATATCATCCGGGATCTCATCGTCGTCGGCGTTTAGGTCGATGTTAGTCCGTGCGTCCGACACGTCGACCGAGCTAGAATTGCGAGACATTTTGGATTGAACCTCCGACGATGTAGGCGTTTTATTCCACTTTGGATCCGCTTGCAACAATTCCCATGATTTTTCAAAGTCGAAAACATGACCCATTTCAACCCGATATTGTTCCTTAGCAGATTTGAACAAATCGAAGTCGTTGGTTCCGCTTTGTTGTTGCGCCTCAAGCCGGTTGTAAATACCGTTGAATTTGCTGCACCGCTTAGTTATCATGCCCCATTTGCTGCTCAACATGTCATTGTTGCGATACGGATTTTTCTTTAAAATAGCGTGAAAATTGTCGAGCACCGCCCCCCAATAAGCTCATTTTTTCATTCCATTTCCGCGAAGTTCGTTTTTTGAAGTAGCACACCAAGCCGCCGTCAAAGCGTATTCCTCCTCCGGTGTCCACCATTGTGGAATGTCTGCATTTTCTGTTTCTACCGCTATTGAAAGCGGCGCCTTGGTATGGGATTTGTGGTGAACCTTGAGACGATAAAAGGTTGAAATAATTTTCATACCCCGCAAATCCGAGAGGCGAGGTTGTGTTTGGGTTTGATGATGGAGGGGGGGTGTTTGGGTTTTGCTCCATTTTTTGAAATTTTAAGAAAATATGTGTATAAGATATAGAGAGAATGAGAGAAAGGTTTATCAAAATTTTAAATAAAATGAGTATATGTATATATATATATATATATATATATATATATATATATATATATATATATATATATATAGGTAAAAAGGTAAATTTTTTTTTTTTGGTTTGAATTTGACCGTTTTCAAACGGTCTAAAGTCACAACGTATATTTTTTTTGGCGTTACACTTCGTTTCCATGGCAACGAGAATCGGACGACGAGATGCAACGAGATGGGGGGGGGGCGGTGTTCCCCCCGTTGCGACGGCGTCGAGAACGGCCACGTCACCCTCGTCGTTTCTCGTTTTGGCCCATACCGATCGCTCTTAATAAGAGTTTTAGATCAAAATCCAAGAGGAAATCCTTGTAGTTGTAGCCGTAACATACAATTGATATATAGCACTAATCTTAGTCGACTAAACGTAGCCGCCTTTTACACGAAAGCTATTCACTATGTGCAATATGAGGAAACACATCTAGGATAAGACATGTACCGAGGAGCTCGACATGTTGTATATTTGACGAGCAAAGCGTTAATGACAAATATATATGATACTGTATTCAATATACACTTTGGGTGATTTTCAAGAACACAACCTTAACACTCACTTTTCAAGTATCATGATTTCATGAAATATTGAGGAGTTGGGTTTTTGGTTAAGCACGACGCAACTTTTGAATGTTGTGACGCTTATCATGTCGATAAGTAGCAGCGTGACCATGTATTGGTCGTGGCGCGAAACCATCACAACCCAAAACCCTAGGTATCATGCCTCGAGCCCTATTTAATGGTGCTAATTTTTAGGGTTTCATATTATTCTTCAGTCCCCACCTCTGAAACGTCCATTGTGAAACTCTATCCTCCCTTGCAAGTGTTCTTGAGTTTTGTTGCGTTGGAAGTGTGTTTTGAAGAAGGAGATCAAGGTCCTTGGTGCAAGAGAGTCCTCCTAAGCTTCCTTATTCTCTTCTGGACCATTTGTGAGTATAAAGATCACTGCTTTATGTGTTTGTATGATTAGATATAGGTCTTACATGGGATTTTGGCCCCTTATATCCATTTAGGCTTGATGTTCTTGGTATTTGAGCAACCCAAGAACCTTAGAATGGATTGGAATGATCTCTTGGACACCTTCGAGTAGAAAAAGGTGTGTGCATGGGTTCCCTTTGAACCATGCACAAGCTTTTGACTATTTTGAGCTTATCTTGATTTAGGGTTAGAGATTGTGAGTGCTCAAGCCTTGGATATGGATAATGTTGAAAACTTTATCCATTATGATCCTTAGAATATTCGGATATGAAGTTTTGAGCTTTGTGCTTAAGAGATTAAGAGCTTAATGTAAGATTGATGTTTTTACCGATTTTCATGATACTACCATTAGGGTGTCGCGACGCAAGTCACAACTGTTTTGACTTGTAATGTTCGCGACGCAACCAAGGAGTTGGTCGCAGAGCGTTAACCATTGACTTTTGACCAGTTGACTTTTTGGCTAGTTTGACTTTTGGTCAAACTTTGAGGTTCGAGCTTTAGATTGAAGGTTGACCTCTGGTTTCTGTGTAGGTGGTTCGTAAGACTGTTTCTTACGAGGTAATGTGTGGTAGTGATTCTTAGCTTCTCGTTCAGGTGAGTTATCTCACTATACTATGTGTTACTGTATATATCCTTTGTATGATAGGATGTAGTGGTATTGTGGTATGCTAATTAGGCAAGTAGGTTAGTATAGTCTTTTTCTTGATGATTTGATTATATGATACGTAAAAATATTATGTGGGGAGTTGATGACAGAACAACACTGGAGCTATGAGCTGAGATACCCATTGTCAATTACTAGAATGGCACTGGAGCCGTTGGTCATCGGGTAGATTTACACTGGAGCCGAGAGCCTTTGTTTATATGGTGGATCAACACTAGAGCCAAGAGCCTTGTTTGTATGAATTGTATGTGTATTGTAGTATGTGGTATTTTGAGGAACCCACTAAGCTTTATGCTTACAATTATTGATTTAAATGTTTTTAGGTAGTTCTAATGATCGAGGCAAGGGCACGACGTGACTATACACAACTCTGATTATATATTATTACTCTTTTTTAGAAACTAAGTTTTACAATGTTTTAGAAACTATGTTTTACAATGTTGAATAAATGGGTTTTATATTGCTTTTAGAAACAAAGTTTGACTTTATAGTCTGTCTTGAAAAATGAAAATTTTGGATTAAAATTTAGACGTTCCATGTAACACCTGATTCTTGATTTGAGTATTTGGCGATACACTTGCCAATTGTCTATTAGAGGATTTTGTGTTTTGGAGGTTCTTAAATTGTAACATATGAGTCCTGACTATGCTTTTCCCAAGCTTTGATTGGTGATTTTAAAGTCCAAGGAAATGTAGAAGTAAAGATCAAAGCCTGAAGGATTTAATCGCAAAAAGATGAAAACTGAAAAACTGGGGAATTGCACTAAAGGCGTGATGCATCTCTTCAGAGGGTGTTGTTAAACTTGTCGTTAACATCTAAACAAATAATATTATCATTGCTTGGTTGCACTAATGGGTAGCACATGGAAGCATGGTCGAATCCACACGGACACAGCCTAAAAGTAAATAACTCTTTGCACAAAGCATGTAATAGTCAAAAACATAAAATGTAAAAAGGGAATTTTTGTTTATTAATTAAAACTAATAAATGCAGTGAAATAACTTTACGAAAACTCAATAATAAAAAGTATTTCAGTTATGCTAAGACTCTCCTAATTATGCAATCAATCATGATCTGGTTATTTAAGATGCGTTCTGTCTAAGCTGGTACTGAAAATACTAACAAGTTCTAGTAAGTTCTCTTTTACCTAGTTAATTAACCAAAACAAGCTCTATAGTTAATCATAACTTTTTACTAACTTAATTAAACAAATACTTAATCTAATCAGAAAAGCAACATTATGAACAATGTAAAATTTCCAGCCACATTCAATACTTCTCACAAACTCGGAAGGGTATAAATATGTGATTTTCTGTTTACAACAGAACAAATCCTAACTCGGAACCGATTGGCTACTTGTTACTTATTACCAATTGATTAAAACAATTACAGGTTTCAATAGCTGATTAACTAGGATGATTTAATCCTAATCAGGTGATCAGTCTAAAAATAACTAAAAATCAAACATTTATGAAGCACAATACTAAAACCACTAGATAGAACCACAAATTAAAAACCAAATCTTAGATTCACAACATAAAAGGTTGAAGTCTTTTGCAGAACTGAAAACTAGGGTTTTAGCTAGACAAGGATAAAAACGATCTAAAGCTAATAGAAAGAAATACTAAACAACTAAATCTTACTAAACTAATTGAAAACGGTCGATCCATAGTCTTCAGATCTTCATAAACTATCAGGAAAAGTCAGAAACGTTGGAAATATCATCTGAAAAGGCTCTGGAACTCGTCTGATCGAAGTTTGCCTTGTTCAGGAAGATAAGAAGGGTATTTATAGATAAAAGCAACAACAGATAAGGACTTTGGAAATTTACACGATCGTGTAACTTTGTAAAGCGCGTTATGAATAAATGAAGTATGTTGCTATTTTGAATTTGCGAAACACTTACACGACCGTGTAATGGAAAAACATGATCGTGTAAATCAAAAATGTGGTAGTATAAACTTTTGTAGTGATAAAATTGATTTTTCGGCATTTCGGTGTTGCGGGAAAGTTACACGATCGTGTAAATCCTTTGAGAATATCAAATTGTATTTTAAGTGGTCCGAAAATATTGCGAAGTGAAAACACGATCGTGTAATGGAGTTACATGATCGTGTAACAGTAAAAACGCGTGATTTCGGACTCGAATTTGTGACATCCCCATTTTCACGGCCAAAAAAGACCGATTATGTTTATGCTTTATAAAAATCAGAGTACCTCTTTTAATAAAAATGTTGCGGAATTTGTTCCCAGAAAAACATGATAAATACGTTATCAAAACATTTCCGAATAAATGTATTTTTATTCATTTTCGAAACCTTGGGATGTCATTGTCAATACAGAAACATAAGCATAAACAGAACTTACAGTCATTTACACTAGTGATCTACATCTCTTTTAAATCTCTCAGTGTAAAGTAGCTTCATATCGACACATGTGATACAAATAAACTTGAGTGGGTCAGGTTGGGAAACCTGGTGAGTACATAGAGTTTTCAACCCACAATAATATACTCATTATGTTTAATCATCAAACAATCAATCAACCCAATTACCCATCCCCGTTATCTTATTTACTCTTAAGGATCTACCCTAAGAATCAAGTATTACTCGTTCATTTATTCCTAAGGATTATCCTAAGGAATAGGCACGAAATCCAACGTTGCTAATGACACATCTGTCAAGCACAACTACTAATATTATCACTTAGGCGCAGCTGCCAAAATTATGACATTCTTTATGGGGCGCATCTGTCGATATAGTCCTTTAGCGCATCTGCCAGGGTTATGAGGTTCTCTATTAGGCGCTTCTTCCGGTAGATTCCTTTAGGCGCATCTGCTAGGGTTTTATTGACAGTATTGTTTTCGAGAATCCGCTCGCGATATAGGTCAATAGGTTTTTAAAGTACACCGGTGAAGACATCGTTCACAACACCTACAGGTTGCGAGTCTGCTAGTGTTCCACTGGACTGTCTAGAATAGTCTGTGGTTGTCATCCATACTCTGCTAGATGACGGGGCCAACATTTGGAAAAAGCCTTCTCACATCGTCCACCTCTCACCCTTACCTCATGGTCTATATTACCTCTCAACTTATCGTCCAACTCATATTTCATCTACCCATGTTTTACCCAACATATTATGTAGATATAAATACATATACAGTTTAAATCATATAAAACTTGTATAAAATCGTTCATCCAGCATAGATAGCAAGTATACAGATAATATGCACACATAGCACGTAGTTTATATAAAATACTTTATATCTATGTGTAAGATGAAAGTAACTATGCACTCACCTGATTAGGTGGTGACTCTGCACTTGGACAGCACTTCGTTACTCTTAATACAATTTCCTTCGACAAAACCTAGTATCGTTACCACTAGGGTTTAGTCTAATATTCATTGCGACTAATTATTAGTCTTAGCATTATTATTATTATATAAGCGTTTAAACAATATTTTCCAACCACTATGTACAGACATGGGCCAGACATAAAACACCGGAGGGCAGGACCATTTTGGCATATAGCACTTCTGAAATTCAACAACCCTATTCGGCCCTTTAAACCAGATTCCCCGTACTGCGAGTAGTTAAAAAGATATTATAACGACGCTTATATAACCCATAATAATAGCTCAAATAATTATTATAAGGTCCTAATAACGTTACTACATTTAAATAAAAGCTATATTAAAAATAGCGTAGGCGTAGCTCACTTACAGCGGGTTTTCTCGAAAACCGGGCTTCACTTGGAGCAGCGTTCCCGAGCTGAAAAGCTCTTCTTCTCGGAGCCGTCGGGTGCCCCGGGGCTTCCGCCTCGTGCTAGGGAGGTTCCCTAGGCTTTTTGAGGGGTTTCGGGGTTAGAGAGAGGTTCTAGAGAGAGGGGGGAGTGATGGGAGGTGTGAGGAAGAATGGAGGTTTCACCTCTTATTTATAGGGGCTGGAGGGTCGCTCACGTCGTGAGTTTCTTGATGCTCACGTCGTGAGCTAGCTTGGGCACCAAGGCAAAGCCTGGTGCTGACACGTGGCATCGCACACAGGGTGGAAATCAGCCGATTTTCAAAAATTCATAACTTTTGCATACGAGCTCCGTTTTCGACGTTATTTATATCTACGCGTAGGTAAAAATAAGATCTACAACTTTAATTTTGACTCCGTCGGATAATTCTCGACCAATCTTAAATTTAATAGTACGAGGAGATTATACTGTTAAATGTCCGCGTAAAATTCGTAACTTCTTCATACAGACTCCGTTTTCGTCTGTCTTTTTATCGTTGACTTCCTATTAATGAGATCTTCAATTCTCATTTTGGTCGCGTTGGCCAAAAACCGCTCGATCTCAAATTCGAGTTTCGGGTTGTGCACTGCTAAGCCAAATCTTAGAAAAATCATAACTTCCTCATACGAAGTCAGATTTGGGCGTTCTTTTTATGCACACACTCGGTTTAATGTATACTACAACTTTTGTTTATATTGCTAAGGCTAAAAAGTCCTCTATCGTAAATTCACTATTTACGTTTCCCAGTGCCGTGTCGGTTTTGCCGCGAAACTTCGACGAGCCATAACTTCTTCGTTATAACTCGGATTTCGGCGTTCTTTATATGTACGGAACCCTTGTAACATATACTACAACTTGGTTAAGATTAATCCTTCTAAATAATCATCCATAAAAAACTCATTTTTTGATGCTTTTTGTCTCTAAATTGACTAGCCCGAATTTGCGAGCGTTACAATTATCTCCCCCTTAGGATGATTACGTCCCAGAATCATCAACGAAACAGAGCTGCATAATAATTCCATATGTTATCTCTTCATCCTAGGTAATAACCGTAACCTCTATGTTTTTTTCGAACGAGTATCTGACTCTTGGAATTATTGATTGCAGGCGGTGCTTGATCTTGCACCTGTACTCTGTCTCGTATCAGACTTTCAATCATGACCTTCCTGTCACAATCTCGACCCTTATTAGAGACTCTTTCTTCTTCTTAACAACTTAAGATAAGTTCCTTCCTTCGATTGTCATAATAGACTGATGGGTCACGTTCTAATGATCTCTCATCGTATGATGCAACGCTCACACTCAGGTCTTTTAAAGTCAAATTCCAGAATGGAATATATTTTCCTTCATGTTCTAATGTGATATAATCACATTTTAACATGTAGCATTTCTAGCTACCAGCTTCTTTAAGAGCGATCATGATACATCTATTGAGCTCTTTGATTATCTTTCACTTTAATCTTCAGGCTTAAGTCAGACGCTACATCGAACTTGGTTCTCTGAACCACGTAACATACTCATCTTAGTCGGACTCGATATGATATGACTACTAGCGTCAGAATAACAACAATCTTCTTAGTCATTACTGAAACGATGGTAATGACATACATGAACAAAACGGAATCAATTACTAGCTTCTTGGTAACCTTGTGACTTTCCCTGATCCAAGAGCGAGTCATGTGCTTCCGGTAGTATAGGCCTCTACTACCATTCACACCTACTCATACTCGTCCCAAGTATTGCCTCGCAGTTTTCCAAGTGATTATCACAAAAAAACAATTTTTAACACATAAATGTGTCCAAACAATCATAAAATTTTCCCTACTCTACTAGGACTTTTTCCATGCGTATGTTCAATCATTAATTCTACTTCAACTTGGTTGGCGGTGGAAACTCCAGACGATAGGACAACTTTAGGAATTACACCAATCGTTATATCATCCCGCCAATCAATGTGTACATTCGTACGTACCATACTCATCTATACGTAACGTTGTTTTATCAAACATATTCTAAAAGCAAGATACCACTCTTACGATATCTTCCGATAGGTATCATTCACTATCGTAAGCCTTCTCATTTCCTCCATTTATTCAATTCGCTATGAGTCTTGACCAAGACGTTATGTTCATGGAAGCATGCGTTCAATGTATCGAGACGAGAATATAGATAGAGAAGATTTAGATGCGTATTCCTCCTTATTACTCCGAAAAGTTACATGCCAGTTCTAATACCGTAATTAAACGTTTAGAAATCTGAGCACATAAAATTTCCAAATCCGGTCGGCAACAAACCATAGATCCGATCAGACATTTAGCATCATAAATCATTTAGCACATAAAAGCATGTTAGGCATTTTCCCTAAATTAGCTAGTGCTTGTGTCTATTCAGGTGTATTACCTAAATTTTATTAGACACACTCCTCACAATCATTGCTTAGCATCCTAAGTTTAAGTCTAGAAATAAATCCATATTCCTAGTTCGCTTAAACTAATGCTCTGATACCAACTGTGACATCCCCATTTTCACGGCCAGAAAAGACCAATTATGTTTATGCTTTATAAAAATCAGAGTACCTCTTGTAATAAAAATGTTGCAGAATTTGTTCCCAGAAAAACATGATAAATACGTTATCAAAGCATTTCCGGAGAAATGTATTTTTATTCATTTTCGAAACCTTGGGATGTCATTATCAATACAAAAACATAAGCATAAACAGAACTTACATTCATTTACACTAGTGATCTACATCTATTTTAAATCTCTCAGTGTAAAGTAGCTTCATATCGACACCTGTGATACAAATAAGCTTGAGTGGGTCAGGTTGGGAAACTTGGTGATTACATAGAGTTTTCAACCCACAATAATATAATCATTATGTTTAATCATCAAACAATCAATCAACCCAATTACCCATCCCGATTATCTTATTTACTCCTAAGGATCTACCCTAAGAATCAGCTATTCCTCATTCATTCATTCCTAAGGATTATCCTAAGGAATAGGCACGAAATCCATCGTTGCTAATGTCACATCTGTCAAGCACAACTACTAATATTATCACTTAGGCGCAGCTGCCAAAATTGTGACATTCTTTATGGGGCGCATCTGCCGGTATAGTCCTTTAGGCGCATCTGCCAAGGTTATGAGGTTCTTGTTGGATTAATGTTTAAGTCCATAACTATAATTGGTAAGACTTGACCCGACCCGGCATGGTCCATTTGGGTTGCATGGCATCGGGACAATTGGATAGACAAGATGAGGAAAAAGGATACTAGTGATTTATATTAATATATTATAAGTTCTAATATATTAATATATAATCATATTATTTAATTAGTATTGATCAAGAATTAATTTATAATTAATTAAGTGATCAAAAGGAACTAATTAAATATGGACTCTAAGATATATGTGTGTGATGGGCCAACTTCATTTAGGTTGGGCTAAGCTTTCATGGATAGTCCATGGAGTGTTTAACCCATGTATCATATGAAATGAAAGGTCATGGGTATTAGGGTTTAACCCTAATCTCCACACTATATAAAGATGTCCTTGGTTGGTGAAATGGGCACTAGTGTGTGTACACAAACGGGCAAGGCCGATTTCACTAGAGAGAACCAAAGTATCCTTATTCTCAAGGTTATTCCAAGTGTTCATGGTGTTGTGTGAACCATTTGAGGTGTCACACTTGGGGCACTAGGCACTCAAGCTTCATGAAGACAAGTTACATAAAAAAAAGGTATGTATTCTATCTATTTTATTACCCAAGTATATGATATTTGTATGCTAGTATAGAGTAATATCTTGGAAACTTCATATTTGCATGTATAATAGAGAAAACATAGATCCAAGGTATTTAGGGTTGTATGTGCACCATAGGATGTTGTAGTATACTAAAACCCAACAGTGGTATCAGAGTCATGGGTTGTTTTCTATTATATTTGATGCAAATGTATTTTTTTTCAAAGTTGAAAAAAAAAGGAAAAAAAAAACATGAAGTTTATCAAATTTTAAGATAATTACTTGATTTTATGAAAAACTAATTATTTGTAAAATTTGAGTCACTTTACTACAAGAGTTGAATTAGGTCAATTTATTAAAAGATAGAATGATGTGATTATTTTATTTGTCTTAAAAGTTTGATCTAAATGTTTTTATGGAGTTACAAATTTTGTCATAAAATTTTGGAGCTCAAAAGTTTTTTTTAAAAATTATGATCTTAAGAGTATTGAAACCTCCATAAGTTATGGATATGAAAAGGTTTTAAAAAAAATTGATTCAAAGTTTTTATGGAGTTACAAAATTTGGTGTTAATGTTTTAAAGAATTCCATAACTTATTCTTAAGTTATGGAACATGAAAAGTTTCATCATAAAACAAGCATTTAACTCCATAAGTTATGGATTACCAAAAGTTCTATGTTTCCTTGATTTATGAGTTAGTTTAGATTAATGGAAAAAAAATTGTGTTTTAGTTGTTTTCAATCCTAATTAATCTAAAAGTTGTTCATAAAATGTGTTTTTTTTTTGTAACTTGTCCTCAAGTTATATGAAAAGTCACATTTATGAATCTTAAAAACTCATAAATATGCCTTAGGTTACAAAAAAAATGAAGAGTCTTTTCTTATAAATAGTTTTTATGGCTCCATAACTTGTCCTCAAGTTATGGATGTCCAAGAGTCTCTTCATTAAAGGTTTTAAAGTCTTACTTAAAACTCATAAGTTATGAAAATCCAAGAGTTTTGAATAGTT
This sequence comes from Lactuca virosa, assembly GCF_052849685.1. NCBI lineage: Eukaryota > Viridiplantae > Streptophyta > Magnoliopsida > Asterales > Asteraceae > Lactuca > Lactuca virosa. The sequence goes on from NC_136433.1 coordinate 146,186,739, forward strand.
TCAAAACTTGCCCTTAAGTTTTGGAATTTGAAAAGTTATCTCTAATGAATACTTTAATTCCAAGTTAAGCCCTTAGAATTTTAAAAGTTAAAATTCAACCCTTATACTTTATAATATTATAAGTTAATAATATATATATATATATATATATATATATATATATATATATATATATATATATATAAGAGCAAGTTAGTCTTACCATTAGTAGGCCTCATTCACGAAGCCGGTCTATAAGGGGGGTATAAGGTTGTTGCCTATAAAATGACAGCTTAATGGGTGTCCACTCTCACCCACCGCTTCCTTGACTGGTGGAGGGTCGTTAGCCGAACATGTAGGACAAGGACTATAATTCTCCCTTCATTAAAAGTATTAATGATAAATACTAAGTAACTAAACACTTATAAATTCCCAATCTTAGTTACTTAGGAAAATGTGAATAAGGTGCTAATCCATGAAATTACACTTTGCACTTTGCTTAAACCGTTAGTGGAGCGTGTGTGGTTAACCGGCACACTAACCTGGATTTAACAAGGTAGGCAAAGGGTAACTTAATATTTATCATAGTATCGGTGGAGCTCGTGTGGTTAACCGACACATCGATTGAGGGGTAAATATTAAGGGTACAAAATATATTTGCATGGTTACTTCACACCTTGTTTTGTGATCCTCGGCATCCCAGTCAAAAAACCTGAAGGGCACACTCGAGATTGAAACATGTCATTGAAAAGTTCAATGAATCTCAAAAGATCTAGGAGTTTCAAATCCAATTAAAACTTAATTATATTTCGTTTTTCATGGTGGAAATTGGTAAATCGTCATTTACCTACCTTCAACTATTTTATAACTCGGATTACGGCATCCCTCTTCCAGTTATAAATAGGTTGTTGGATCCTAGCCTTAATATTTCATGTTGGGTGTTATATTAAGGACTTTAAATCAACTATCTTGAATATCTCCCAAAAGATGTCTAGCGCAGACATCTATGATCTTCCCAAATCTCTTGGAGCTTTACTTCCTCCACCTCCTCCAATTATTCTCCCTAACCCACAAGTTCAAAGGTCACTCAATCCCTATTGGCAAGCAAGGTCTATGTGTGATCGCATCTTGGAGATGAAGTCACATATTGACAAGCCGGGAGAGGTGGGTGTCAAAGTCTTAAGAAGGTTGGATGTTCAATCACTTTCTAAGTCACTTAGTGAGTTCCTTTGGGACTACTATGAAACAGACTATGACATGACCCTTAATGATCTTATCTATTTGCTTGGTCAGCAATGATTTGAGGACTAGTAAAGCAAATTGATTAGGAGATCAACTTCCCAATGGACATTGACAATGGTAACATTGGATATCTAGAAAAGCCTTCTCATCCCAAAGAAAGGGTTTGACCATAGTCAACTAGGTTGACCAAATGGTAAAGAGAAAGGCTAAGTCTGCGATAGTCCCATGTACCATTCCCATTAAGTCCATATGTTTCTCTTGCCAAAGGAAGGGGCATTGATTGCGAAGCTGCCTATTTACCTGAAAGATCATAAGGTTGATCAAGTCAAGAAGTTTGACTCTGCTTCAGGTAAAGTTCACTATCTAACTCTGTTAAGTTTCTATTCTGAGATTCTTATTACATGATGTGACTTGGTCATATGTTGATGTTTTAAGAATCAAAGAAAAGTGATGAAACTTAAAGGAAGTATATGCTGATTCTGATCGCGAAGATGGTTTTCGATCGCATGGTTCGGTGATCAGAATTTTGAGATGTTGCTTAGGAGTTATGATATATTGCTTAGGAATAGATAACAACAAGTTTTTCATATGCATTTTCATTGTAAGGATAAGTTTTTCCGGAAGTTTTAAAATAAAAAAAAACAGTTTTGATTTATTTATTTTAAGTATCCTTACAATGGCATTTGTGAAAAATTGTTGTTTACATGTTTCCATTGATAGCAGTATTGGAAAATAGATTTGATTCTTTCATTTGTGGTAGTGTTTAAATTTACCAAATAAGGACAGTTTCTCATCACCCAAGTTTCAATTGGACCGAAACTTGGAATCATGCAAGTTGTATAGTATGATGAATGAGAACTTTCAGCTTTCGAAAATTAAGACTAATTCCTTGTTCATATGTATATGTGAGTCAAGTAAATGACTAAAGGGATCGAGTACACATTCTTGTGCACTGGTCAAGTCCACCACAAAGATCGATAAGACTATTCGTCATGATTTACTAAAGTTTAGTAAATATGGTTATACTTACCGGCTTAAGTGTAATTCTGAAGCATTGGAAAAGTCTCGATGTATGACAGAACGAATGAGAAGAATCAAATTAGGCAGAAAGATAAAAGTTTCTCAAATCTGAAAAGATGGGAGAGTACTTTAGTATCATGTTTTGTGATCATCTTAATGATTTAAGAACCACATCACAATTGGTCTTCTAAGGACATCTTAGTGCATTCTTATGACTAAGAAGAGGAGTCATGAATTGCTGAAATGGTTAAATCAAGAAGATGAGTCATACTTCGTTTCAAAACAAGTCTTAGAGTCATACTCCAAGACTATAAGTTGAGTGACATATCTTAAAGAAAGGTTTATAACACTTGTCAAATGTAAGAGTAAAAGTGTCCTACTCTTGTACATTTGAAGTTGGTAAGTTGTGATGTTTTGGATTAAACAAAGACCAACTAAGGCCAATTGTGTGAAGTGTTTGTCTTGATAAAGAATCCACACTATCCCTTGAATATTGGACAAGAGAGTCTTATATGTCAAGAGGACATTGGGAGTCTTAAAGGTCTTGAAAGTCTCAAGAACTAATCAAGAGTAAAACCTGAGGTTCTTCACTAGCACACGACTTGAGGTTTATAACCTATCGTGTTGACATACTTCTATTTCTGTGCCCATTCCAGTTAAAGTTGGTTTTGCATATGAGTTCTTAGAGTTCTCAATTGGTTGCATAACAACTTGGAAGCAATGGCATGCCCTTGTGCTTCCAGGTGGCAAGAAATTAAGATTTAGTTCAGTCCGTATGAGTTTGGATTTGTCACTAACCTTGTCTTGTGATTATGGTTTTGACAGATTCACATGGATAAGAACACATACACCATAAAATCTAAGGGTCATAAGGTTTCTCTCCGATTCATGAAAATGATGGTGGGGAAACACTTCCACCAAGTAGATTTGAAGCAGATGGCAAAAGGTCTAAACAATTGAGACTATGATTACGGCATCCCTTTTCATAGTTCTGAAATTTTTTAGACACGCATGCATGCTATCTAAGGAAAGGTGTATGATTTTGATAAAGTCTTATCAAGGCAATCTCGTCTCAAAAATCTGAACTTTGGTAAGAAAGTCTGTAAAGTATTGACTTCTAGAAGTCCAGCTGATTTCTGACTACTTGTCAAAGCTAGTGGGAGCATAAGTGTTATGCTAATAATCATCATGTTAGTGGGAGCATGATAATTATTGTTAGTGTTTCAAGTTAGCAATGTTAATTATAGAAAACAAAAGTTTCAATGCGTGAGGCTGCAGGGGTTGAAAGAGTTGTTTTGCTATAATTAAGGGAGAGGATATACTTCATTTCAGTTCTAAAGGCTTAGATTGAGAACTTAATCATCTTTAGTCAAGAATATATATATGAATTTCATGTTGGATTGGTTCAACTTAAGGAAATTCCATATATTGCGTTCTCAAAATTCGATTATGATTACGGCATCCCTCTTCATAGTCAAATTTTGAAAACATGGCAAATAAAAATATTGTAGCAAAAGACTGGTCTAGAATCATGTCTTTATGTGAGACATCATGAATCGTGTCCCATTTGCTTTGGGTACAGGATCGATTGCATGTGCTATAATATTTGTCCTTTCTAAATTTTTCCAAATGCCCAGAGGCATTAAGAAGGGAAAAGGTCTAGAATTGGATATGACTAAAATGATTAAGCAATTGTCGAGGACAATCTAAGGTTTACCAAAGATTGGTTGCTCAGGGACAGTTGGAAGTATAGTGCTAATTTTGGAAGGACCATATTGACATATTCTGAAAAGAGGCATCTCTTGTTCAGAAGTGATAGTCAAAATGAGAATATGGAGTTGTCTCCATAGGTGGAAATGATTTGTGTAAGATTAGAAAACTTAATGCAATAAGCATGTTCAAAGCAATGTACTTTGAATATGAGACTTAGTTTCCATGGAGTTGAACTCCATTGGAATACCTTATAATGACTGTTGACAAGTCTTTGTGACTTTGTACATATTCATTACAGGAGGGTCAGTGCATATAAGTTTAAAATCTAAATAGATTTCGATAAATTATAGGAATTTGGAATTCTTACATTTAAGACAAGGATTTGGGAGTGTGAAAAGAGAATCATTGAAATTATGTTCAATTGATCTAGTTCACAAAGAAAAGGATCATAGACAAACATAGAGTTCATACTTGGTGTATGGCAAAGCTATTGTTTAGAAAACATAGTGTACATGCTTGGAGCATGGGACAACTAGTGTTTTTAATTCAGGTATAAAGTTGATAAAACCGAAACAATGAATAATGAGTAATCAGTATGGTGATAAATAGAAAGTGTTTTATTTATATTCATAGGTTTTGATACCATATTAGATTCATTTATTCTTGTGTTTCACGTTGCATGTTTTGACTTCCATAATAGCTAGGTTATTCTTCCGGAATGACTAAGTTATTCAAAACCATCCACAGTCGGTCATATGTTGGAAGTAGATATGAATCAAGACTGTCATGGGTTGGCTTGTAGAGGTCTAAGATGTTGGACAAAGTGGTGCTACAACACTCATGAGTGCTCATAAGTTCTGAGTATTGGATTCAACCCACACTCATTTGAATCACTTCATGGATTTTATCACAAGTGATCATGAGACGATAATATCTTATATTCTTCAAACCTAGAGATATGAGTTGTTACTATGAGTTGGTTATACATTGATTGCATGAAAACGCATTGGTAACTCGATGTTATAAAACGTGCCTTTGTGTATGATTCAAAAAGTAGTAGAACAAGCCATATGAGTCGAAGTTTATCCATTCCTTTTACCTTCGGGATAAAAGTGATATCTGTGGGCCCCTCGATGATTTAGTGATGAGACATGTGAATGCTTGGCCAAGCCAGGACTGATTTGATTTGTTCAATCAGTCAGTCATCATGAATCGGAAATCGGGAAACAACAAATGGACAAAGAGAATGATTTATAATCCATGTCTCAGTCCATATGATATCTAGAATGGAGGAATATATGATCCCTTATCTAATGGACAAGTCATTGACAAAGGTCAGAGTTCATCGGCAAGGTCAGAGTTCGACAGAAGCTTTTGAGAGCTACGATTGCTAGTCAGGGTTTGAAGTCATACTCAATAATAGTTTTAGACTTATCCAAGTGGGAGACTGTTGGATTAATGTCTAAGTCCATAACTATAATTGGTAAGACTTGACCCGACCCGGCATGGTCCATTTGGGTTGCATGGCATCGGGACAATTGGATAGACAAGATGAGGAAAAAGGATACTAGTGATTTATATTAATATATTATAAGTTCTAATATATTAATATATAATCATATTATTTAATTAGTATTGATCAAGAATTAATTTATAATTAATTAAGTGATCAAAAGGAACTAATTAAATATGGACTCTAAGATATATGTGTGTGATGGGCCAACTTCATTTAGGTTGGGCTAAGCTTTCATGGATAGTTCATGGAGTGTTTAACCCATGGATCATATGAAATGAAAGGTCATGGGTATTAGGGTTTAACCCTAATCTCCACACTATATAAAGATGTCCTTGGTTGGTGAAATGGGCACTAGTGTGTGTATACAAAAGGGCAAGGCCGATTTCACTAGAGAGAACCAAAGTATCCTTATTCTCAAGGTTATTCCAAGTGGTCATGGTGTTGTGTGAACCATTTGAGGTGTCACACTTGGGGCACTAGGCACTCAAGCTTCATGAAGACAAGTTACATAAAAAAAGGTATGTATTCTATCTATTTTATTACCCAAGTATATGATATTTGTATGCTAGTATAGGGTAATATCTTGGAAACTTCATATTTGCATGTATAATAGAGAAAACATAGATCCAAGGTATTTAGGGTTGTATGTGCACCATAGGATGTTATAGTATACTAAAACCCAACAGTTCTCTATTAGGCGCTTCTGTCGGTAGAGTCCTTTAGGCGCATCTGCCAGGGTTTTATTGACAGTATTGTTTTCGAGAATCCACTCGCGATACAGGTCAATGGGTTTTTAAAGTACACCGGTGAACACATCGTTCACAACACCTACAGGTTGCGAGCCTGCTAGTGTTCCACTGGACTGTCTAGAATAGTCTGTGGTTGTCATCCATACTCTGCTAGATGACGGGGCCAACATTTGGAAAAAGGCTTCTCACATCGTCCACCTCTCACCCTTACCTCATGGTCTATATTACCTCTCAACTTATCGTCCAACTCATATTTCATCTACCCATGTTTTACCCAACATATTATGTAGATATAAATACATATACAGTTTAAATCATATAAAACTTGTATAAAATCGTTCATCCAGCATAGATAGCAAGTATACAGATAATATGCACACATAGCACGTAGTTTATATAAAATACTTTATATCTATGTGTAACATGAAAGTAACTATGCACTCACATGATTAGGTGGTGACTCTGCACTTAGACAGCACTTCGTTACTCTTAAAACAATTTCTTCGACAAAACCTAGTATCATTACCACTAGGGTTTAGTCTAATATTCATTGCGACTAATTATTAGTCTTAGCATTATTATTATTATATAAGCATTTAAGCAATATTTATCAACCACTATGTACCGACATGGGCCAGACATAAAACACCGGACGGCAGGACCATTTTGGCATATAACACTTCTGAAATCCAACAACCTTATGCGGCCCTTTAAACCAAATTCCCCGTACCGTGAGTAGTTAAAAATATATTATAACGATGCTTATATAACCCATAATAATAGCTCAAATAATTATTATAAGGTCCTAATAACGTTACTATATTTCAATAAACGCTATATTAAAAATAGCGTAGACGTAGCTCACTTACAGCGGGGTTTCTCGAAAACCGGGCTTCACTTGGAGCAGTGTTCCCGAGCCGAAAAACTCTTCTTCTCGGAGCCGTCGGGCGCTCAGGGGCTTCCGCCTCGTGCTAGGGAGGTTTCCTAGGCTTTTTGGGGGCTTTCGGGGTTAGAGAGAGGTTCTAGAGAGAGGGGGAGGTGATGGGAGGTGTGAGGAAGAATGGAGGTTTCAACTCTTATTTATAGGGGGCTGGAGGGTCACTCACGTCGTGAGCTAGCTTGGGCACCAAGGCAAAGCCTAGTGCTGACATGTGGCATCGCACACATGGTGGAAATCAGCCGATTTTCAAAAATTTATATCTTTCGCATACGAGCTCCTTTTTTGACGTTCTTTATATCCACACGTAGGTAAAAATAAGATCTACAACTTTCATTTTGACTCAGTCGGCTAATTCTCGACCAATCTTAAATTTAACAGTACGAGGAGATTATATTGTTAAATATCCGCGTAAAATTCGTAACTTCTTCATACAAACTCCGTTTTCGTCTGTCTTTTTATCGTTGACTTCCTATTAATGAGATCTTCAATTATCATGTAGGTCGCGTTGGCAAAAAACCGCTCGATCTCAAATTCGAGTTTCGGGCTGTGCACTGCTAAGCCAAATCTTAGAAAAATCATAACTTCCTCATACGAAGTCAGATTTGGGCGTTCTTTTTATGCACACTCTCGGTTTAACATATACTACAACTTTTGTTTATACTGCTAAGGCTAAAAAGCCCTCTATCATAAATTCACTATTTACGTTTCCCGGTGCCGTGCCGGTTTTGCCGCGAAACTTCGACGGGCCATAACTTCTTCGTTATAACTCGGATTTCGGCGTTCTTTATATATACGGAACCCTTGTAACATATACTACAACTTGATTAAGATTAATCCTTCTAAATAATATTCCATCAAAAACTCATTTTTTGATGCTTATTGTCTCTAAATTGACTAGCCCGAATGTGCGAGCGTTACAGAATTCTTCAGTTCCAACAAATTTAATCCAACTCCCAGATTCATAAGGTGTTTTTAGCTCAATTAAGCTCCAAAAATGGATCCATTATTTGTATGCATGAACCATTGTTTGTATGCATGTATATGTATTGTGATATATGACATTCTGTTCCAACAAATTTAATCCAACTCCCAGATTGTTGAAAGGTCATGAGCCATTGTTTGTATGCATGTATATGTATTATGATATATGGTATTTTGGGGAACTCTCTAAGCTTCGTGCTTACCTAGTTGATTATAAATGTTTCTAGGTACTTCTTCGGATCGTGAAAAGGGAAAGGCTTGACTGTACACACCCTCATTGGCATCATGTTTTCTGCATAATTTAATTATACTTTGATTTAATTGGATAAATATAAATGAAAATTTATATGGTAAAAATCGGGACGTTACAAGTTGGTATTAGAGCCCTGGTTTGAGAGAATTGGATGAACATTCATGTGATTCCAGAATCAAACTAAGGATCTGAATATCTTAACTAATCTTTTAAATAAAAAGAAATTTATTCAAAAGGAAAGAATAATATGCGTACAGTCAGACGGAGCTGAGAAAGAAAGTGATTCCCGAAATATCCATATTTGTTGATATATGAATTGGCAGAAATGCATGCTTGTATGTAGGCTAGGATCTTTTTAGGAATTGCAGATTATAATTTACGTGATACTTTAGATGCCTTATAGCCTAGAGATTTTCTTGTTCTTTTCCGTTTAGAACCTATATTGATATTAATTGGTTATTTGACAAATACATTACATTGCATGCTCTCAGCATTAAATAGTTTTAAATTGTTTGGTTTGGCGCTATTGTGCATCTCTCGTTTGATTCCAACCAATGTAGTGTTGGATCCTTCAATCGATAGACTGTTTGATTTTAGCGGAATGTAATTGTATTCGTCCAATAATTAGTTAATATTGGTAGAAGTTCTTCTTCGGATGATAGCAGGGTGAAATGGAGGGAATCCTGGAAGACGAGTCTAGGAAGTATAGTATGTGCCTGATTGGGCATATATTAATGAGGTAGGGCGACGGTAGAGATGCAAAATGTGACAATCGGCAAATTAGAGCCAAGTCAAAGTCAAACAAAGTCAACAAGTCAAACCGTTCGACTCAATTAACCCTTGTATATTAGGGTTTACATTGTGTAAATACTGTACAACTCACTATTTTAATAAGAAAACATCGTTGGAAAGTTCGTGTGTTTGAATTTTCCTAAGCCTTAAATGCGGTAAACATTGAACCAAAACGATAAAACATTTATACACACTCATCGGGAGTGTGTAAGACACTAAAACATGACTTAACGGGGTTTACGGACCTTGCATTGCGAAGCCGGACACTCAAAAAGGTCACAAACGAAACCTCCCTCAATCGTTTTCACTCTATCTCCTTCTATTTGAAATCTCTCCCAAATCTCTCTCAAAAGTTCCCATAACTTTTTGAAACCATTCGGGTCATCCCGACCCTTAACCGGATAAAAAATCGCTTAAAACGGGGTTAGAACGGGAAAAATACCCCGAAAGACCTGAAACCCCTTTTAAGGCCGAAGTCCCCTTATAGGGGCCAAACCCTCCTTGGACCGCAGCCAGCAGCCGCAGCCACCGACCTCAGCCAGCAGCCGCAGCCACCGACCGCAGCTTTCTTTTCTATTTGAATCTTCATCCGCGACCAAGCCCCGCCTCGGATCTAAGGCTGTTAAGGCCGAGGTCACCCTCCTGACTTCGGATTTTGCCATTTTCTACCCAGTTTTCAACCCCGACTCAGTTTTAAGCCCGTCTTTAATTATTTTAACGGGGGATTTCCACCCAAAACTTTATTTTAACATATTAAGACCCTTATGTCTTAATTAATCACGTTTTTAATGCAAATCTTATCCAAGATTTAGTGGTTGGAGTAATTAAGGTGGAGTGTTGACTTATCTTTGATTTATGACACAAGCAACCACCATACCCACTCCATGACTAACCCACACTCCTCCCCACCATCCCTAGTCACTTCCTTGTACTTTTCCATCAATCATCAGCCCCTCCCACGTTCTAAGAGCTGGAACAAATCAACCTCTCTCCTCATTTTCACTCACTTGCTCTCATTTCACCAAAAATCAAACACAACTTTTCTCTCAAACTTTTTCTCTCTATTTCGAGACTCCAAGGCTGATCATCAAGCTTTATTCTACTCTTGGTAAGTATAATTCATCCTCCTTGTGATTATTACACTTCATTCTACTCCAATCATCGATTGCTTACACAAACTCCATCACTTTGATGTTAGATTCTCGAAAATCTTCAAGGCATCTTCAAGTGTTCTTGAGTTGAACACTTCCCTTCTCCAACATTCATCTACTGAAATCACATAAGGTGAGTTCATACCCCTACATTTTCATGTTTTCTTAAGTTTTAAGGGAGGAATACAAGTTAAAACACCAAGAACACAACTAAATTTTTCTAACAGCTTTCATCAGAAATGTTGGACTCCATTCACGGACTGTTTTGGTCAACTTAAACATTTTTGTTTTCAAAACTGTACAAGGTGCAAGTATTTCAAGTTCTTAGCTTTAAAATGGATACTTACACATCTCCATAAGATTTGTCTACAATTTATGGTGATTTTTACAAAACTGCCTATCATTTCAAGAACCAATCCGGACCAGTCTGTGATTATGGACGTTTTCACCTAAGTTGGAGGTCACTAAAAATCGTGAGAAAATTTATGAACAAACTAGACTCATTTTCCAAACTCTCAGAATTTACGGATTCTGATTTGGACCTTTGATGATTTTTCTACAAATTTTCTAAGAACAGTAATAGAAATTGTTAACAACAGAAAAATGCTATCAATTTCATTACGCCTTGTAACATGTTGAGCAAGGTGTATATCTTTATGTGATTATATGTTATTGCATTAAATGACATTTTGTCTTAGTATAAGGACATACAACAGTTAACAAATGGATTTTGCTAGATAAAGCATAGAAATAACAAATTGTTATGATCAAAGTACATCCATTACATACAAACATTTGGATAAACTATGTTAAGTATAGTTTACATACATTACTACTACTACCCTTGTTTTGATAAAATATAATAGGTATAGTTTATGATACATTACATAATACATACATTTCAAAAGGGTACATTTATACAAAGAGGATTTTCATTACACAACACGTAATTCCGTTAATGACTTTGTGAGACATTCGCTTCACTTTACAAATAAGTCATGTATTGTAACCAGAGTCTCCTGGAGGGAGAGCGTGATAGTTGTGTATAGATCGATATTGGGTCTGGCAAACCCACACCTTCACTGCATGCAACAGTTAGACCGGCAGGTCTGGGGTGACAAATGTCATAACATTTCCGACACCTGAAGAACGTCGTTTCAGGCCAACTAGGTCATAGCATGGTTATAATAACTCACAGAAAGTATTAACAAACATAGAATTTACGGGGATTTCATTGAAATCAAACGAGTTTATGTCGATTTAAACTTGCATTGTTTTACTATAAATATGACAAATTAATTGTACATTCTGGTCTTTGGGTTTTAAGACTACATTTACACATTAAGGAAAATATTGGATTTTCTGGAACGGACACTACTTTTACAAGAAAAAGGTTTTCATAATTGCATACAAAAACTTATGGACTCACCAACCTTTGTGTTGACACTTTTTCAAACCAACTTGTATTCTCAGGAAATCACTAAACAGGTAACCAAGTGCTTTTGAGGATGGGACGTTATGGCGTCAAACATTTCACGTTTTGTCAACATATTGTAATTGGTTTGGAAACATGTAATTCATACAATGATGTAACTCTTTCAATTATATATATGTTGGTTGTGTTTACTTTGATCACTATTGCAAAATGTTGTTATGATACTATACATGAAGTCCTCCACCCCCGGACGTTTCCGCCATCCTTGGTTTGGGGGTGTGACAGATTGGTATCAGAGCACAGTTTATAGTGAATTAAGTATATCAAACCACATAAGATATACAAACTATAAACATATTTGGGACTAAGAGTCTCTGATTTGAACAATTTTTCAAATGACTATACTTTTAGAAAATTAATGGTTTTCTTAATTTAAGTATACATACATGCCTTACATGCTCGCATAGTATCATGACTAGGGAAAACATAAAGCAAAAGAAGAGGAGTTGTACATTATGAGTATGCCTTGGTATATGTGAATCAAGTCTGGGAGGGATATAGCCTGATCAACTATATATCTGTCCGAGAAGTGACTTGCATATACTGGGGGATAATCATGATATGGCAACAAGTCTAACAAACTTACCAATACTTTCACAATGATGACAACAGAACGGAACAGAAATTTAAAATACTATAGGAGTATTTTGTGTTACTATAACAACTTATCTGAGAATTAAATAGGTCTTTATTTATAGATCAATGGCTGCTAAGTGAATACGCTAAGGTTATATGTAACTAAGATGCTATAGAATCAGAATTTATGTATCTTTGCTTCATTTCCTGTCCTTGTTTGGCTGTGGACTTGGAGTTAGGGTCATCTATTCGAAGGACTATCATGTCTTGATCACATATGACTAGTATGCACTTTGCAACTATTGAAGTAACCGATAAAGATCATCTTAAAATATTTCCCTTAGATAGATCTTCCGTTATCAAATCCTTCTATTCCCTATTCTCGCATAGATAACATGGCTGGACTCCATCCCCACGGCAAACCGTACCTACCAATCGAAGGTTATGCTGGATGGTTTGATGAAGAGCCAGAAGACGACCATCCAATCCCTTTGGATGATCACCATGCTGAAGACCTTTCGGATGGAGCTAACTCCGAACCCAAGGTTGAAAACCTACCCCCGGTAGCTCCCATTCCAAATCCTAACCCTCCTCCGGTTTTTCATGGCCCGACACCCCCTTGGGTAGAATGCTTGGAAACATGGAGCGAAGAGTAGGACCAACCTATGCCATTTAATGGGGACCGAAACTTCTACAAATTAAGCGAAGGGGGCTCAACAGGCAGAGTCCTGCCAATCCTGGTCCGTAGAGTTGCCCGAAACGAAATTCAGGGCAGGACAGCTCTCCAGCGTATCACAGAGGTTGATGTCAATGTAGGGATGCATACCCTCCGCACCAATCGCCTTGAAGACACTCGTGAGAGATCTGAGAGGGACCATGAGACCCTACTGTCAGCACTCGTTGAAACACGAGCCGAAGTCATAGAACTTCGAGTACGCCAGAGGGTATATGAAAGACACATGCTTGACATAGAGCGCCAGCTGGCTGAACTGAGGATTCACCGGAGGGATAACCATCACCAGTAGGAGACGCTTTATCTTTCAGTCCTCGTTTTAAGGAATCGCTTTCCTGTCTATGCTCTATGTAGCACTTTTCTATGTAACTACCCCCGTACCATAAGTACTTTTAGTTAGGCTTCAGGCGTCGGATATGATGTAAGGCCTCCTATAAGGTCAATTTTACCAAACTTATTTCATCATGAATATCAATGATTTTGACGGTTGGTTAATTTCTTTGTCACTCTTTATTCAAATACTTTCCTCAGACTATCGTTGAAGTCTATCTGAAACTCACTCTTGTCAAGCTATTGGACTATAGTAATTTGGCCCCGGGATCATTTCCAACTCTCTTTCAAGGGTTGGATCATGTTGTCCACCAACCAATGGTACCCCGGTTCGAACGGCAAACGTCTTGTGACCATTCTATGAACTGACTCATACTCTTTACTAGGACTGCATCATAGGGATGTAGGTCAAACCCTCAAGAACATAATACCACTCTTTGCATGAACGATCAAAATACAGCTAGGTTCAAACATAATCACTCACGAACTCCTTTTCTTTCATATGACAGAATCATGTCGTCATTCAGAAATAGTCAGCCGAGCAACGAAACTCCTATCCTTTATATCGACGCCGCTACCTTCCAAGCCGCAGTAACAGCTGCCGTGGCGGCTGTCCTTGCGAACCTCAGCTCTGGCAACGAAATCACGACTGGCAAAGAAGTTGACAATTTCAATTGTGGTATCGATCCGGGAAGCCAACAAACTACAACAGCCACGGACTTGCAAAACCGTAAAACCGAGAAAAGGAAACGAAAACTGTTGGATAAGGTGTCTAAGTCCATAACTTATTTGGTATATACTTGACCTGACCCGGCATGGTCCATTTGGGTTGCACTTCACCCAAACTAGTTATGGATAATTTTATGAGAGTTGTATACTTACGATTTATTAATATATTATAAGTTATAATATATTAATATAAAGTCATGTTACTTAATTAGTTTTAATCTTGAATTAATTATGAATTAATTTAGTGATTAAAAGGAAGATTAATTAAATCATGGGCTATTATATTTATATAGTGTGGGCTAACACTCATTTGGAATGGGCTAAGCTTATATGGAAGTCCATGGATGATCCATGGAGCTTTTACCCATGGATCCTTGGAAGAGGAAAAGACATGGGTTATTAGGGTTTCACCCTAACCATGTACACTATATAAACAAGCTTATGTTGCATGAAAAAGAGACTAATGTGTGTGTAAGTGTGGTGGCCAAAATCAAGAGTTAGTATACTCTCTCATACATTTTCCAAGTTTGTGGTGATTTGTGATTTCCATTTGAGGCATTCACATTATTGGTGCTTGGCTCTCAAACTCCAAGGAATCAACAATCAACAGAAGGTATGTAATTCATCTAGTTCTTTTATGGTTAAAAGTACCCCATGCCATGCTAGATAGGTTATAAACCTTGGAAAATAATATTTTGCATGTATCTTAGACAAACATAGATCCAAGGTTTAATAGGGTTGCATGTACACTTAGGAAGTGTTAGAATGCTCAAAACCCAACAGTGGTATCAGAGCCTAGGCTTGTTTGTTTGATACTTGATGCAAAATAGTGGAAAAAGTCGAATTTTTTGCTGTCTGCCTGATGAACTCGCCGAGTCCATGGGGGGACTCACCGAGTTCATGTGTAAACTCATCCTACTCGGCGAGTAGGTTCGTGCACTCGGCGAGTAGGAGCCTCAGAATGCAGATTTTCGACTTTTGCTGCTGGAAATGGACTAGAAACATTACCCTAAACTGTTTTGGTGTTTTAAAACTTGTTTTAGTTGGTGTAATGGTTGTTCTAATCCATTTACAATAGCTTATATCAAAATTTCATGCTTTGTATGTGTTCATATAATTCTTGAAACTTTGATGATCATGTTCATGTTCTTATGAATTTAGAAGATGATAGGAATTATTTGCTGAATTGTTTAGGATTAATTCTTGATCATTTATGTGTTTTAATGGAGTCCATAATTTGTCCTCAAGTTATGGATATCCAAAGGTCACTTCTTTTAAACACACACTTAAAACACATAAGTTACATGGGAATGAAGAGTCTTCATTTTTATGAACCTTTAATTTATAAGTTATGAAATGAAAAGTTTTGAATAGTTTCAAAACTTGTCCTCAAGTTTTGGAATTTGTAAAGTTACACACACTTTAATATACTTTAATTCCAAACCCTTAGAGTTTTAAAAGTTAAAATTCAACCCTTATAATATTTATAACATTAATGGTTAATTATTATATATATGTATAAGATTAAAGTCGTCTTACCGCTAGTACGCCTCATTCACGAAGCCGGTCTATAAGGTGGGTATAAGGTTGTTGCCTATAAAATGGCAACTTAATGGGTGTCCACTCTCACCCACCGCTTGCTTGACTGGTGGAGGGTCGTTAGCCGAACGGGTAAGACAAGGACTTACAAATTCTCATTAAAAGTATGATGAATATTACAAAGTAACTAAACCTTTTATAAATTCTCAATCTTAGTTACTTTAGGAAAATGTGAATATGGTGCTAACCCATGAAATTCACACTTTGTACCTTACCAAGTCGTTGGTGGAGTGTGTGTGGTTAACCGGCACACTAACTTGGACTAGTAAGGATCACGAAGGGTGACTTAATGTTTATCATAGATCGGTGGAGCGTGTGTGGTTAACCGGCACATTGATTAGGTGATAATATTAAGGGTACCAAGTGAATTTGCATGGTTATTCACACCTTGTTTTGTGATCCTCGGCATCCCAGTCACAAAACTTGAAGGGCACAATCGAGATTGAAACATGCCATTGAAAAGTTCAATGAATCTCAAAAGAATCTAGGAATTTCAAAAACCAATAAAACCTAATAATTCATTTCGTTTTCATGGTGGAAATTGGTGAATCGTCATTCACCTACCTTCAAATATATTATAGCTTAGATTACGACATCCCTCTTCTAAGTTATAATATATTGTGTTGGATCCTAGCCTTAATATTACATTTGGGTGTATTATTAAGGATTCGATATATCTAATCTAAACTTGTTTTCTTCTTTTCAGATGTCTTCCAACAACAAAGCTTCGGGCTCTAACCATACTGGCTCCTTTTCCCTCATGAACCTTTGTGGGAGGGTCATCTTTGATGGTTCCAACTTCATGGATTGGATCCGGAACATCAGGATGGTCACTCGTTACGAGGACAAGGAATATGTCCTCGATAAGGAGCTAAAGGAGCTTGATGAGTCCACTGCTACTCCTGAGGAGGTCGCTGAGTATCAGGCACATGAAAGAGATGCCACCAAGGTGGCATGCATCATGATGGCCACCATGACAGCTGAACTCCAAAAGTCCTATGAGGACTATTACCCTTTTGAGATGCATCAGGATCTGATGGAAAGGTACCATCAGAGTGCTCGTCAAGAGCGGTATGAAATAATCTCCTCCATGATCACTACCCGTATGAAGGATAGCGAACCAATCACGAGCCACATGCAGAAAATGCAAAGCTATGTGGACCGTCTAATGAAACTGAATGTGAACTTCCCTGAGGAGTTGGCAATTGATATCATTTTGCACTCCTTGCCATCGTGTTATGATCAATTTCGTATGACATACCACATGAACAAGGAGGAAGTCACACTCAGTAAGCTTCAAGGACTTCTGAAGACTGCCGAAAGTGGTCTTAAGAGTAAGTCGGTTGCTACTCCTACTCCTACTACTACCCCTGTTTTGGCTATCGGGCAAGGCAAAGGGAAAAAGAGGAAGCACCCTTCGAAGGGTACCAAGGGAAAGTCCCTTGAAGGCTCCTCATCTGGAACCAAAGGTGGTTCTGTCACTCCTTCTGCCATCCCTAAGGATGCTGAATGCTTCTACTGTCAAAATAAGGGGCACTGGAAGCGAAACTGCCCAAAGTACTTGCAGGATGTCAAGGATGGGAAAGTGAAACCATCCCATGCAGGTATTTACACTATATTGTCTAATAACTCACCATATTCTAATTCTTGGGTTCTTGATACAGGTTGTGGTATTCACATCTGTTGTGACTTGCAGGGCCTAAGAAGAAGTGAGGATGTGGAGCACGGAAAGATAAACTTAATCATGGGGAACAAGAAGGTTGCACCTGTTACCAAGATTGGAGTTTATACTTTGTTGCTAGATAGTGGGTTAAAGTTAGATTTGAATAAATGTGTGTACTCGTCTGAAATGGCGAGGAATATTATTTCCTTTCATGCTTTGTACAAACAAGGTTTTACCTTTTCTTTTGATAATGAAGTTAGTAGTATTAATGCTTTCTTTAATAATGTTCTTTATTTTAAAGCATTACCTTGTGATGGTGTGTATGAAGCTGTATCGGTTGTAGATAATTTAGGAAATAATGTATTATGTATTGATTCTTCTACTAGCTTGGATAAAGCATCTTTGTGGCATTGTCGTCTTGGACATGTAAGCAAGAAACGCATAGGCCAGCTCCAAAAGGATGGAGTCTTGGAGTCGTTCGACCTCAAGTTGGATGATAGTTGTGAGTCTTGTCTACTTGGAAAAACGACAAAATCACCCTTCACTTGTACTTGTGCAAGGGGTGAGGGTTTGTTGGACCTTATACATACTGATGTATGTGGACCATTCAAAACCGCCACAAGGGATGCTAATCGCTATTATGTGACTTTTATTGATGATTTTAGTAGATATGGTTATGTCTACTTAATCAAACATAAGTCAGAAACTTTTGAAAGGTTTAAAGAGTTTAAACAGGAAGTAGAAAATCAATTGGGCAGGAACATTATGATGCTTCGATCCGATCGAGGTGGTGAGTATCTTAGTACTGAGTTCCTCGACTATCTTAAGGAGTGTGGGATTGTCTCATAATTGACACCTCCCAGGACACCACAGCTGAATGGTGTAGCTGAGAGGCGCAATCGAACTTTGTTGGACATGGTTCGCTCTATGATGAGTCGAGCTTCGCTACCAATCTCTTTTTCGGGGTATGCCTTAGAGACTGCCGCCCACATCCTTAATCTAGTCCCTACAAAGAAGGTTGCCAAAACACCTCATGAAATGTGGACTAGGAAAGTTCCCAATCTAGACCATATCAAGATTTGGGGTTGCGAGGCTTTCGTGAGGCGCGAAACTCATGACAAGCTCGAACCTCGAAGTGAAAGGTGTATTTTCATCGGCTACCCACAAAAATCCTTTGGTTACCTCTTCTACAGACCCAGTGAGAATGTGGTCTTTGTGGCTAAGAGAGGAGTCTTTCGAGAGAGAGAATTTATAAGCCAAGGAGACAGTGGGAGGCAAATTGACCTTGAAGAAATTCAAGACTCAATTGGTGAAGGAACCTCAAACACTAGCAATCAACTTGAGGAGGAAATTCCTGTTGATCCAGCTGACGAGTCTGTACTTCCGAGGCGTTCCACAAGGGTTAGGAACACACCTGAGTTTTATTATGGATTTCATATTACTACGGAAGGTGATACATTTATCAGTGATAGTACACTGGTAAATCTGGATGAACCTAACAGTGTTAAGGAAGCCATGGCAGGCCCAGAGTCTGCTAAATGGAAGGAGGCTATGGACAGCGAGATACAGTCCATGTATGACAATCAAGTTTGGAACTTGGTTGACAATGTACCAGGCCGCAAGACAGTCGGGTGCAAATGGATCTTCAAGAAGAAGACCGACATGGATGGGAAGGTGCACACTTATAAGGCTCGACTGGTTGCGAAGGGGTTTACTCAGACTCAGGGTATTGATTATGATGAAACCTTTTCACCAGTAGCAAAGATTAAGTCTATTAGGGTTATGCTAGCCATTGCTGCATTTCATGATTATGAAATATGGCAAATGGATGTCAAAACCGCTTTCCTTAACGGAAAGTTGGATGAGGATGTTTACATGAATCAGCCAGAAGGTTTTGTCAGTGCAGAGTACCCCAATAGAGTGTGCAAGCTTGAGAAATCCATTTATGGATTGAAACAAGCATCTCGAAGTTGGAATCTTTGTTTCGATGAGAAGGTCAAAGAGTTTGGTTTCTCAAGAAGTGAAGATGAGTCCTGCGTGTATGTCAGAGCTAGTGGGAGTATAGTTAGTTTTTTGGTACTGTATGTGGATGACATACTACTCATAGGAAATGACATCCCAACCTTGCAGGAGGTTAAGTCCTGGCTTGGGAAGTGCTTTGCTATGAAGGACCTTGGAGAAGCTACCTATATCCTAGGAATAAGGATATTAAGAGAAAGGAGTAAAAGACTAATTGGACTTAGTCAGAGTATCTACTTGGATAAGGTGTTGAAAAGGTTCAACATTCAGAATTCCAAGAAAGGAGAATTACCGATCCAAAGCAATGCCAAACTGAGCAAGGCTCAGAGCCCGAGTACAGAAGATGAGATAGCTGAGATGAGTCGATTACCTTATGCTTCCGCTGTTGGTTTGATCATGTATGTTATGACTTGTACCCGTCCTGATGTGGCCTTCGCTTTGAGCATGGTCAGCAGATATCAAGGGAACCCTGGCAAGGCTCATTGGACTGCGGTAAAGAATATTCTCAAGTACCTGCGGAGGACTAAGGATTGGATCCTTACCCTTGGTGGGAGTGATGACTTGAGAATAGTAGGGTATAGTGATGCTAGCTTTCAGACTGATAGGGATAACTTCCGCTCTCAGTCGGGCTGGGTCTTTACCTTAAATGGAGGGGCAATCACTTGGAAGAGTTCCAAACAGGAGACTGTAGCTGATTCGACTTGTGAATCAGAGTACATAGCAGCGAGTGAAGCGGAAAAGGAGGCAATATGGTTGAGGAACTTCATCAGAGACCTTGGAGTTGTACCAGCTATTAAGGAGCCTATGGAGATTTTCTGTGACAGCAATAGTGCGGTTGCCTTAGCCAAGGAACCAAGAGATCATGGCAGATCCCGACACATTGACAGAAAATATCACTTCATAAGACACAAGATAGAAGAGGGACTCCTCGTGGCAAAGAGGGTGTCGTCAGATGAGAACCCTGTGGATCCCCTTACGAAGGGACTGACGAGGGTTAAGCATTTGCAGCATGCGAGGTGCATCGGGCTGAGGGACGATATTAGTTTTACAGATTAGATAATTTTTCTGAAACTTGTAAAATGTAATCGACGTTTGATGATGAATAAAATGTGTGATTTATTTATAAGTAAAGTGTTACTATCATTGTCAATTATTTACTATTGTTTCAGTTTTGCATGTTTTGACTTCCAGAATAATTAATTTATTCAAACTTCCACAATCAGTCATACGTCGGAAGTAGGTATAAATCAAGATTGTCATGAATTGGGTTTGTAGATGGCTAAAGGTGTTTAGACATAGCAATGGTTGCTACAACGTTCATGAGTGCTCATAAGTTATGAGTATTGGAATAAACCCACGCTCACTTGTATCACTTCATGGAATTTATCTCGAGTGATCGTGAGACGGTAATATCATATAAGTCTTCAAACCTAGAGATATGAGTTGTTACCTATGAGTTGGTTGTGCATTGATTGCACGTAAACGCATCAGTAACTTGACGTTATAAAACGTGCCTTTGTGTGCAATTCAATAAGTAGTAGAACAAGCATATGAGTCGAAGTTTATCTGTTCCTTCTAGAAATAGAAGCGATATTTGGGCAACTCGATGATTTTGTGTTGACCCATGTACCGGGCCCGGTCAGAACTAAATTGATGTGTTCAGTTAAGTTCTTTGTCAAACAAATCGGAAATCGAGAAACAACTGCTAGACAATAAGTAAGACATTGTTCCATGTATTTGTCTGGCTGATATCATGAGAGCAGAGGATTATATGATCACTTGTCTAAAATGGCGCTTCATAGTTCACAAGAGTTTTCGAGAGCTACGATTGTCGGTTGGTTCCTGAAGTAATATAGGCAAATACAATTATTAGACTTATCCAAGTGGGAGTCTGTTGGATAAGGTGTCTAAGTCCATAACTTATTTGGTATATACTTGACCCGACCCGGCATGGTCCATTTGGGTTGCACTTCACCCAAACTAGTTATGGATAATTTTATGAGAGTTGTATACTTACGATTTATTAATATATTATAAGTTATAATATATTAATATAAAGTCATGTTACTTAATTAGTTTTAATCTTGAATTAATTATGAATTAATTTAGTGATTAAAAGGAAGACTAATTAAATCATGGGCTATTATATTTATATAGTGTGGGCTAACACTCATTTGGAATGGGCTAAGCTTATATGGAAGTCCATGGATGATCCATGGAGCTTTTACCCATGGATCCTTGGAAGAGGAAAAGACATGGGTTATTAGGGTTTCACCCTAACCATGTACACTATATAAACAAGCTTATATTGCATGAAAAAGAGACTAATGTGTGTGTAAGTGTGGTGGCCAAAATCAAGAGTTAGTATACTCTCTCATACATTTTCCAAGTTTGTGGTGATTTGTGATTTCCATTTGAGGCATTCACATTATTGGTGCTTGGCTCTCAAACTCCAAGGAATCAACAATCAACAAAAGGTATGTAATTCATCTAGTTCTTTTATGGTTAAAAGTACCCCATGCCATGCTAGATAGGTTATAAACCTTGGAAAATAATATTTTGCATGTATCTTAGACAAACATAGATCCAAGGTTTAATAGGGTTGCATATACACTTAGGAAGTGTTAGAATGCTCAAAACCCAACAAAAACGCCAAGCCCGAAAGGAGCGCAAGCGATCCCAAGGACTTGCCATACTACAGCAACAAGTGGCAACCCCTGCCATTTCAGCACCAATCAGACCATACAAGGGCAAACTTCCGAAGTGTCATAAGTGTAACTTCCATCATAATGGGGCTTGTCAAGAAATGCAATGATGCAATTGCCACGAATTAGGACACCATGCCCATAGCTGGGGAACACCGGCACGACCCACCACTCGAGTCCCTGACAGCGGGATCAACCTTGCACGGGGTGGTGGTGGTAAAACCAGACCCTATCAAAGGAAAGTTTCAAAGTGGATGAACAAGGAAAACACCAGTGTCTACATAACTCTGGCTCGACACCTCACTTCCACCACCAATGCTAGCACAAGCCAGATATGTCATCAATGCAGTGAGATTGGACACCTCAAAAAGGATTACCCAATAACAAAGAACTCCGGCGCAGACGGGAGGATACTAAGGATCACTGCCGCAGGAGAGACTACCCCGGACCCATGCTAAAGTACTTAAGGCGTTTTATTGTAATAAACCCATAAAACTGTTTAAAACTAGTGCAACTAGAGTCTTATCTTTTGCGAGATCCCGTCAGTAAAGGGACCCTCGTGCTGCGTATATTTGCCTATTTGTAGTACTCCTTGTTCGCAGCAACAATCTAGTAGTTAATCTAAAGTACTGTAACTCTGTTAAAAGTTGCACTATTGTGTTTTGTCTGTGACGCCTTTATAATCAAATCTAATGCCGTTATTTCTAAGTGAGTCCGATATTATCATACAACTTGAGTCCATTCGATCCTCACAATACCAGTTTCGTGCGTAAATCTATTTCTCCGAAATCGCCTTCCTAGCAAAGCCGTCACTCCAGAACTCCGAAGTACTCATGCGTAGAGTACCTCATGTTTCGTGACCGTTCCGAAGAAACCTCAGCAAACCTTCCCGGAGTACAACTCGTACAGTACGTCAAATTCAGACCAAAGACCCATGCGGTTGATCTATCGCTGAAGAATGTATACACAAGGGTGGTATATAAACAAGGTTCCATAGGTTTAGAATTGATGATTCCACTCTAACTTATTTTCCTCGTTAGGATGTGAGCTTACAGTAGAATCATTTATTCGACTACCTTTTCAACCTTAATTATATATGACTCGTATACACGAGTCTGTGATTGATGAACCATGTATGACTTTTAATATGAACTTCAGGACGGAGACTGCCCAAGACTATGAGTAATCGCATCGTCATGCAAACAAACTCATAACCCAATACGACTCATGTAACCAGATCGCCTACAGTCTCACACCCACGAAGATGCAAGAACCGTCTGGACAACTTAACAACTACTCAGCAATGGATTTTGAAGACCAAGCTCCTCACCTAGGAGAGCTTAGGTCTTATTCTTCAAAAAGATAGACGAATGGTTTCATCAGAGCATCGCCTAACGGAGAACTCGACAAGATCCCCAATAGAAATCATTACCTCTACCTCGTGTAGAAGGATCGTTTGACCAACCGCAAGGAACGAAATTACCTTTCAGAAATGAACCTGAGACCCGAATATCCCCAGCTGCGAGTGTTAAAGAAGGATGTCCCGATGACGACCTTCCAAACTCGATACGGACGCCACGAGTCCGTAAATGATACCCCTCGGATAAGACCAATGCACCCGTAGTGTTCATGAACTAAATGAATAGGGTATGCCATCCTTGCTAGGACCAGTTCGTCATTCTCCTTGTGAAATGACTTATTTAAATACTCTCGTAGTGAGAACGAAATCATAAAAAGCAACTACAACAAACCATGGAAACATTACGATCAGAGAAGCTCTACGCAAAATTCTCTAAATACGAATTTTGGGAATTGAAGAGCCGAATTCCTAAGGTACACTATGAGTGAGGTGGGAATTCATGAGGACCCTTCCAAAATCAAAAACCGTTGAGAATTGGTCAGCACCAAAGACACCTACGAGAATTCGCCAAATTCTAGGTCTCGCAGACTATTGTCGTAAGTGCATTCGGGACTCCTCTCGAATTACGGAACCTCTTACGACCTTGACCCAGCAGGGAATGACCCTTAACTGAGAAGAGAGACAAGAGAAAGAAACCTTTAGAATTCCAAGAGAGAGACCAAATTCTTTTGGGAAGTCTCACCTTGGAAAGGCTTGATACGTTTCGGAAAGTATGGAAATCTAAATCCAAGATAATTGATGCCTTCGAGATTCTTGTTGGAATCGGCCCCGTATCTTACAAATTCAACCTACCCCGCGAACTCAGTACCGTACGTTCTACCCTCAAAGCCTCGAACTTGAAATGTATCTGTCCGACAAGACTCTTTTCATTCCACTCGACGAGATCGAGATCAACGAGAACCTCACCTTCGTGGAGGAACCAGTCGAAATCATGGATCAAGAGATCAAAAGAACAAAACAAAGTTGTATCCCCATCGTGAAGGTCCGTTGGAACGCTAAACGAGGACCCGAGTTCACCTGGGAACGCGAAGATCAAATGAAACAAAAATACCCACATCTTTTCCCAAACTCTTGAAGTCCCAGTCAAAATGAAAATTTCGGGACGAAATTCCCTCTAACGGGGGGATGATGTGACAATCGGCAAATTAGAGACAAGTCAAAGTCAAACAAAGTCAACAAGTCAAACCGTTCGACTCAATTAACCCTTGTATATTAGGGTTTACATTGTGTAAATATTGTACAACTCACTATATTAATAAGAAAACATCGTTGGAAAGTTCGTGTGTTTGAATTTTCCTAAGCCTTAAATGCGGTAAACATTGAACCAAAACGATAAAACATTTATACACACTCATCGGGAGTGTGTAAGACACTAAAACATGACTTAACGAGGTTTACGGACCTTGCATTGCGAAGCCGGACACTCAAAAAGGTCACAAACGAAACCTCCCTCAATCGTTTTCACTCTATCTCCTTCTATTTGAAATCTCTCCCAAATCTCTCTCAAAAGTTCCCATAACTTTTTGACACCATTTGGGTCATCCCGACCCTTAACCGGATCAAAAATCGCTTGAAACGGGGTTAGAACGGGAAAAATACCCCGAAAGATCCGAAACCCCTTTTAAGGCCGAAGTCCCCCTATAGGGGCCAAATCCTCCTTGGACCGCAGCCAGCAGCCGCAGCCACCGACCGCAGCCAGCAGCCGCAGCCACCGACCGCAGCTTTCTTTTCTATTTGAATCTGCATCCGCGACCAAGCCCCACCTCGGATCTAAGGCTGTTAAGGCCGAGGTCACCCTCCTGACTTCGGATTTTGCCATTTTCTACCCGGTTTTCAACCTCGACTCAGTTTTAAGCCCGTCTTTAATTATTTTAACGGGGGATTTCCACCCAAAACTTTATTTTAACATATTAAGACCCTTATGTCTTAATTAATCACGTTTTTAATGCAAATCTTATCCAAGATTTAGTGGTTGGAGTAATTAAGGTGGAGTGTTGACTTATCTTTGATTTATGACACAAGCAACCACCATACCCACTCCATGACTAACCCACACTCCTCCCCACCATCCCTAGTCACTTCCTTGTACTTTTCCATCAATCATCAGCCCCTCCCACGTTCTAAGAGCTGGAACAAATCAACCTCTCTCCTCATTTTCACTCACTTGCTCTCATTTCACCAAAAATCAAACACAACTTTTCTCTCAAACTTTTTCTCTCTATTTCGAGACTCCAAGGCTGATCATCAAGCTTTATTCTACTCTTGGTAAGTATAATTCATCCTCCTTGTGATTATTACACTTCATTCTACTCCAATCATCGATTGCTTACACAAACTCCATCACTTTGATGTTAGATTCTCGAAAATCTTCAAGGCATCTTCAAGTGTTCTTGAGTTGAACACTTCCCTTCTCCAACATTCATCTACTGAAATCACATAAGGTGAGTTCATACCCCTACATTTTCATGTTTTCTTAAGTTTTAAGGGAGGAATACAAGTTAAAACACCAAGAACACAACTAAATTTTTCTAACAGCTTTCATCAGAAATGTTGGACTCCATTCACGGACTGTTTTGGTCAACTTAAACATTTTTGTTTTCAAAACTGTACAAGGTGCAAGTATTTCAAGTTCTTAGCTTTAAAATGGATACTTGCACATCTCCATAAGATTTGTCTACAATTTATGGTGATTTTTACAAAACTGCCTATCATTTCAAGAACCAATCCGGACCAGTCTGTGATTATGGACGTTTTCACCTAAGTTGGAGGTCACTAAAAATCGTGAGAAAATTTATGAACAAACTAGACTCATTTTCCAAACTCTCAGAATTTACGGATTCTAATTTGGACCTTTGATGATTTTTCTACAAATTTTCTAAGAACAGTAATAGAAATTGTTAACAACAGAAAAATGCTATCAATTTCATTACGCCTTGTAACATGTTGAGCAAGGTGTATATCTTTATGTGATTATATGTTATTGAATTAAATGACATTTTGTCTTAGTATAAGGACATACAACAGTTAACAAATGGATTTTGCTAGATAAAGCATAGAAATAACAAATTGTTATGATCAAAGTACATCCATTACATACAAACATTTTGATAAACTATGTTAAGTATAGTTTACATACATTACTACTACTACCCTTGTTTTGATAAACTATAATAGGTATAGTTTATGATACATTACATAATACATACATTTCAAAAGGGTACATTTATACAAAGAGGATTTTCATTACACAACACGTAATTCCGTTAATGACTTTGTGAGACATTCGCTTCACTTTACAAATAAGTCATGTATTGTAACCAGAGTCTCCTGGAGGGAGAGCGTGATAGTTGTGTATAGATCTATATTAGGTCTGGCAAACCCACACCTTAACTGCATGCAACAGTTAGACCGGCAGGTCTGGGGTGACAAATGTCATAACATTTCCGACGCCTGAAGAACGTCGTTTCAGGCCAACTAGGTCATAGCATGGTTATAATAACTCACAGAAAGTATTAACAAACATAGAATTTACGGGGATTTCATTGAAATCAAACGAGTTTATGTCGATTTAAACTTGCATTGTTTTACTATAAATATGACAAATTAATTGTACATTCTGGTCTTTGGGTTTTAAGACTACATTTACACATTAAGGTAAATATTGGATTTTCTGGAACGGACACTACTTTTACAAGAAAAAGGTTTTCATAATTGCATACAAAAACTTATGGACTCACCAACCTTTGTGTTGACACATTTTCAAACCAACTTGTATTCTCAGGAAATCACTAAACAGGTAACCAAGTGCTTTTAAGGATGGGACGTTATGGCGTCAAACATTTCACGTTTTGTCAACATATTGTAATTGGTTTGGAAACATGTAATTCATACAATGATGTAACTCTTTCAATTATATATATATATGTTGGTTGTGTTTACTTTGATCACTATTGCAAAATGTTGTTATGATACTATACATGAAGTCCTCCACCCCCGGACGTTTCCGCCATCCTTGGTTTGGGGGTGTGACACAAAATCCTAGTGGATTCTAGGAAACTTTGTTGTATGTGCTCGTTAGGACACATACATATATGCTTAGTGGTCATCGTGTAACATCCTGAATCCTGAGGTACCAATCTATTTAATTATTAATTCAAGTATTGAGAACTTCCGACTTACGCGAGGTGTACTAGCCATGTACGCCAGACGTAAGTCCTTAATTGGGTCAGTATGGAGGTAGCGTATGTTGGGCATACAAGGGAGTATGTCGGGCGTACGCGAACTGATGCCAAACCCTAATTTTTAAGGTTTCACCCCTATTTAAACACATTAACTCACCCTTGGACCTCCCATAATCAGTCTCCATTTCCTTGAAACTCTAATATCGAACCCTAGCCTTGAGAGTGATGATCTTGGAGCCTTTTTGGTAATTTTGTGCATTCTTGTTGAGGTAGAAGGTCATTGAAGAAGGTGGTGTTGCATGCAAACTTGTGGATCCAGAAACTACCTTACTTTGTGCATCTTTTGAAGGTATAAAGTCCGTACCTTGCTGATGTTCTTTCTAGATCTCTTTAGATGGGTTTTTATGAGCTTTTTTCCCAAATCTTGGACGTTTGTGAGTATGGGGTACTCCAGAGCATATTGGTTGTCCTTTTAGATGTATTAGATTGCTTAGATTCATAAAAATGGTTGCTTGATCGTTTCCCTTGGCCTATGCATGAGTTAAGTGACTTAGAGTGTTGTAGAAGTTATGCTTTTGTGTTTTGAGCCCTCTCTAGCCATGAAAAGGCTTAATGTCAGCAACTTTATGGGTTAAGACATTGTATAATGGTCAGATCTGAAGTTAGGATAAGTGTCTTAAAGGATTAAGACATAAAAGTTGTTGAATATGGACCAGGCAGAGTACGATGGGCGTACTCCTGGCTACACCCCACGTAGCCAGGACCATCCCCAATGGTTGCTGACTCAAGTTGTATGCCCCGTGTAGGAAAGTGTATGCCTCGTGTACGGACGAGAATGTGGAGTTGTTGACTTTTGCTAAATTTTAACTTTGGTTAAAAGATTTAGGGTTTTGGACCATGGAAGGGCAAAATGGTCTTTTTGCCCTTCAGGGGCGTAGTTGTGGGATTGTACCTATGATTCGGGTTATAACCTTAATTAACTAGGGTCACTTATTGTGTTTATTAGGCGGAGTCTAGTTCCGGCAGTTCGGGTGTGAGATTTATCTGTCATCAATATCAGGTGAGTCTCCCCACTTATTCTTACATATGTAGTAGAATAGTTGAATTTGTGATAACCAGTTGGGTCTAACTGTTATTATTGTGTTATGTTGTTTATGTGTGACTGAGACTTCGGGTAGTCTCCAGGGTTGCTGATAACCTACATGGTATGCTGTTTTCCCACTGAGACTCCGTGTAGTCTCCAGGGTTGCTGATAACCCATAGTTGTTTATGTGTTGTGGTGTTTGAGATATCTTGGGGAACTCACTAAGCTTCGTGCTTACAGTTGTTGATTATATTTGTTCCAGGTACTTCTGAGGATCGCGGGAAAGCGAAGGTCTGATTGTACACACTTGCTGGGAGAATTGCGATGATGATTTGCATTTGATACTTTTGGTTTTCTGATGGTTTGGTTTATGAACAATATTTTGGGTAATATAAAACTGAAAAATTTGGTTTGAATTTTGAGGTGTTTCACATCGTATGTAGTGTTGGAAGTGACTTGGAAACCGCGAGGCAATTATTGGGACAAGTATTAGTGGGTGTGAAAGGTAGTAGAGGATTATATTACCTAAATCATAGGACTCGCACTTGGATCAAGAAATGTCACAAAGTTACTAAGCCACCGGTAGTTGGGTAGGTAGTGTGGCTAACACTATAAATTTGTTTTACGTTATTTCTGTCATTACTTGTAGTATGGTGATGTCGAGGAGAGTGGCTCAAAGTTTGGGACCAAGTAGCCATAAAATATTAACTCCAAATAAAGTAGATTTGCGCAAGAGAGTTGGTTCTAAGAACCTTATCCAACATAGTGTCGACTTTAGAGGGAGATGATCAAAATGATCGACATAAGGATTGCAACCTACATTGGGGTTGAGTAGAAAATAGTTAAAGTTTCTACCTGCTATGATATGGTTGTATGTCGACCTCCCATAACCCAAGGAAGAAGGATCGAGTTGTTCGAACAGGAAGAATTGAGTGGATCCAACAACCGTTGTTGTTTCTAGTAGTTCGACTACATTACTAATGCCCGCTTATACCATTTAGACAGGTGTGTGCGTTGGTACAGTTCTAGAAAACGTTGAGCTTGTCGAAATCCTATTCGATTTTTGGTTATGTTATATGAGAAGATCGCTGGCTGTCGGCACAAGTAGTGATGCTAAATTAGGAACTTCAGGGTCATTAGATATGACAATCAACAGTTTCTTCAAATTCAAAAAGGGTCTACGAATTACATAGACAAAGCCAACTTGGATTTTGACCAGTTATGTGTAACAACAAATCATAGGTCGAACCCAAGTGGGTGATAACCGAACCTTAAGCGAAAGTGCGAAGAATAGCTCGACTTTCAATTTCTATGATAAGGTCCCAAAGAAGTGCGGCACAAGTGGCTAGAGGTTGTTAGTTCGGTTTCGTTATATGAAAAAAAGAAGAAGGAAGTCTTATGATAGAATACCCATGGGCTATAAGTTTCTAGGAGTACTTCTCAAGGATATGTTGGTCTTTCCTCACAAGCGTCTGGTAGGATTTAGGAATTGGCCAAATTCTCGGGTGCGGCTCAGATAGCCAAGAAAACCATATAGGTTCATGCGTTCAAGGATGTAGTGTTTATCCTCGCAACATAGGATCGACTTGACCAGGAATTCATTAGGTCGCATAGTTCGACATAGGAAGCGTCGAATGCTTTCGTGTAGAAAAAGGATAGACCACTCAAGGGATACATCAGACATACAAATGTTGGTTAAAACCATAGTAGGGATTAAATTATCCCATACCAAAGAATTACAATAATAGGATCGATGTCAAGGAGATAGTGTTTCGGTAGTATGACCGTTTCAAGTCATATAGGTAAAATAAGAGACGCCTAGAAGGGGATCATTTGGAATGGACTATGTCTATTAAGAGAGGCGGTAATACTTTCCAAAGGTTTCAGATGTATCAGCAGTATACATAGCAGTATACATGATAGGATTGGTAGATCAAGTTGTTGATCCAGGTTCGACTTACAATATAGTAAGAGGATCCAAGTACTCCCTTTAGGATTTAGAACTGCAGTAAGACGGTAGGGTATCATCAGGGACCTGTTCAAGATTTTCAATTTTTTTAGGGTGCAAGGTTTCGGTTGGTGGAGAACACAAAAGGATAGTAAGCGACTAGTGTAAATTTCCTAGATACGTTCGTTCAGTTGAGGGTCACGTTAGATAGATTATCGAGTACGACTACGTATGCGTATAGTGATGTGTCAGTATCTTTTTAGACTTCAGAATAGACTACGTGTTTCGTTTAGTATTTTCATATAGGCATGCGTGTGAGTTAACCTAAGACTGTATTCAACCCATAATATTCGTAAGTTAAGATAGGACGACAACCGATGGAAGGTGGGGGCCCAATATATGTTTATGTATATATGGTATGTGGTATCTTGGGGAACTCACTAAGCTTTGTGTTTACGGTTTTCAGTTTATGTTTCAGGTGCTTCAGTTTTCAAAATGGAAGGGCTCGGAATGATTACAGAGCACAAACCATATGTTTCCGTATTCTGTGAATTACTCTAATTTTATGATGTTTTGCTAAATCTTGACTACCTTGGTTTATGGAGTTGTTATGTATTAACGATTTATTAATCTAAAAACGGAAATTTTGTGTCATTATTTTGGGATGTTACATTATGTTAGCTTTGCCTATTTTTTTTTAACAACAGAAACTTTATTAAGAAAACATTAGCAAAGAACTAACACAAACCAAAACAGCAAAAAAACAAAACAAAGAGTCAGAAAAACAAAGGATCAAAAAACTAACATAGACTTATAAAGTCAATCCACCCAACTAATTTTTCTACCCTTGAATCTATTACTACTCCATAAAAAATATTGATCGAGTAACCAAAGTATCCCAAAAGTCCTTCTTAACCGAAAAAGAACCAAAAACAATCGACTTCCTGAATAACCAGACAAGCCACCACATATTAAACACAGCCTCAAGAAACATCTTAGTAGTACCATTTAACTACACCGAGCCAAACCAACCAATCTCCAAAGGAAGAGAACGAAGGAATGGATATCTCCCACCAAGTTGAAATCTTGGTAAACAACTCGAGCATCATGGAACATTCGAAAAATAAATGGGTGGTATTTTCCAATCCCACCCCACACACCGGACCCAAAGAGGAAGGAATATCCAAACCTCGATTTTCCAGATTAACTCTAAGCGGCAGACGATTCAAAGACATCCTCCAAACCATAATATTATCTTTAATAGGAACCAGTTTATTCCATGGAGTAGGGTTGTCATAAATAAGTAAATTATTTTTTATCAGTTAAAGCTCGCGTTGAAGCAACCGTATAATCACCCGAACCCTCTAGGGACCACCACCACCAATCCTTTAACGAATATAAAGAAATCGTGCCAAGTAAGGCAAACAACTCAGCCCATTGGACACTTTCAACCCCCCCTCTCGGAACTCTACGGAAATGACGATTCCAACTATAATCGCCCAAATTTTTCTTTAACCGTAGCATCCTTGTCTCGGTCCAAAGCAAAGACTCGATGGAATCTATCCTTCAAAAGACATTCCCCTAAGCATACATCATTCCAGAAAGACGTAAGAGAACCATCACCAACCTTCTTTTTACAATACCCCATTAAATCAACACCTTTTCCTTCAAACTATCAACTGCTTTTAGAATAGAAATCCAAGTTGAAGTCGAACCATGGGATATATGAGAACCTATTAAACCATTGTTTCCATGAATAACCTTCACCACCCTAACCCACAAGGAATCCAGGAAAGAAAGAAAACGCCAAACCCATTTAAAGATTAAAGCACGATTAGTAGCAAAAAACTACTAATACCCAATCCGCCATATTTCTTATCGGCCATCACCTTTTTCCAACTAACCCAAGTCATCCTTTTTTCCTCCACATCCTCCCCTATAAATAATTTATTTCTCAAAGACTCTAAAAGAGTAAGAACTTTCAGTGGAGCTTTAAACAAAGACATAAAATATGTTGGAAGAGAACCTAACACCGATTTCAATAGAGTTAAACGACCACCAACAGAAAGAATTTTTACCTTCCAAGCAGACAACTTAGAAGTAATTTTCTTGACAACATCCTTCCAAGAGTCAATCTGAGTCATATTCCCACCAACTGTGACACCAAGATAATGGAAAGGTGTTTTTATAGCAGCACAACCAACTGTAGCAGCCAACTGATCAATAGCGATAAAAGGAACACCTATACCAATCAATTTACTTTTTAGTAAATTGATTCTTAGCCCCGAAGAAAGATGAAAACACTGCAAAATTCTAACAATGTTACAAACATTTCGATGCAACCAATCGCCCACGAAGATAGCATCATTTGCATAAAATAAGTAGGAAAAGTTCAAATTGTTACTAATACTCACATCTAACCCTGAAAAAACGCAATTTTGCATGGCTTTTAAGAAGGACACATGTAAGCTTTCCATCACTAGTAAAAACAAAAATGGTGATAAAGGATCCCCCTGAAGCAAGCCTCTATAAAATTGGAATTCTTCTGTTGGAGAACCATTAACTAAAACTGAACCTCTAGAAGACCTTAAGCAAGATTGGATCCAACCTCTCCATTTATTGCCAAAACCCATTTTATCAAGAACCTCATCCAAAAAATCCCATCTGACAGAATCTGATGAACTTTTATAAAAGCCGATTTTTCCTTGCTAACAATATCGTCAACAACCATTGCCAAACGACTAGCTAATATTTTGCCAATAATTTTATATTGACAACCTATTAAGCTAATAGGTAAAAAAATCATGCACAAATTTAGAATTATGCACTTTCAGAATGAGTGTGATAAAAGAAGAATTACAACCTTTCGGGAAGTAGCTGGAAGTGAAAAACTCTACAATTTCTTTAACGACATCATCTTAAATAAGGTACCAAAACTTTTTAAGGAAATATAAGGTAAATCAATCTAGACCCGGAGACTTATCTGAACCACACTCCCACACCGCACATTTGATTTCATCTCAAGTCATGTCATCTTCCAACACCCGAAGTTGTTCATCTCTAAGCCTATTAGGAAAATTCTCCATAAGATGAAGTCGTGGCTGTATTGGCTTGGAAAAACGGTTGGCGAAGTGCATAAAAATTCACGTTTTACCCGATTCGGAACTGAAACCCAATCACCATAAAGTAAGATGCCTCTAATGTTTTGTTGTCTTCTTTTTTGTTAACAATACCATGAAAATACTTGGTATTTTCATCCCTTTAAATAACCCACGTAACCTTTGCTTTTTGAGCAATATCCAACGCCTCTACCCGATCAATATCCGTAATTGCTTTCACTACCGACATTCTAGAAGTCAATAATAGTCGAGGACCCATCCTCATGATGCACTTGGCTTTCCAAATCAGCCAAAGTTCTTTCTAAATCCAATTTAGCTGAATGTTTCTCTACTCTCTTCGTATGATTCCATTGGCGAATGCAATTTTTTAAGTGTTGTAATTTTTTCTCCAAACCCACCATAACATTAACCTCAATAACACCATCATTTTTCCAAGAATTCTCAACTATCTTTACAAAATCATCATCTAAGAACCAGGAATGATAAACTCTAAAAGTAATATGACCATAATTAATGATCTCCTCACGAAGAAGAATTGGGCGATGATTAGACAAAAACCGATCTAGAACTATACCAGATAAACGAGGATACAATTCCATCAGACCATCTGAAATGAGAAATCTATCCAATTTACCCATCTTGCCAGCCACTGTATCAGTCCACGTAAAAGAATATCCACCAAGAGAAACATCAATAAGACTAGAATCTGAAATAAATTGATTAAGATAGTCTGCTACATTACTATGAAAAACTGACCCAAACCTTTCACTTTCGTATCTAACCTCTTTAAAATCACCCATAACCAGAATCTCACCCGCCCATCTAATAATAACTGCCAATAACCTATTCCAAAGCAACCTCTTGGACTGCAAATCTTGAGGAGCATACACTGAAATTAAAAGCAACAGAGTGTTAGTTATCATCCAAACACCTTCCACCATAACAAAATTCGAATCACAAACAGTCCTTTTTTTTAGAAAATATCACCTTATCCCAAACACATAAAATACCACCAGAAAGACCTCTAGAAGAAGAACATGTAAAATCAAAAAAAGGATTTCCCCACAATCTCCT
Organism: Lactuca virosa; assembly: GCF_052849685.1. Taxonomy (NCBI): domain Eukaryota; kingdom Viridiplantae; phylum Streptophyta; class Magnoliopsida; order Asterales; family Asteraceae; genus Lactuca; species Lactuca virosa. The sequence goes on from NC_136433.1 coordinate 146,221,750, forward strand.
AACAGTGAACAATTCCATTTATGTCATCTTAGTTTGTTTTAAAGAAAGAAAATTGACACAATGTTTAGTGCACAACTCCCTCACCCATTTTTTCTTAAAATTCCTTCCAAGACCTTGAATATTCAATGAAAGAATATTCATTTATCACATTCATCCTCCTTATAAACATCTAACATCTCTTATAAATCCTTAATGCAACCTTTCATTGAATATCCCATGGTTTGCCCAAGCTCAATAAATGCATCCAGTTTATCTAGCATAGAAAACCCATCTGGTACTTACTTTTTTTACACGAGTCAGTGTGGTAAGAAGAAGAAACTTCCAAAATTTCTTTTTTTATCTTTGTTTTTTTTAAAACATTGCCACTTTTTCCACTATTCCTGTTACTTGATTCCCCACGCAAGTTATTCTTCTTAAACTCAGATGAGTTCATGACCTCACACACCTCATCTTTTGAACTTGATTCCTACCCTATTTTTATCTGCCCATCGTTGGCCTGGAACGTTGAATGTTTGTCCTGATAAAGTAATGGATATAAAGCAAATGGGTCTTCCGAATTTTCAGCTACTTTTTGTGGAGAATGCACTTCCTCACATACTCCTTTATGATCATTATTTTCATATTTTAACATTGATTCTGCTACACCTTGAGAGTCATTATCATCCTTCCAAATTTCCACCTAAATCGATTTCACAGAACCATCATCTGCATTCTCTTCAAACATATCATCCTCGTGCAATATTTTCCACAGTTACCCTCTTTGGTAGAGTAGAATAAGTTAGAGGTATGGACTAACTGAGGATATCCATCGTGGAATCAGTTGGGGGAGGGCGCTCATGACGTGATGTATGATCAAAAGTCTTCATATATAGGTATAAGTGAAAGGGATAAACTAACTAAGGATATCCATCTCGGAATCGATTAGAGGTAAGACAATCATGATGCTAGTGTGATTAGCCTCCTCTTGATCATGATGTGATGTGTGATCAATCCTCCTTAGCGTGTCCAAGATATATTAGTATTCATATGTTGTTTGAATTTATATGCTATTTGTAGGTATATGAATAATATAACGGGTGAGTGTTGTGTAGGCTTACTAAGCGTTTTTGTTTTCCTGTTGTTATTAATATTTTGCAGGATTACTAGAGAAGAACTCAGCTTGACTGCAGCAGCATTCACATTACAAGTTTAAAACTACTTTGAATATACATAGTCTTCCGTTATTTACTCTTAATGATAGTGATTTCTGTAACACTAAAAGCAATGATTTTATGTATAAATGTTTTATCATCAACTTTTAATTGGGACAAAACAAAAGTTTTAATTTTTGCTATAAAAGAATCAGGGTGTTACATATAGAGTGTTGAAAGTGTGTTGTGAAAGTGATATGAATTGTTTAATATGTATGTATTTATATATAAATGGTTACAATGAAAAAAAATTAATTGTAACGGATAGTTTTCCGAGGGAATAAAGAAGTGGTTCAGTGGTCTACCACCGAGCAACATCAAATTCATGTTTACCGCATATGTATAAGGGCGTGGGATAGTTGTCCATGCCCGAACGCCATCTCAACCATCGTCCTCGTCCGATGATAGTAGATCGGATGGTCTAAGAACAATAAAGAAATAACCTTTAAATAATTTTCATATTTAATATAATGGTTACTTTCAAACAAAGTAATAAATATAATGATCATAAAGCAAATGTTTTTTATACTAACACCAAAACGGGGAATTTTAAAAAATGCTGACAAATATGTTCCCTTTTATGGGTATGGTTTCCTTGAATCATGATCAAATCAGAATGAAATTTTTGGTAGGAATGTAAGAAATTTTTTATATGTATATTTTTTTAGCTAACCAACAAAATAAATAATTAGATGAATCAAAAGTAAGATGATTCACAAGAAAAAATTCCAAAAAAAAAACCTTCTTGATTCATTTTTAAGTAATTCAAGCAAAAAATCATTTTCATGACAATTTTAGTGAATAACTACAAAATCATCACAAAAATAAATCATCGATATGTTTTTTTGGAATTTTTTTATGAATCGTGTTATTTTTTATTCATCTAATGATTCATTTTTTTGGTTCGCCAAAAAAATATGTAGAAAAAAATTTCTTACCTTCCTACCAAAAAAATATTTCTTACTAGATCTAGATCCCGGTTTCCTTTAGGTGAATGAGATGTGTACTTATTTTGCTTGTAGTTTCATCCATGTTCAATAACTGGATTTGCTGTAATTTTAAAAGATAAATTATATATGTACCCCTAGTTAGTTGTTGTGCCATGTATGAATGGATGAGTGTGTATACTCGACCCATTTTATAAGTGAGAGAGTATATACAGTATCACTTTTTTGAAAATATAAATAAAGACTTGTTAGGATCTCTAACGAAATAATTCACTGAAAGTTAATAAAAATAATAATTTAAAACATGTATGATTTACCATATAAGTTTTTGTTTGATTAAACAAGTTACAACAAATTTTAAAAGCTGCTGATTTTAAGCAATGATTATCCAAAATAGTTAAAATAAATCTAAAACATATATGATTTAAGCGTATCATATAAAAAAATAGATATGATATTAGTTGACAAAAGGTATAAAATAGTTATATGATGTATAGAAAGTTCAGATGTGTATAAATATCAAGCTATTTTGTGTCGAATATATCATAAAAACACGAAGGAAAAAGAATAATAGTAGTAGGAACTAGGAAGGGACCCATGTGTTTTAGGACTGGAGTTTAGTGATTTCCAGTGACATTCTTTCTGTATGTTTATTTTTGCATTTAAAAAAAACGATATAATGCTTTAATTTTGAGTAAAAAATATAATGTTTTAGTTGCTAAACTTATTTATTTTATTGTTAATTTTTTTTGGAGACGGCAAACGAATTAATATTGAGTTATTTTATTGCTAATTGCCATAAATATTCTGATACTGATTTTGATCTACCCTCAGATTAAATGACATTTTAAATATTTAATTATTTGTAAATATTATTACTGGCCTTTTATGACTTAATTCCTAAAAAAATATAAATAAATAAATATTGGTTACACCAGAAATTCTACGTTTTCATTGTTGCAAGCTATCAGCCTTAATTTATTTTCGTGCTTATTGATCTTTATGATAAAAGATTTAGATGCAATATATAATAATATATATTTGTTTATTTGTTTTTAGCATCTTATTTTCATTTTATTCCTAATATAATATTACATTTTCAATCTTAATTGGCTAATTTTTTTGACGATATTATATTTATTAGAAAAATAAGTATTTAATAATTATAAATGTTTTATCATATGTTATATTTTTACAAAGAAAGAGCACGAAGTGATTTCTAGAGACAATGTTTGGTTTGATTAGATTTTTGAAGCCAAATTTGCTGTCTCCGTCATTTGAATCGTGAAAACTAGTTGCCGGTTGGTACTCAAACAGCCAAACTCCATGATTTTTTAATAATTTTATGTAGTCATATTGATATATTAATTTTTTTAATCCACAAGATTATGTAAATATTATATTCACACAATAAATATTCTATAAGTAAATTTATAGACATTAGTTACCATTTCCTTAATATTATTAAGAGGTTTATTAAGTTATTAGTTTTTTGAAAAGTTAATAAATCAAAAAAAAATGTTTGCCAATATGAAAAATGAATTTTAAAATAATTTCTCATTAACCCTTTAGAAAGAAAATTTCAGTAAGTTAGGATTTCTAACTTTCCAAAACTCCTTATAACTTTTTGAGTTGTACAACACAAATACATTTTAAAACATGTATAAGCTAACACAAATATTTTTTAAAAAACAACTTATTGATTTATTGATTTTTCTCATTACAAAAGCTAATTCAAACCTAAAAAATTCATTTTCTCATCACCATAAGTTAATAATTCATTTTGTCTAAAAGTTCTCAAAATGAAATCCCAAACACCCTCTATACCACGTTGATTTGTTTGATATTAAATAATAATAAAAAAAAAAAAAACTTTTTAAAAAAACTACTTATTGATTTTTCCCATTACAACTTTTTAAACACTCTTGAATGAACCTTTGATTGGTTCGGTTCATTAAAGGTTGTTGATACAGTTGTTCTTGTTTCTAATCTTTGTACTTTTATATGGATTGGGAATTTGTGATTCTTTGATAACACTACATGATTTGATTGCAAACCAAAAAAATTGGTGAAGAGAGTCAAAACTACATATCCTAAACCAGCAGTAGGTAGTGGGTAATGTTGTTGATGAATTGAAGCCCATCAATCACCTTTTTTCTGTTATGTTTTGTTCTTGTTACTTGTTTCAACTGTGAATATATGATAATACAGTTGTTAAAAAAAAATTGGCAACAATTTCACATGATGTTGTTATGAGGTTACATAATGCCCCATATGAACAAGAGAAAGAGGTAAATCCCTATTGTGGATTCAATGCTACCATTACCAAAATGGTGTCGTTTTGAATTATTGAGGTAAACAACAATATAAAGTATTTAAATATATTTTGAGAGTTGATTCATAGTATCATACTACGATATTTGTTAAACATGCCAGAGTTAAAACTGCCATAAAAGAAGCTAAAAAGTTGATACAAAACTTTCTTACACACATGTATATAGTACTACCAGTACTAGTATTATAAAATTAAAAAAAAATGGGCATCTAGTCATCTACGAGGCGTATATTAATTCCAGATAAGAAATGATGTAAAATATTATAAATTAATTGATTGCAATGATAAGGAAACCAACAGATACATACATGAGAAGAACAGGATAGAGTGCAAGGGCTTTTCTTCTTGGGTTGACAGCTGTACTCATGAAGGGATACGCTGCCCATGAGCTCCACGCTAATGTCACGCACACCACCACCAATTTCACAATCACATTGTCCTTCATCAAGCAGATTAGTGCTCCGATGTCCAGAGGGAATAAGCAGTAACCCAAAAGACTCAGACTTTGGAAGAATATTATATGTCCCCCCTGTTATTCATTCATCATCCAAATAGAGTTCTTATTATATGCAAGAAAAACTTTTATCATGTGATGTAGTAAAAGAGAAAATTACCAGAAGTAAGACGTTGAGTGTAAGAATGATAGCACCTGTTGCCAGCAGTGCGAAAGCCACAGCAAATACTTCAGACTGTAACAAACTTCTGAGTGATAGGTAAGAAATTCTAGTATGAAAATGTCATGCCTTAGGTATAAACAGATTTTATAGGAAAAAAGCACTCTAAAAATGTCAGGTAATTATATAGAAACTGAAGCAACACCAATATCAATCATCGGATTATGATCATGCTCAATATGATTGTAAAGTAAACACTATGATCATAGATGAAAGATCTAAGATGCAATGACTAACAACAGGGAAAACATTCTACAGGATAACAGATTATGGATGAATGAAAATACCTTCTTTACGGAGGCAGACCAAGACAATGTGAGTCCTAGAAACACAATGAAGAAGAAGGGTCCCCACAGATCCCAATCTCTCAATGCCTTCCCAGGATCCTCGCGATATGGATTTGGGAACACGACTAATTTCAAATTACTAACGATCCTCGATAGATCTCTTTTCACCGTGTCCCAAACAGGTTCGGTTAACGTGTTGGGAAGTGGCCCGAAGCCGCTCATGCTCGACTGCGGCAAACCTGAATTGGCATGACGGATGGAGTTAGAAGGCGGTGGAGGTGCGGAAGGTGCGGAAGGTACGGAATTCTGTTTTTGAGGAGGCGGAGGAAGATTAGAGGGAATGAAAGGTGAAGTGGACACAGGGATGGATGGAGGCGTAGGGGACGGAGGACTGGCAGGGAGGACGGTGGAGGGGCCGAATTGGACACTGGCGGTGATTAAATTTTCGATCTCATCGATGTCGGATTGGGATGATTGGTTGAGAGGTACGTTGTCTCTCTCGTCGATGTGAGACATTTTTGGTGGAGATTCCGGTGGCGATTGGGTAGATCTGAGGTTCGATACGGTGGCGGTTTCAGATCATTTTGGGGGAGGAGGGGTGTCACTGTAATAATTAACAAACTTGTAAATGCAAAAGAAACACGAGTACACGACGACTTTGCTTTGTCCTTTTGCCGCAAATGGCCCTTCAACTTTTCGGGAAACATGAATCCATTTTTTTTATATAAAACTTTTACAATAAGGTGTTCTTCAAAGTGAATATTGTGTATATTTGCTATTAACGTTGACTTATGTACCTGTTTATAGAATAATGTTCACATCAATTTTTTGAAACATTAAAATAAAACTTCCTAATCTAATATTGTTTATATGTGTCGACTATATCATGCTTATCTTCACTTGGATTAATTTATATGTGGGCCTGGACCTAGAATAAATTTTTGATTAGTTTTAATTAATTTTGTGGAGTTAGGAAATCATTTTCGCAAATATATATGTTTTTCATTGGTAAAACAGGACTCATTTAATATAAAAGTCATAAACATTATCTATTAGTTAGTCTTAATCAAAATATCATTATCATAGTCATAATCAAAATATTGTCATTGTAGTTACAATCAAATATCATCATTAAATTCATAATAAACATATCGTTATTAAAGTCTTATTTAAAATATCGTCATTAAAGTCATTCAAAATATAATCATTGTAGTCAAACTCGGAATATCGTCATTATAGTCATAAAAATAATAGATGCAATGCAATATGTTTCTAACCATTTCCTAAGTCATTCTCATATGTCGAACCCCACACGTCATATACTCATAAAGTTAGAAGTGTCTCACATCAACATCATAGGAGAGTAACAAATCAAATAACCCCTAACCGCTAACTATTACAGGGAACTCCTAAGTCATAGTTAAGATAATTTAACCACTCACAAAAATCCATTTACAATGTAGTTACCCGTGCATGCAAGTGATGTAGTGTTTATAATGTTGCCGCTATGTGATTGGCACTCTTGATCACATCATAATATAGTCATTTGCCATGACTTTTTATGGTGGACAAGCTCAAATCATTCCCATCCTAACATGAATGCTCATATTCATAAGGAAAAATTATTTGAAATCATCATAGTTGTTTAATGTTTAAAACGTAATCTTTAAAAAAAATATAATTTCATGAATACACATATAGTGTAACGACATGATTTTTCAAAACAAATTTTTCAATTTTAAAACTCATAAAATATATGTCTCGTCATTAATTCTCAAAAACAACCAATAATTTTTCAATACAATTATTCAAATCCAGGATCCACAATCATAGCTCCATATCAAGAGTGTGTGTACAATCACGTCGGTGCCTTCCCGCGATCCTCGGAAGTACCTGAAACACATAGCACATAACACGGTAAGCACGAATGCTTAGTGAGTTCCCCAAAATACCACATACAACAATTCGCCACTCGAGGCTATACTCTGTAAGACCCTCCGGTCTATGTGTCTCAGTGGGACCCTCCAGTCCCGTAGCTCGTTGGACCCTCTGGTCCGGTCTAGCTCGTTGGACTCTCCAGTCTGGTCTGATTGAGAACCCTCTGGCCTCATAGTTCGTTGGACCCTCCAGTCCGGTCTAAGCAACAAATAATATAGCATACAATACATATCACACAATCATGCATATCTCAAGCAAGCACATAAGACCCTCTGGTCACATATAATTACCACTCTAGGTAAAGTATAGTGAGAAGACTCACCTCGTAAGATAGCTAGTAAAAGTCTCGTGCCCGAAATCCTCGGTCTAGCCTCCGCCTATCACAATTTAATATTTCTAATTAATATTCTACTATTATCTCTGAAAAGTAGGTAGAAGACCATTCTACCCTTCCCTGACCTCTTTCACTCATTTTGACCAAACCCTAGAGTCAACAGAAGTCAACTCCGGTCAACGGTCCAACTTTGACCAGACTCGTCGAGTGCACTAGGGAGACTCGTCGAGTCCAGTCGATTCATGGCAACCCCGACAAGCTCCAACTCGGCAAGCTAACCCGTAACTCGACGGGTTACCAACTGACTCAGTTCATCGGGACAAACCCTAACCGGCTCGTCGAGTCGGCTCATCAACTCGGCGAGTTCGTTCGGTATCAACTTGTATCCAGGCGATTTCAAGGCAGAAAACTCTCTCACACTCTAGATCTAAGCTCTCAAGGCCTGAATTATAAGTTCTAATATATTAATATGGAATCATATTATTTAATTAGTATTGATCAAGAATTAATTTAGAATTAATTAAGTGATCAAAAAGAACTAATTAAATATGGACTCTTATATATATGGAATGGGCCAAGTTCATTTAGGTTGGGCTAAGCTTTCATGGATGGTCCATGGAGCTTTTAACCCATGGATCCTATGTAAATGAAAGGTCATGGGTATTAGGTTTTACATGGATGTAACCCTAATCCTCCATAATATATAAAGGGGTCCTTGGCTCACAAAATTGGCACAAGTGTGTGAAAATAAGAGTGGGCCGATTTTAGTGTGCATACATATTCTCTCAAGTTCTTCCAAGGTGTTTTGGTGATTTGTGATTCCATTTGAGGCTTCCACACTATTGGGGCTAAGCTCTTAAAGCTTGAAGACATCAAGCTACATCAAAAGGTATGTCATCTAACTAGAACTTTGTAGTATAGGTGCTTCATAATATGCTAGTTAGGATGAAACCTTGGAATAGTTAATATTTGCATGTATAATAGAGAAAACATAGATCCAAGGTTTATAGGGTTGCATGTACATCATAGGAGTGTTAGAATGCTCAAAACCCAACAGTGGTATCAGAGCCATGGGTTGTTTTCTGTTATATTGATGCAAATGTTTTATTTTCAAAGTTGAAAAAAAAGGAAAAAAAAACATGACGTTTGTCAAATTTTAAGATAATTACTTGTTTTTGTGAAAAACTAATTATTTGTAAAATTTGAATCATTTGCTATATGAGTTGAATTAGGTCAAATTTAGTAAAAGATAAAATGATATGATTATTTTATTAGTTTTAAAAGTTGATCTAAAGAGTTTTTTGAAACCTCCATAAGTTATGGATATGAAAAGGTTTTTAAAAAAAATTGATTCAAAGTTTTTTATGGAGTTACAAAACTTGGTCTTAATGTTTTAAAGAATTTCATAACTTGTTCTTAAGTTATGGAACATGAAAAGTTTCATCATAAAACAAGTATTTAACTCCATAAGTTATGGAATCCAAAAGTTTTCAAGAGTTACAAAACTTGCCCTCAAGTTTTGGAATTTGGAAAAAGTTTTTTTATGATAAAAAAAAGAATTGAATTCTAAAACTCTTGGGTTCATAACTTAAACAATTAATTAAATGGTTTTAATTTTGAATTTAATAATTGGAATTATGATGTTTTTATTGAATAATTCAATTAACTCTTATGGACTTTATTAATAGATAATTAAAGTGTTTAATTAAAAGAGAATTAATAATTCCATAATGACATGGTTTAAATTTAATTAAATTAAGAGTATAGTTTAATTAATAGATTAAACCACCAAGTATTTTAAATGTCTAAAATACACCCTTATACTATTATAATATTAAAAGTTTAATATATTATATGTATAAGAGCAAGTCGTCTTACCATTAGTAGGCCTCATTCACGAAGCCGGTCTATAAGGGGGGGTATAAGGTTACTGCCTATAAAATGGAAGTTTAATGGGTGTCCACTCTCACCCACCGCTTCCTTGACTGGTGGAGGGTCGTTAGCCGAACAGGTAGGACAAGGACTATAATTCTCCCTTCATTATAAGTATAATGATAAATACTAAGTAACTAAACACTTATAAATTCTCAATCTTAGTTACTTAGGAAAATGTGAATAAGGTGCTAATCCATGAAATTACACTTTGCACTTTGTTTAAGCTGTTAGTGGAGCGTGTGTGGTTAACCGGCACACTAACCTGGACTTAACAAGGTAGGCAAAGGGTAACTTAATGTTTATCATAGTATCGTTGGAGTGTGTGTGGTTAACCGGCACATCGATTGAGGGGTAAATATTAAGGGTACCAAGTATATTTGCATGGTTACTTCACACCTTGTTTTGTGATCCTCGACATCCCAGTCACAAAACCTGAAGGGCACACTCGAGATTGAAACATGCCATTGAAAAGTTCAATGAATCTCAAAAGAATCTAGGAGTTTCAAAACCAATTAAAACCTAATAATACATTTTGTTTATCTTGGTGGAAATTGGTGAATCGTCATTCACCTACCTTCAAATATTTTATAGCTTGGATTACGGCATCCCTCTTCCAAGTTATAAAATAGTTTGTTGGGTCCTAGCCTTAATATATCATATTGGGTGTTGTATTAAGGACTTAAATCAACTTTACGTGAATTTCTCCCATTGTTGATGTCTGGTTTAGACAACAATGATCTTCCCAAACCAAGCTTTCCTAATGAATATGACTTCCCGAGTTTGGCTCATGGAAGTCATACTTCTCTTCCTCCACCTCCTCCAATTATTCTCCCTAACCCACAAGTTCAAGGTCACTCAAGCCCTAATGGCAAGCAAGGTCTATGTGTGATCACATCTTAGAGATGAAGTCACATATTGACAAGCCGGGAGAGTTGGGTGTCAAAGTCTTGAGAAAGTTGGATGTTCAATCACTTTCTAAGTCACATAGTGAGTTCCTTTGGGACTACTATGAAACAGACTATGACATGAACCTTAATGATCATATCTATTTGCTTGGTGCTGCTGAATCAGCAATGATTTGGAACGATAGTAAAGCAAATTTGATTAGAAGATCAACTTCCCAAAAATTTTATGGACAGTGACAATGGTGACACTGGAAATCCAGAAAAAACATTCTCTTCCTAATGGAAAGGGATTGGCCATAGTCAACCTGGTTGACCAAATGGTAAAGAGAAAGGCTAAGTCTGAGATAGTCCCATTACCAAAGGGTCCATATGTTTATTTTGCCAAAGGAAGGGGCGTTGATTGCAAAGCTGCCAAATTTACCTAAGGATGTTAAAGTCAATAAGTTTGACTCTACATCAGGTAGAGCCCATTATCTAACTCTGTTAAGTTCTATTCTGAGATCCTCATTACATGATGTGACTGGGTCACATGTTGATGTTTTAAGAATCAAGGAATAGAGAGAAATCTTAAAGGAAGTATATGATGATTCTGATCGCGAAGGTGGATTTCGATCGCATCAGAATTTTGAGCAGTTGCTTAAGAAGTTATGATATATTGCTAAGGAATAGATAACAACAATTTTCCATGTGGATTGTAAGGATAAGTTTTTCCGCAAAGTTTTAAAATAAAAGAAAATTGTTTAATTTTATTTATTTGAAGTATCCTTACAATGGCATTTGTGGAAAATTGTTGCTTATATGATTCCACTGACAGCAATATTGGAAAATGGATTTGATTCTTTCATTTGTGGTAGTGTCTAAATTTACCAAATCAGGAAAGTTCCTCATCGCCCAAGTTTCAATTGGACCGAAACTTGGAATCATGCAAGTTGAATAGTATGATGAATGAGAACTTTCAAGCATTGGAAAATCAAGACTAATTACTTGTTCACATGGATGTGTGAGTCAAGTGAAGGACTAAAGGGATCGAGTACACATTCTTGTGCACTGGTCATGTCCACCACAAAGCTCGTTAAGACTATTTGATTTACTAAAGTTTAGTAAATATGGTTATACTTACAAGTTTAAGTATAATTCTAAAACATTGGAAAAGTCTCAATGTATGGCAGAACGAATGGGAAGAATCAAATTAGGCAGAAAGATAAAAGTTTCTCAAATCTGAAAAGATGGGAGAGTACTTTAGTATCATGTTTGTGATCATCTTAATGATTTAGAAATCATATCACAATTAGTCCTCTAAAGGTCATCTTAGTGCATTCTTATGACTAAGAAGAGGAGTCATGAATTGTTGAAATGGTTAGATCAGGAAGATGAGTCATACTTCGTTCCAAAACAATTCTTAGAGTCATGCTCCAAGATTGTAACTTGAGTGACATATCTTAAAGAAAGGTTTAAAACACTTGTCAAATGTAAGAGTAAAAGTGTCCTACTCTTGTACATTTGAAATTGGTAAGTTGTGATGTTTTGGATAAAACAAAGACCAACTAAGGCCAATTGTGTGAAGTGTTTGTCTTGATAAAGAATCTGCACTATCTCATGAATATTTGGCAAGATAGTCTTATATGTCAAGAGGATAGTGGGAGTCTTAAAGATCCTAAAAAGAATTTCAAGAACTAATCAAGAATAAAACCTGAGGTTCTTCACTAGCACACGACTTGAGGTTTATAACCTATCGTGTTGACATATTCTGTGCCCATTCCAGTTAAAGTTGGCTTTGCATAGGAGTTCTGAAAGTTCTCAATTGGTTGCATAACAACTTGGAAGCAATGGCAGGCCCTGTACTGCCAGGTGGCAAGAAGTTAAGATTGCATAAGTTCAGTCCATATGAGTTTGGATTTGTCATTATCCTTGTCTTGTGACTATGGTTTTGACGATTCACATGGATAAGAACACATACACCATAAAATCTAAGGGTCATAAGGTTTCTCTCTGTTTCATGAAAATGATGGTGAGGAAACACTTCCACCAAGTAGATTTGAAGCAGATGGCAAAAGGTCTAAACAATTGAGACTATGATTACGACATCCCTTTTCATAGTTCTGAAATTGTTTAGACACACATGCATGCTATCTAAGGAAAGGTGTATGATTTTGATAGAGTTTTATCAAAGCATCTCGTATCAGAAATCTGAACTTTGGTAAGAAAGTCAATAAAGTATTGATTTCTAGAAGTCCAGCTGATTTCTGAGTACATGTCAAAGCTAGTGGGAGCATAAGTGTTATGCTAATAATCATCATGTTAGTGGGAGCATGATAATTATTATTAGTGTTGCAAGTTACCAATGTTAATTATAGAAAACAAAAGTTTCAATTCGTGAGGCTGCAGGGATTGAAAAAGTTGTTTTGCTATAATTAAGGGAGAGGATATACTTCATTTCAGTTCTAAAGGCTTAGATTGAGACCTTAATCATCTTTAGTCAAGAATATATATATGAATTTCATGTTGGATTGGTTCAACTTAAGGAAATTCTATATATTGCGTTCTCAAAATTCGATTACCATTTGAGTCAAATTTTGAAAACATGGCAAATAAAAATATTGTAGCAAAAGACTGGTCTAGAATCATGTCTTTATGTGAGACATCATGAATCGTGTACCATTTGCTTTGGGTACAAGATCGATTTCATGTGCTATAATATTTGTCATTTCTAAATTTTTCCAAATTCCCAGAGGCATTAAGAAGGGAAAAGGTCTAGAATTGGATATGACTAAAATGATTAAGCAATTGTCGAGGACAATCTGAGGTTTACCAAAGATTGGTTGCTCAGGGACAGTTGGAAGTATAGTGCTAATTTTGGAAGGACCATATTGACATATTCTGAAAAGAGGCATCTCTTATTCAGAAGTGATAGTCAAAATGAGAATATGGAGTTGTTTCCATAGGTGGAAGTTATCTGTGTAAGATTAGAAAACTTAATGCAAGAAGCATGTCCAAAGCAATGTACTTTGAATATGAGACTTAGTTTCCATGGAGTTGATCTCCATTGGAATACCTTATAATGACTGTTGACAAGTCTTTGTGACTTTGTACATATTCATTACAGGAGGGTCAGTGCATATAAGTTTAAAATCTAAACAGATTTCGATAAATGATAGGAATTTGAAATTCTCACATTTTTCGATAAGGATTTAGGAGTGTGAAATTAGAATCATTGAAATTATGTTCAATTGGTTTATTTCACAAAGTAAGGATCATAGACAAACATAGAGTGCATACTTGGTGTATGGCAAAGCTATTGTTTAAGAAAAACATAGTGTACATGCTTGGAGCATGGGACAACTAGTGTTTTTAATTCAAGTATAAAGTTGATAAAACCAAAACAATGAATAATGAGTAATCAGTATGGTGATAAATAAAAGTGTTTATTTATATTCATAGGGTTTGATACCATATTTGATTCATTTATTCTTGTGTTTCACTTTGCATGTTTTGACTTCCAGAATAACTAAGTCGCTCTTCCTGAATGATTAAGTTATTCAAACCATCCACAGTCGGTCATATGTTGGAAGTAGATATGAATCAAGACTGTCATGGGTTGGTTTGTAGAGGTCCAAGTTGGTGGACAAAGTGGTGCTACAACACTCATGAGTGCTCATAAGTTCTGAGTATTGGATTCAACCCGCGCTCATTTGAATCACTTCATGGATTTTATCACGAGTGATCATGAGACGATAATATCTTATATTCTTCAAACCTATAGATATGAGTTGTTACTATGAGTTGGTTATACATTGATTGCACGAAAACGTATTTGGTAACTCGATGTTATAAAACGTGCCTTTGTGTATGATTCAACAAGTAGTAGAACAAGCCATATGAGTCGAAGTTTATCCATTCCTTTTACCTTCGGGATAAAAGCGATATCTGTGGGCCCCTCGATGATTTAGCGATGACACATGTGAGTGCTTGACCAAGCCAGGACTAATTTGATTTGTTTAATCAGTCAGTCATCATAAATCGAAAATCGGGAAACAACAAATGGACAGAGAGAATGATTATAATCCATGTCTCAGTCCATATGATATCTAGAATGGAGGAATATATGATCCCTTATCTAATGGACAAGTCATTGACAAGGTCAGAGTTCGACAGCGGCTTTAAGAGCTACGATTGCCAGTTAGGTTTTGAAGTCATACTCAATAATAGTTTTAGACTTATCCAAGTGGGAGACTGTTGGATTGATGTCTAAGTCCATAACTATATTTGGTATGTACTTGACCCGACCCGGCATGGTCCATTTGGGTTGCACTTCACCGGCACAATTTATATGGATAGTCTTTTGAGAATAGTATATTTATGATTTATATTAATATATTATAAGTTCTAATATATTAATATGGAATCATATTATTTAATTAGTATTGATCAAGAATTAATTTAGAATTAATTAAGTGATAAAAAAGAACTAATTAAATATGGACTCTTATATATATGGAATGGGCCAAGTTCATTTAGGTTGGGCTAAGCTTTCATGGATGGTCCATGGAGCTTTTAACCCATGGATCCTATGTAAATGAAAGGTCATGGGTATTAGGTTTTACATGGATGTAACCCTAATCCTCCATAATATATAAAGGGGTCCTTGGCTCACAAAATTGGCACAAGTGTGTGAAAATAAGAGTGGGCCGATTTTAGTGTGCATACATATTCTCTCAAGTTCTTCCAAGGTGTTTTGGTGATTTGTGATTTCATTTGAGGCTTCCACACTATTGGGGCTAAGCTCTTAAAGCTTGAAGACATCAAGCTACATCAAAAGGTATGTCATCTAACTAGAACTTTGTAGTATAGGTGCTTCATAATATGCTAGTTAGGATGAAACCTTGGAATAGTTAATATTTGCATGTATAATAGAGAAAACATAGATCCAAGGTTTATAGGGTTGCATGTACACCATAGGAGTGTTAGAATGCTCAAAACCCAACATGAATATCACGTAAAGCCTCGAGCTTTACGTTCATGCATAGCACCAAAGGGCTAAAAATGCCAAAACAAGCTTGAGAAGAAGTCTCTCATTCAAGGGGCTATCATGGCTGCATAAAGCAGGGGACTTTCGACTCTAGGGACCTCACAAGGTCCATATCTGATGTTTATTTCTAAGAAGGTGCTCAAAACCTTCTAGGTTCCCAAAAGATGGAAATAAAGTCCTAACTCTAAAACCATGAGATCTATCCATACAAGAGAGAAAGGTATGAACTTTATACCTTGAATAGAAGCTCCTGGATGACTAAGCAGCAGATCTAGCAACCGCTTCCCAATCCTTGCTTAGAATCCTCTTTCCCTCTACCAAAATGCACCAAATATCTCAAATAATGGCTCCAAACCCTCTCTAAAGCTCAAGGGGGCGATTAGGGTTTCTCTCAGTGAAAGGAAATAGATGGGGAGCCGAAAATGAGGCTATACTTATCCTTATATAGGCCCCAAACCCGGGGATTTAGGGTTTCAACTTACAGCGCCTACTCGGCGAGTCTACTCCTGGACTCGTCGAGTAGATCATTAAATCCACGTGGCCATCCCGACTCTACTCGGCGACTTATAGCGCCAACTCGTCAAGTAGGTCAATGATCCTTTTTAAAAAATAAATACTTAAAATGACATACCTGGAAATCCGGATGTTACACATAGATACACATTATACTTCACATAGAAAGAAAGTTGGCAAACATTTAGTCATACCTTATTTCATAAAATCATCATCATCATACTTCATTTCATAAAATCACGTAATCATACTTCAATTCATAAAATCATAATTTTTTTTACCATAAGGACATGTATTAGGTAGTTACTCACTTTGGTCAAAAGAGTTATACTTCTTAACCTTCAAATGAGTGCAAAATATGTTAATACCTTCCTTCTCTTAAAAAATATTTTGGGAACTCAAGTGTCACCTATGTGTATCATTAGGTATTAATATCCTATTAAGTTCCCTGTCAAGTCATTTGTTTATCTCATAATTCCAAATATGAAATTTTTATGGTTTTAAAAATTCCCCAAGTTAAAACATAAATGTAAACGAAAACCATGCGCAATTTCGAGTCCGTATGAAAAAGTCATGAGCGAAGCAAGTTTTTAGATGACATGTAGCATCAAAAAAACATACGCCCTGCATGGATATCACACGACCTGTGTGCCTCCTACACACAACTCAAATGCTAAAATATGTTATTTTCCCCTTTAAGTATTATACTTTGCTTATATAATCTCCAAACTCTCCCAAAACTTACCAATAGCCAATCATGACATAAATAACTCATAATATCATTATTACATCCCAGTTAAGTCCTATCTCATTTATTACTTAATGGTTAAGACATTTAGACACTACACGAGTTAAAGGGAAGCTCATGTAGGCATCCAACATCAACAAAAGGTCAATAAGCTCCTAATGGAACCCAAACCCATCAATGGATGATCAATCATAACTTGAGTTCCAAAATACTCTAAATAACATCTATAAATTTCTTATTCCTTTTCAACTAATCCAACTTTTATTAAAAATTCTAATACCTAATTAGGATTCCAACGACAACTAAGATGATGGGTTATTTCCAATCTTCAAATGAAGTTGTGACATCAACTATACCATGAAATTTAATTTCTTACATCAAAAGTATTTTAGTTTATCATGGTTTATTACATTTATAAAATTCATTTCCATATTTTGAAGTTTAACATTGTTTCCAAATCGCATATTCCATTATATACCTAAATGAATCGAAAGGGAGGATCGAATTCGAAAAAGAACCTAAGAAAAAAAACTCACACTGGAAAAAAGGAGGGTATGGTGTGATTTGTAAATGATAGAAAGAAAAACAAACAAGTTTTTATTCCTTCTTGGCGCTCAAATTGTTGGACATCCACACACCAAACGTACACACAGATATAAACAAGAGTGGGGCTCTCGAGCAAGTTTTTGGGGAAGACACTCTTGAATCAAACATTGTAACATCCTGGTTATAAGATAAATAAATTGGATTATTTGGGGGTTAAAGCGTAAGTTCACGACTTGTCTCGTAAAGGATTTTAGAAGTCAAAGGGGGTGTTTGGTATTATTGGAACTTAATATGTAAGGATTTATGGAGGCAGGGGCTGATTGGTAACATTTTAGATTGGTTTTGTAAAGAGTTTCAAAGATGGGGGTTGTTTAGTAAATTCGGACTTAAAATGAAAGGAATTGGGAAGCGGGGGTATAAAGAGTTAATCTTGGGCCTTTGTTGCAAAAGTGTTTACGGGGAGGGACCAGTTCTGCCATTATGGCAAACTTCTAATTTGGAGCGAGTATTTAAGGGTTCTAAACCCTAACCCTAAGGGAAGGAATCAGTCGCCACCCCACCTTATCTCTCCCGTTTGCGGCCGCACACCTCATGACTCCTCCATCACCGATCATCGTTCCTTGCCTGTTGAAGTCGGCGAACCACCGAGACGCCACCGCTGTGGTTACTGCCGCCGGTGCAGCCGAGAACTCCAATAGGAAGGCCGTGAAACCCCTTCAGCCGCCGCCATCGGCCTAACCGCCATCTCTCTCTTCCCTGTCGTTTCTCTCGGTGTTGGACGTCGCGAACATCGTTGCTGCTGCTGTGGTCATTGCCTCGGTGATGGATTGCCACCGTTTCCCGGCCGTAAACACCTCTCTACCTCTGTTTGCGGTCATGACTGTCGTAAACCCCCGCTGCCGCCGTCGTTGAGTTCTTCTCTCACTGCTCCGATCATCATCCGCCACCCCGAGGAGGCTTCTTTGGTGTGTGTAGTTGTTGTTTCTAGTTGGGGTGCGTGTGTGTGTATTCGGTTGGCTAGAAAACCCCGAAATGACCACCATGGCTGCCGACCATGGTGGTTGCCGCCTCTACTTTGGTTCTGCCACCACCGGCCACCACAAGGGTGGCTGTGTGTGTATGTTTAGCTTAGTTAGTATGTGTGTTACTTTTGGGTATTTTCATTGTAAATTGTAACAAAAATGGAATAATGGAAAGAAACCCTAACCACCACCGTGAGGTGGTGGCTGCCGCCACCGGCCGCCGTGTCGAGTGGCGGTGTGCTTTGCATTGTTGTGTTTGATTCGTTTGGGCCTAGTGAAACCCTAATAGGCCTAATGAACCCTAAGTGGTCAAAGGACCTAGCTATTGGGCCTATTGGGCTAAGATGGGTTGGAAACCCTAATTAGGGTTTGGAAAACCCTAATGCCATGAAACCCTAATTTGGGACTTATCGGGACCGCATCATGATTATTTAATGAACTTAAATATTAATTAATAATCATTGCAAATTAACCTAAGGCCATGTGGGACTTAATGGATTAAGTCCTTAATGGGTTAAGTAGGAAAACTTAACCCTAATCATCATTTTATGTGAAAACCCTAATTTCACTTGGGCTTTGAGTTGGGCCTTTCTATTGGGCTTTGGTGATTGGGATATTGATGGGCCATCCAAGAATATCATATGGACCAGAATATTTAGATGGGCTTTAGGGTAAGGCCCATATGTGAGGGTTTGGCCCCAATTTGGAAAATTGGGTCATAGATGGGCCATAATTGGGCATTCATGATTATGAGATGTTGGGCCACTAGAAATGCCAAATGTTTGGACCGGACTAAATGGTTGGGCCTTAGAATAAGACCATGTAAAGGTTTGGGCCCAATTTGGAAAATTGGGTCATATGTTGGGCTTTGATTAGTTGAATCAAGCTAAGATAGGGGTAAAGCAGTCTTTTATCCCGAGCTTGGACTTATGATTTTGTGTTGGAACCCAATTATTAATTGGGTGATGTTTTGATATTGACAATTCGGGAATCTGTCATCCAGCAGCTGGGATTGTGTCTGCGGGACTTCAGCAGTATGAGGTGAGTCTTCTCACCATACCAATGGGTCTAAGGCACCAAGTGTAACATCCCAAATTTCAAGACCAAAAATTTCATTTTTTTTTTATATAACAATTTAGAAAAACATTTATGAGAAAACATAATTGAGTCATATCATTTCATAAACCATAATCTCATGTCTCAAAATCATATCGTAAAAATAGTAACAATGTCAGAGTACAATCCCATGAAATCTCATAGTGCGGAAATCTTGCATGTGTGTGTTGTGCCGCTACCGCGCCGGCTCCTTCCCCTTCAGTGAAGAGGTACCTGAGACAAAACTGAAAACTGTAAGCACGAAGCTTAGTGAGTTCCCCCATCATACCACATACCACATAATGCCTATTCCTCGGTATCTTTCAACCGGTATCTGTCTGGCATAACTGGGATTTAGGCTCCCCTTCGGTATCTTTCACCCGGTAACCGGGAACTAACCTCCCCTTCGGTATCTTTCAACCAGTAACCGGGAGCTAACCTCCCCTTCGGTATCTTCCAACCGGTAACCGGGGACTATTTCACCCCCTACCACTATCGCATAATAACATATCATAAGCATACTGATCGCATTATAACATATCATGATCATACTGGTAGGCATGCATGGGTACTATCTACCCCTCCGGTATCTTTCAACCGGTAACTAGGGCTATATCACCCCTACCACTACTAACACATATGTCATAGCATCCTAGCACATAAACATTTCAGGTAATAGCACACCTAGATGAATATCACAAAGACAATCATCTAACCTACAACTCCTACTGGTGGGACGACATTGTGGCCGTAGACCCACCGCTACTGGAAGGTAACTCACCTCGATGTCGAGTAGTATCCGCACAGTCCTCGGCATGGGAATCGACTCATCTCTACTCCTCAATCCCTACACAACGACCTTCTCCGATTACTAATGCATACTCGTAATCCTTACAAGGGTCAACCCAAATCCAAGTCAAAGTCAAGGTCAAACTCTGGTCAAAGTCAACATCCAGTCGACTTGACTCGCCGACTTGGTCCACCAACTCGTCGAGTCCCTATTCTTTCAAAATGCTACAACCCCCGACTCTACTCGTCGAGTCTAGCAAGAACTCGACGGGTTCACCTTCAACCATAGCATCAGGATCATCTTCAACCGACTCGCCGAGTTCATCCTTAACTCGTCGAGTTCATCTTCGTCTTATGAATATGTCCAGTCTATGACTCGCCGAGTTCTATGAACAACTCATCGAGTCCGTCTTCATGAGTTGGGAGATTGCCTTGGACTCGCCGAGTCTGGTCATACACTCGCCGAGTCCTATGACTTCCAGGTCCAAGACAAACCCCTAGCAGGCTGAGTGTTCCTTCCACTCAATCAAAACCATTTCTAGAAGACATTTTGGGAGAAAAGCGCCCCGACTCGCCGAGTCACCCAAGTGACTCGTTGAGTCCCTCTTTGTCCAAAATTATACAGTCGATTATAATGGGTCTTAACGCGTCAAAACCATAGATCTGGCCTCCTAGGGTCCATTTTATACGTAAAGCTTCAAACTTGATGTACATGCATGGGCCTTTGGCTCAAAAAGCCATGAAAAAGGGGTTTTTATGATGCATGGGTCTCCCATGGCCATAAAGTTGGCACCTTTATGCCATGGGAACCCTCAATGGTTCCATATCTGAAGTCCTTATCCCAAAATCGTGGTTACATCCAAGCATGGCTCCAAAATGGCTTCCAAAAACCCTAAGTTACTCCAAAAAGAGTATCTAATGAAAGAAGAAGCAAGGTCTGGACTTTTTACCTCCAATAAACAGGAAATGAAGCAAAACCTCTGGATCTCCTTGCTCCTTCGGGAACCCGAAGCTCCTTCTTCTTCTCTTCAACCTTCTAACTTGCACAAAATGCTCAAAATCACTCACAAAGGGTTTAGGGTTTCAATCTAGGGTTTCTCTGAGTTGGGAGGGTGATGGAGGCTGGCTTGGGACGAGATAAAGTGTTTAAATACGGTGCAAACCCTATATATTAGGGTTTTGTCCAGACAGCTCCTACTCGAGTCGGTCTTCCGACTCGTCGAGTAGGTCACTTAAACCCCCGATCAAAAGTCGATTCTACTCGACGAGTTGGGCCTCCAACTCGCCGAGTCCCAGAGTAAATTACAACATTTCCTGAATTAAAATACGCACCAGGAATCGGATGCTACACCAAGGCCGGCCCATGTTATGTTATGTGGTACACTAGCTGTAGTAGGGATATGTGGTATGATAGATAGTTGTATCCTAAATGGTATGCTAGCGATTATATGAAATGTGATATGCTAATTGTCTTTGTGATACTTGCATGGAAGACCCAGGGGGGCCCGTGGCAATTGGATGTAAGACCATGTGGGGTAGCCCATGGCATTCCTAGGTAAAGACCATGTGGGGTAGCCCATGACACTATGGTATAAGACCCTGGGGGGAACCCACAACATCCTTACATGTTTATGTTAGTATTATGTGTAGATATTTCTATGATATATGACATGTTATGTGATTATGTGTGTTATTGCATGGAAGACCCCGGGGGGAGCCCGTGGCAATTGGATGTAAGACCATGTGGGGTAGCCCATGGCATTCCTAGGTAAATACCATGTGGGGCAGCCCATGGCATGTTGGATGTAAGACCATGTGGGGTAGCCCATGGCATTCCTAGGTTTATGTATGCATGGCTTATGTGATATAGGTAGCTTTTATAGCTAACATGATATGTGATATGTGGATTGTGTGTGTGGTATGCTATGGGAAACTCACTAAGCTTCGTGCTTACAGTTTTGTTTATGGTTTCAGGTATCATCGATTTGGAAAAGAAGGGCTCGGATTGATCGCAGTGCACACACCTATGATATCCGCAATGAAAGATTTTGGGATAAACTCTGATAAATATTTTACTTAATGATGATTTGAAATGTTTGAAATAAATGGTATCAATGCTTTAGCTACATTTAAAAATGAAATTTTTACCCTTTATTTTTGGGTCGTTGCAAGTTGGTATTAGAGCCTTGGTTTGAGGGATTCGGGTATGCCTTCGGGTGTGTCTGAACTCAAACTTAGGATCTGTAAAGTTTTCAAAAAATTTCAAAAGAAAATGTTATCAAGGAAAAGGTTTTCCAAGACAAGAAAGGGTGTGGTGTATGCAATCAACCGAGCTCAAGTAAGTTTCCCCAGAATACCCACATATGTTGTCTGTTATGACTTGGTTTATAAATCTGTGAATCGCATGCTAGTTAGGGCTAGGAGAGATGCATGTATATGTTGTATGAGCTGGTAGACTTGCATGCTAGTGTTGAGTAGTCAGCAATAGGTTGGTTTGATATATGTGGTGCTTGTAGCCTTGGGAATATTTGATGTCATGCTAGAATGAGAATGATTATTGGTATTAGTAACTACTACGTGTATGCTTTTAAAATTGTACACGGTTAGGATCTTATAGCCTTAGAATAATAGATTTGGCCTTATTTCCTGTTCCTTGTTTGGTTGTGGTCCTAGGGTAGAGTCTATTATTCGACAGTCTATTAGATCATGTTCTGTGTATAATTTGCATGCATAAGGCAGCCGACAGTGAGAATGGATGGATGTGGATAGCGTGGGTTGCGATATGTGGGTGGAATGCTTTATTGCAGTTCTTTGGATCGGAGTGTTTCTGCACGAATGCTGCTTGCTTCATGCTTTGTGGAACTCTTGAGTGATGGGAGTCAGCCACTAAGTGGATATGACGATATCCAGGAGGTGGATGGCTGGCATCATGAGGAGTTCCTCAGCAGCTGATGGCAGGGCGAGGTTGGGAACCTATGAAAGCCTAGGATATGCTCCAGTGAGTTAGTGGGGCGGTTCGGTGAGGTTAGGGAGCCTAGGGGGAGCCTAGGAGGTGCTTCGGTGGATATTGTGTTGCGGTATAGCGGATATTCGGTGCATCAAGGGGGTAGGTGACTTAGAGGATTCGGGAGGATTGCTGAGGAAAGTATGGATAGGTGTGGAAGGTAGTATGGGCCCGTACTACTGAAAGCACAGGATCTATACTCGAATCAGTGAGAGTCTTGGAGAATCTAAGAAGCCTGGAAAGAGAATTTTTGATTATGATTGAACCGTGGGAATAACTGCTATGCAGAATGCGGATGAGCACGCAAAGAGAAGGACCAGGGTTTGGTCCCGGCCCTGGTAGTGAGCCAGATAGTGGAAGGACTGCCAGGATTTTGAGTTCGCTTTGGATCTCTTGTATCAGGCGGAAAGGATTGATTATGCGATCTATTTCACTTTCGGGATTGGAGACTATGTGTTGGGATAGTTGGTAGCACGATGTAGAGCAGAGGTTGCTCCAACTATTGCAATTCAGCCGTTGATGATTGAGCTGGTGAGTGGGTCAGGGTGCGAGACCCTGAATGATATGATTTCTAGAGCTCGAGAGCAGGGATTGGTCTGGAGTATGTTAGGAAGAGGGGAACAGATCGGGTGCCTATATTGGAAAGTCTCGGGGAGAGACCCAAGAGTTCGGGTCAGCTCTTGAGAAGGTCAGCAGGGTAGGATTCAGTGCAGCTCTTGTAGGAAGCTGCACGAGGGTTTGCGTTTTAAGGGTTTAGTAAGTGTATGTCGGGGCTTGTTTCCCCGCCTGTGTTGGGGTTATACCTTCAAACATTGTCTTATGATGTTTGCATACCGTGAGTTAAGGGGTGGCTAGTGAAAGGTTGTATCACTCCTCGTTGGGTTGGAGCGTTCAAGGTTATCAAGGTCTATGGCCGGGATCGGTTCAGAGACGTGATACGGGAGGTCTACGGTCAGGATTGGTGACTCAACCATTATGCTCGAGTCGGCTTTTGTTTTTTGGAAGCGCTAGGGAAAGCGGGTTACTGTTGAGGCTTGGCCTGGACATCGGTTAGTTGGACATCAAGATATAGGTGAGGCATCATTTCAAGGCGGATGAGACTATTAGTCCCGCTGGGATTCGGGAAGTGTTTGTCTGAACTTTAGGAGTTGTGAGGTCTTTTGGGGTTTGGTCCAGTAATAGAACACTCGCTCGGGTAAGAAACAGGTTGTCAGCAGTGGGTTATTAACGAATAAGAAGGATCGGGAATCCTTCAAATCTCATGAACTGCGAAGACCTGGTTGAATCTAAGTGGGGGAGAATCGCGCAGGTATTCAGGACAGGGATAGGTACGAGACCGGGATGAAATTATCGTCTTCTCGAGGAAAAAGGCGACCCAAGTGACTATTTGGTTTGAGGGTTGTGCGAGTTTGGAGTCCGATAAGAATCCTCATCAGGTGAATTGCGTCTTCTTGGGGGCTTGATAGCAAAGTTTGGAGAAACAGGTTGGGGCTCCAGTCATGAATGGAGTTCAGTTCGGGTGTTCAATGGAGTGCATGCTCGACTCTGTATGCATTTGAATCGATTGATTAGGAGTAAGGGATTGGGCTACGGTTGTGATAGGATGAAAGTGTTGTAAGACTACGGGGGAGCCGTAGCATTCACTAATGATCAGTTGGTATGGAAGTGTTGTAAGACTACGGGGGAGCCGTAGCATTCACTCATGGTCAGCAGGGTGAAAGTGTTGTAAGACTGCAGGGGTAGCTGTAGCATTCACTAGCGGTCAGATAGTGACAGAGTATCTTGAGACTGCGGGTGTAGCCGTAGCATTCACTAGGTTCGTAGAGAGCATGGGAGTGTTATTAGAACGTGGAAGGAACAGTAGTACCCACCAGTGCGGGTGCAGCGGTGAGGATATGGAAATCCACGAATTGGATTTCCAAATTACCTGGATGGATTAGATCTGGTTGAGCCAGTGATAAGACTGTAAGTGATATGTGCATATTTAGCTATATATTTAGCATAGATTTTTATTATTTATTAGCTAAGTATTTACATATTATGGACAAAAGGTACTTAATAGTGTTCAAATTGTATTTTCAGCTCAAAAGAAAAGCTCGGAGGTAAAAGGAAGCAGGAGGTACGATCGAAAGCTCGGGAACTGAAGAAAGAAGAAAAATGCTAAATCCTGAAGCTACTCGGCGAGTAGGGACGTCTACTCGACGAGTACATACGAAGATTCTCGAAGCAACACGTAAAGTCCTTGTCGTATACAGATTCCTCAAGGGGACTCGACGATTCGGTTGTCTACTCGACGAGTAGCCCCTGTTTTGAGAAATCTATAAATAGAAGCCACAAATCCGAATTGACCCTCTATCTGGCTTTTGGGAAGCTTACTTGGCGACTAAGGAGACTGCTGGAGATCTGAAGAACGTGAGAAGAACCCTAATTCTCAATTCTAAGAAGACTAAGGCAACTTAGGTTTAAATTTCCACTTCACCTTTGAATAGAACTATGTCTAGCTTGTTTGAATTCGTTTTTAGTTTGTTATCTACTGCAATTATGAACTAATTTCGTTAGTTTCTGTTTAGGGTAGACAAGTTTGCTCCTATGGATTAATTTACTATTTTGATTCATTGTTATTGGTGAATCTTGTTAATTTAAGCTTGTTAAAGACCCTTATGCATTAACCATAACTATTTTCTGTTAATTGCTAAGTAATTAAGCTGCATGAACATCTCTTAATTGCTAATCTCATATGATTTATGTGAACACATTGCTATATGCCTATGATTAGTGAATATGAAACTAGGATTAACTAGAGAATGGGTAAATTAATGTGTGAGCTTTTGTGATACACCATCAACAAGAGGTTAATTGAATCACCAATTTAATTAGCTAACTACAAGTCTTATTTAACCCGAATAATTAAACTAGGGAATTTATTAGTTTAACCACTTGATCACTGCTTAAATTAATATATTTTCTAAGGATTGGTAATAACGAATGTGAATCTAATCACCTTACTCGGTAGCCAAATAACAATTAATCCATTACATTACCATAAAACTTAAGCATAGGAGTAAATGAGTTGAACCTAAACAGAAACCCTTTTGATCATTGAATTTAGTTGGTTTTTACGTGTTTTCAGCCATTAGTTGATTTGTTAAGTTTTAGTTAAGTTTCTAGTCTTGCAAAACTAGAGAAAAACCCTCCTATTTTATTATTTGTTTTAGATAATATTAGTAATTAGTTTAATTTCCGTTCCCTGAGTTCGATACCCTACTTATTTAACTATACCACAATTGATAGGTCCACTGCCTTTGTGTGTCTAATTCGTAAGTGAAAAGTAGGATAAAACTAGTTAGTTCAACACACATGAAGTTTTTGGCGACGTTGTCGGGGAACGGTTCAAAAATTTATTCTAATTTCTAGTATTATCGATCCTTTGTGTGAGATTAATCTTGCACAAAGTTATTGCTTTAGTAGTCTAGGTATTAGGTTTAGTTTTAATTTTATCTGATTTGTTAGAATTCTTTGTTTGATTTTTTTCAGTTTTAGCTTTGAACTCGCCGAGTGCACTCGAAGCTACTCAACGAGTCCATCGCTGAAACTCAGTTTCGTTTTTATTTTATTTTTGTTCTTTTTACGCGTGTTTTCTGTTTTTGTTTACAATTCGTTTATGACCAGGGGAGGAGGTACACCTTTGATCCCACCGCTTGAAGACCCGGAAGCAACCTTGAGGAAAAACAAAGGCAAGAACGTAGGAGAAACCGCAACATCGACGAATTCACCGTTGAAGAATCTAAAAGTTGTTTTTAGTAAGAAAAAGAGCAAGAAAGTAGGAGAGGCGGATGGGGACCCGAATAAGGATGATATTGTTTACGAATCCGAAAAAGAAGAAATCGAATCCGAAGGAGGAAGCGACATAGAAGGCGAACTAGCAAACACCATGGCGAACATCGATGAAGTTCCCATGGGTGAATGGAAGAAAATGATGCGTGACGACACCGGCCCGGGACTCGTGCAACCGACGATTCCCGCAACTGCCACCTTTGAACTTTATGGCCACATACTTGCTCAAGTTAAGGAGATTCCATTCTACGGGAAGGATCATGACGACGCATACAAGCATCTTAACGAAGTCAATGACATATCCGACTACTTCAATGTCCCTAATGTGGCTCGCGACACTGTCTTGCTTCGTATGCTACCTGTCACATTCAAGGGAGCTGCAAAGGAGTGGCTGAAATCACTTCCCCCAGGATCCATCACTACATGGGCTAAAATGAAAGAAGAATTCATAGACCAGTTTTGCCCGCCTTCAAAAATAGCCAAGATGAAGAAAGTCATAGCTAATTTTGAACAACAAGCTGGAGAGTCACTATATGAGGCATGGGAAAGGTAGAAAGACTTACTAAGGAATTGCCCACATCACGATCTAAACAGCCAACAAGAAGTCTCCATTTTCTATGATGGAGTAAATGTGACAACTAGGCAACTCCTTGATTCGCAAGGACCACTCACAAAGAAAGCACCCCCGGTGATAAAGGCTTTAATTGAAGAATTCTCTAAGCATTCTAGAGAATGTCACAACCCAAGGAATGACATGACTCGAGGGGCGGTGAATTCCATTACGGATGACATGGCAGCAATGATGGCAAAATTGGAAAGCATGGATCGAAGAATGACAAAGATGGACCAATTCATCCACGCCATAAGAGTGGGATGTGAGAATTATAGGGGGCCCCACCTAACTAAATATTGTGATCTTGACGAGAACGGGAATCGGAAGGTGCAAGTGTGCTATTCAAGTGGTGATCGGTTTGATGACAATTGGCGAAAACCAAAGAAGGAATGGCTACCTTATGATGAGTACAAAAAGACAAGGGAAGAAAAGTATAAGCAAAAGAAGAGAGGATTTTATCAAAAGGAGGAACCGGTGCATGAAAAGAAATCAGATTTGGAAGACATGCTTACAAGATTCGTGGCCGCATCCGAAAAAAGACACAATGATACCGATGCTACACTCAAAGATCAACAAAATATGTTGAGGGAACACCAACTTATGATGAAAGATCAACAAGCCTTGCTTAGGAATCAGCAAACATCTATTCTCAACATAGAAAAGCAGCTGGGGCAACTTGCACAACAAGTGAATGAGAGAAGACCGGGTGGACTTCCTAGTAATACCGAAAGTAACCCGAAAGGTGCACATATAAATATTGTGACAACTAGGAGTGGGAAGATTATAACTCCTCTGACCCCTATTCAGCAAGAAGATCCTAAACTGGTGCAAGAGGATAGAGAAGAACATGAAGAATCGAAGAATCCCGACTCGACTCGCCGAGTCGACGTTACGGACTCGACGAGTCCCCCACCTGAACAGAAAAGCCAGCCTCCTGTTAAGCCATATCAGCCTCCACTTCCCTTTCCGGCTCGAGCTAGACAAGAAAAAAATGAAGTTGACTACCAGAAGTTTCTGGAACACATAAAGGCTCTCCAAATTAATATGCCATTCATAGAAGCGGTTGCACAAATGCCGAAATATGCCAAATTCCTCAAGGAGCTTCTAACTAATAGAAAGAAGATGGAAGAGGTAAAGAAAGTGGTCCTAAACGAGAATTGTTCAGCTGCCATGTTGAATATACTACCTAAGAAGAAAGGTGATCCGGGAAGCTTAACATTGCCTTGCCAATTTGGAAACTTAGCTACCATTTATGCATTGGTTGATTCAGGAGCAAGCATAAATCTCATGCCATACTCATTTTTCAAGAAATTAGATCTTCCGAAGCCAAGGCCAATTCGAATGGCAATTCACCTAGCAAATAAAACGGTCACATTTCCGAGAGGAATATGTGAAGATCTATTGGTGAAGGTTGATAAGTTCGTATTTCCCGCGGACTTTATAGTTTTAGACATGGAAGCGGATCCACAAGTCCCGATAATACTTGGAAGACCTTTTCTTACCACCGCAAGTGCTATAGTTGACATGCGAGATTCTAAACTTACCCTTCGGGTAGGAGACGAATCAGTCACTTTTGGCGTTGATCAAGCCATGAAACATCCAAGGAATAACGATGACACAACATTTTCGGTTGACATGTTGGAAGAATTGATGGAGGAATGGAACGAAAATGAGCCGAACAAGTCCACCGTCACATATGAAGAAGAATTTGATGCGGAAAGAGACCTGATGGAATTAGAAAGACTGCTCGAGGAAGCTGAGTATAATGATCTAATTAGAAGTGCAGAACACCCGACTCGCCGAGTCGCCTCGACAGACTCGACGAGTCCAGCCGAAGAATCCCGATCAGTCACAAATTTTACGAAGGGCTCGACGAGTTCCCTCACTGGACTCGACGTGTTCAACATTCAGAACACGAAAACTGAACTTAAGGCACTACCGGATGTAACATCCCGTTTTAATAGAATAATTAAAATAATAAACCCGGAACTCCGAAAAGCAATTTCATTATTATTTTAAATTATTATAACCCAAAATCGAAATAATAATTAGTGGAGTGTTGGTTTTAGGAAGCCAAATGTCGTGATTTAGAGTCTAGGGGGTTAAAGCGTAGTTTCAGATTTGTTTGAAAAGAATTTCAAAGGTTAGGGTGTGTTTGGTAAATATTGTACCTAATTTGTAATGAATTATGAGAGATGGGGGTTATTTGGTAAGTATTGGATCAAAGTTGGAAGGATTTTATGAACTCAGGGGCTAAATGGTAATTATTGTAGCTGATTTGAAAAGATCCCAATGGGGAGGGGCCGAACTTGTAAAAATGGGCAAAGGTTTGATTGAAGCGAGATTTAAACCCGATGGCTTCTTCTTCCTGTTACATTACCCTAACCTTAAACGTTGAAGCAGCCGCTACCCTCCTTATGCCTCCCTTCGCTTATACCGCCGTATCCTCACCTGTGAAGTCGGAAGGCCACCGAAGCCAGCTGCCGGAGCCACTGACAACCGCCCCTGCTGCTGATGACGATGTGCGCAACCGGAGGAGCTGGCAGAAACCGAAGTTTGAAGCGAAGGACGTTGTCGCGAGGGCCAGGAACGATCAGGAAGCTCTCGGTGTGCCAACCGCACCTCATTTCTTTGTTCTCCCCTACGGGTTTGACGTCAGGATCTCTGGTGTTGCCGGCAACGGCTTTTGGTCGCCACCTCAACTCATTCCAGCGCCACCTGCTGCCTAGTTGATGGATTGGAGCAGTGGCCTTGCGTCGAGTATGTATATAGGTTGCTGATTGATCACGGGTTGTTGTAAACGAGTTTTGATGCCGAAATTCAAGGAAGACAACCACCATGGCCGCCAGCCATGGTGGCCACCGTTGCTGCTGCCTTCTTATGGTGCTACCGCCGCCAAAACGCCACCAGGTGGGTGGCTGTGTTGCTGTTTTGAGAATAGAGAGTGCGTATGTGTTTATTGTTGATGTAGGCTTAGGTTTGTGTGACTGGAAGATCAAGGATAGCCACCACCACCACCGTAAAGTGGTAGCTGCCACCATGCACCACGGTGTGTGTGTGTGTCTTAGTGGCTGTGTGTGTACTTAGCTTATTGTGTGTGTTAATTGGGTTTTGTGTTGTATGGTGTAATCGATAAAGGATAATGGAAAAGAAAAACCTAACGACCACCGTGAGGTGGTGGCTGCCGCCACCGGCCGCCGTATCGGGTGGCGGTGTGCCTCGTTGATGCTGTGATTTGGTTTGGATGTTTGGACAAGGGACTAAAACCCAAATGGGCCCAAAGAAGCCTTAATGGGCTTAGTGAAACCCTATTAGGCCTAATGAAGCCCTAATTGACATTAAAGCCCAAACATGTGTCTAATGGGTCTAATGGACCCTAATTGACCTTAGGAAACCCTGATGGGCTTAAGGACCTAACTATTGGGCCTATTGGGCTAAGATGGGGTTGGAAACCCTAATTAGGGTTTAGAAAACCATAATATTGGATTTATGGGCTTGGACTTATTGGGACCCACTTTTGAGCCATTGGAATGGAATTGTGTGATTAAGCCCAATCACACCATATGACTTATTTAGAAGAATGATGGACTTAATGGATTAAGTCCTTAATGGATCAAGTCTTTAATGGGTTAAGTGAGAAACACTTAACCATAATCGTCATTTTATGTGAAAACCCTATTATCACTTGGGTTTTATTATTGGGCCTTGATGATTGGGTTATTAAATGGGCCATCCAAGATTAAGCAAATGGACTAGAATAATTAATGGGTTTTGGGGTAAGGCCCATGTATGGGGTTTGGGCCCAATTTGGAAAATTGGGCCATATGTTGGGTTTTGATTCCCAGTTGACTTTGGGCCTATGGATTGGGCCTTGGGCTTGAATAAACCCAACCTTGGGGTAATGTAGTAATTATCCAAGGATGCATTTATGGTTATGTGTTGGGACCCAATTATTAATTGGGTGTTATTTTGGTGTTGACAGTTCGGGAATCTGTCATCCAGCAGTTGGGGTTGAGTCGGCGGAACTTCAGTAGTGCCAGGTGAGTTCTCCTCACTATATCAACAGCGTCTAAGGCACCAAGGCCGACCCTTTATGGATTGTATTCGGATTATTGCATGTTATGCTTACTGATTTATATCCTGGTAGTTAGGATGGTGATATGCTATGCTTTAGTGACCCGGTTGGGTCGGTATCCTGGTATATAGGATGATGCTATGTTAGTGACATGTTAGGTCAATATCCTGGTTATAGGATTGTTGCTATGCTTTATGATCTGTTAGATCGGTCTGACTGTTATATATATATATATATATATATATATATATATATATATATATATATATATATATATATACATGCTAGTGTTATATGATGTTTATGTGCACATGATTGTCCCGGTTATAGGATGATGCTATGTTAGTGACCGGTTAGGTCTGTATCCCGGTTATTGGGATGTTGCTATGATTGGTGATCTGTTAGATCGGTTTGACTGTTATATGAAATGAGCTAGCGTATGATATTTATGTGCACATGTTTGTTTGATTGGGGGTTGGGTTGAGGCGGTCCTGATTTGTGTTGTAGGCCAACATACCCGGCGAGCGGTCCGGATAGGCTGTAGGCCCTGCGTGGCGGTCCAGACGTGACGAGGGCTCGAAGAGCAGTCAAGATAGACTGAAGGCCTGTGAGGCGGTCCAGTCAGGCTGATGACTCATTATGCATGCTGTTCTGTATTGGTTATATGATATGGTTATGTTTGTATGGCGTTGGTATTTTGGGGAAACTCACTAAGCTTCGGGCTTACAGTTGTTGATTTTATTTCAGGTATTTCTGATGATCGCGGGAAGGCGAAGGCGTGATCGTGCACCTCCTTATATTTTCATGATTGATTCTGGGGATACTCTGATGTCTAAACTATTTTGAAAACAAATTGTAATGACTTAATGGTTTTAAATGTTTTGAAAAGTTTTAAATTGGCTTGAATTTTTGGGGTGTTACAAGTTGGTATCAGAGCCTTGGTTTGAGTGAATTGGAGGAACACTCGTGTGAATCCAGTCTCAAATCAAGGAAAAGATTTTAAAATGAATTTTTAAATTGTTTTCAAAATAAGTAAAGGAGGATGCAGGGTGTACGATCAGCCAGAGCCAGTAAGTAGACCCCAAAATACCATACAGTTATTTGATTATGTGATATGTTAGAACAGCATGCTAGTACTAGGCTAGGGATCTTCAGGAATTGCATGATAGAATTGCCTGATTACGTGATGCCTGCTAGCCTAGGGTTTCCTTATATGAGATTGACATCATTACTGTAGTTGTTTAGTGTATGCATCACGGCTGTACATAACTAAGATCTTATAGCCCAAGAATGTTTGATTTGGCCTTATGTTCTGTTCTTATTGATTGGGGCTTAGGGTAAGATTGGATATTCGAAAGTCTATAGGGTCCAGCGTTATGTATGGCTAGCATACACTAGTGCTGCAGGGTTGGTGGAAGTTTCATGGATGGGTGGGTTGTGTGAGGCCAGTAGGCCAGTTACGAGATATTTAGCATTCCTCTAGGAGTGTGGATTGAGCGCTCGCCATGATTATGTATATTGATTAGGGCGTTGTGATGACACTTGAGACAAATATGGGTAGGTGTGGAAGGTAGTATGGGCCCGTACTACTGAAAGCACAGGACCCATACGCGTAGCAAGGAAGTCACAACCCCTAGGGTTTGGTTGGGGATTGGCTCTTTATCATTATATGGGTTATCAGAGACCTTTCTGGTGTCTTACCAGAATGGTGGGTACAAAACGTCTTGAGACCGGATCCAGGTTAGGATCCCGTATTGTCAGAGGATCGTGTTAGTGAGATCATCCGGGAGGAGGTGATCGAGATTGTCCAGGGACAGTTGCCGGAGATGTTGGGCCTATCAAGACTGTCATGGTTGAGTATTTCGACGAGCGCTATGCAGCCATTGCTAAGACGGCTGCTGCAGCAGCTTCAGCAGCTGTAACGACGGCAGGAGAGGAGCTGGTCGAGCTTTCCAGTATCGGGACTTGTTATTGGCACATATTCTGATGAGCAGAGGGCTGCAGTTATCTGAGATCAGGGAGATGTTCTGTACTTGTTACATTCCGCGGGTTAAGCGGGAGAGTCTAGCACATAAGTTTCTAGATTCGAGGCTTCGGGGGTTTCGCTTGAGGCCGGAATGTGAGTCGCAAGGACTCCGGAAAGGAGTGATGTTTATGTTCAGCTCGGGTTTTGCAGCTGGAAGTAGAATGGTTAATTGGTGGATTGGAATGTCGTTTTATAGGGCAAGGATTGTGCCCTTTCAGTTTTCGAGCTCGAAGGAGTGAGCAGACTTGAGACCCCAGGATCAGGCTGTGTTCTAGCTCGGGGCAGATAGTCGCAGGGGTTGGCGACCATATTTCAACACGGGTGAGCGCTGGTGGGTCGATGTGGCATGAGTATCTTGTGAGGCATACACGATTACCGTTCCGACCCATAGCGGCTAAGATCCGACTCACTTTGGATCTCTTGCATCTGACGGTAAGGATTGATTGTGCAGTCTAATGCACTTTTGGGATTGGAGACTATGTCTGGGGAGTAATTTGTGGCCGGTTTAGGGCAGAGGTTGTTTCAGTTATTGCAGTTCAGCGGTGCATGATCGAGCTGGTGAGTGAGTCAGGGTACGAGACCCTGAATGATATGATTCTAGAGCCCGAGAGCGAGAGAATTATTGGAACATTTTGGGAAGAAGGGTATTATGTGGGAGGTCTACGAACAGGGTCCCACATGATGGTTATTCAACATTGTCAGGATCCAGTGGTTTTAGTAAGCGTTATTGATTGGCGGAGGAAAGCACCAAGGGAAGTAGCTCGTTGTTGAGACATTAGTTGGATTATCTATCTTTGGACTTTAAGAATTGGGAGTGGGATCATTCGAGCATTGGGGACTGTTGGTGTCCCTGGGATTCAGAAAGGGTTCAGCTAGTTATTAGAAGTGTGTGATCACTGGGGATTGGCTGGTAATGGAGCACTAATTGGTAAGAGTTGGTTGTATTTCGATCGATCGTTGATAGTGAGAAAGATTGGAAATTCTCCAATTTTCATGTATTGTGAAGACTTAGTCGAATCTAAGTGGGGGAGAATTGTCCCGTGATATAGAGGCTGGATTGGTTTTGGAAATAGGATAAGTTTCGCATCGTTGTCATGAAAGAAGACAACCTAAGTGGTTGTTTGGTTTGTGGGTTGTGTGAATTGGGAGTTCCGTAAAACTCCTGAGCATGTGTATCACGTTTTCCTGGTGATTGATAGCAGAAGTCAGGAAACCAGGTTGGAGTTCTAGTCATGAATTGTGTTCAGTTTGAGTATTCGGCCGAGGGTGTGCTCGACTCGAAAGTTTTGGATTGATAGGTTGAGGGTTTTGATAGCTGCCAGGACTCGGCAATACATTCAGCACAGGTGTGCGGGTTATTAGCATATGCGGTAGACACGCAGGTCAGGGAACAGACCACGGATTTCCGAGAGGATGGACGATCGACATGAGGCCTAGGGTTAGGCCGGGGTTAGAGTCCACGAAATGGATCAGGAGTTCGGAACCCTAAGTGAGTGAGAACAGTCTGCATGGGAAAGATCACCAGGGGGTGGTCCAAGGAGATGTTCAATAGTTTAGAGTGGTCCAGATGACTGAAGGCCTAGTGAGGCGGTCCAGTCATGCTGAAGACTCTGTATGTGTTTGTAGATGTATGTGCGGGTATTGAGTATGCTGCTATGCTATATCAATCAGTAGGTCTGTTCCCAAGTATCGAACGTGTTGCTGGAGTAGGCTGAAGACTCCGGTATATTTTGGGTTGATCAGAAGTTCTTATTAGAAATCGGATAGAGTACAGTGGATCTTAGTGATCTCATCAGTTCGGAGTGTCTCATGGGATTAATCTGTTTGGATCAGGTAATACTCCAGTTAGGTGACCGGGAGTAGATCTGAATGGGTATCCGTCAGTTTTAGGAAGGCTTGGGATTAGAATGTTCTATCGTTCAGGTTCTAGGAACCGGATTAGACCTGGTTAAGCTAGTGATAAGACTGTAGGAACGTCACTACAATGATGAGGTCAAGGAAGCAATAGATTGCTTAAGATTGCTTGTGATGTAAGGCTACCATTAGCCATGTAGCAATTCCTTTTTAACCGTGGATTTGGTAACGACGGGATTCGACGCATGGATCCGATCGGTTAGATCAGGAGGTTATTAGAGCCTCAGTGACATGATAACTAGTGGCAACTAGTTCCAGAGAAGGATTTCGTTCAGAAATCGTGTGAGGCAACAATGTGGGAGTCCTTTAGCTCCGCGACCAGGTCGGAACCCAACATGTTAGATGATTGGTGAGCGAATTGAGACCAGGGAGGTCTCGGTAAGTTTTTGGAAGGCATCCATGTGGCAACTTACTGTTTCAGGCAGATCAGTGTTCAGACAGTTTTTGCGTATAGGGCAGTATTGATGAATT
Source organism: Lactuca virosa (assembly GCF_052849685.1). NCBI lineage: Eukaryota > Viridiplantae > Streptophyta > Magnoliopsida > Asterales > Asteraceae > Lactuca > Lactuca virosa. The sequence goes on from NC_136433.1 coordinate 146,257,971, forward strand.
GGGTCTTCGGGTGTATGAGAAGTATCTAGATGTTGGAACCCCAGATATCAGGAGTTGAATAGTTAGATGAAAGACAAGCGGACTGGGCTCAACAATAATGATTTGGTATGAGAGGCCTGTCAAGGAGCCGGACCATCTTGAGACTTCAGATTTCGGCTTGAGTAAGGTGATCCTATTGTGAAGAATTCGTGTATCATCAGGTTCCAGAACCCTACGAGGGTTGGATACGATTGCCTTGGAAAGGCTGGGGTATACTTGTGATTGTGGCCATGAGGTTCAAGTTGACTGGTGTGTAAGGGGTGATAAGAAGCGATTTCGAGGATGAAATCAAATTTAAGTGGGGGAGAGTTGTAACATCCCGTTTTAATAGAATAATTAAAATAATAAACCCGGAACTCCGAAAAGCAATTTCATTATTATTTTAAATTATTATAACCCAAAATCGAAATAATAATTAGTGGAGTGTTGGTTTCGGGAAGCCAAATGTCGTGATTTAGAGTCTAGGGGGTTAAAGCGTAGTTTCAGATTTGTTTGAGAAGAATTTCAAAGGTTAGGGTGTGTTTGGTAAATATTGTACCTAATTTGTAATGAATTATGAGATATGGGGGTTATTTGGTAAGTATTGGATCAAAGTTGGAAGGATTTTATGAACTCAGGGGCTAAATGGTAATTATTGGAGCTGATTTGAAAAGATCCCAATAGGGAGGGGCCGAACTTGTAAAAATAGGCAAAGGTTTGATTGAAGCGGGATTTAAACCCGATGGCTTCTTCTTCCTGTTACATTACCCTAACCCTAAACGTTGAAGCAGCCACCACCCTCCTTATGCCTCCCTTCGCTTATGTCGCCGTATCCTCACCTGTGAAGTCGGAAGGCCACCAAAGCCAGCCGCCGGAGCCACTGACAACCGCCCCTCCTGCCGATGACGCTGTGCGCAACCGGAGGAGCTGGCAGAAACCGAAATTTGAAGCGAAGGACGTTGTCGCGAGGGCCAGGAACGATCAGGAAGCTCTCGGTGTGCCAACCGCACCTCATTTTTTTGTTCTCCCCTACGGGTTTGACGTCAGGATCTCTGGTGTTGCCGGCAACGGCTTTTGGTCGCCACCTCAACTCATTCCAGCGCCACCTGCTGCCTAGTTGATGGATTGGAGCAGTGGCCTTGCGTCGAGTATGTATATAGGTTGCTGATTGATCACGGGTTGTTGTAAACGACTTTTGATGCCGAAATTCAAGGAAGACAACCACCATGGCCGCCAGCCATGGTGGCCACCGCTGCTATCGCCTTCTTATGGTGCTACCGCCGCCAAAACGCCACCAGGTGGGTGGCTGTGTTGCTGTTTTGAGCATAGAGAGTGCGTATGTGTTTATTGTTGATGTAGGCTTAGGTTTGTGTGGCTGGAAGATCAAGGATAGCCACCACCACCACCGTGAGGTGGTGGCTGCCACCATGCACCACCGTGTGTGTGTGTGTGTGTCTTAGTGGCTGTGTGTGTACTTAGCTTATTGTGTGTGTTAATTGGGTTTTGTGTTGTATGGTGTAATCGATAAAGGATAATGGAAAAGAAAAACCTAACCACCACCGTTAGGTGGTGGCTGCCGCCTCCTGCCGCCACCGGCCACCGTGTCGGGTGGCGGTGTGCCTCGTTGATGCTGTGATTTGGTTTGGATGTTTGGACAAGGGACTAAAACCCTAATGGGCCCAAAGAAGCCTTAATGGGCTTAGTGAAACCCTATTGGGCCTAATGAAGCCCTAATTGACATTAAAGCCCAAACATGTGTCTAATGGGTCTAATGGACCCTAATTGACCTTAGGAAACCCTAATGGGCTTAAGGACCTAGCTATTGGGCCTATTGGGCTAAGATGGGGTTGGAAACCCTAATTAGGGTTTAGAAAACCATAATATTGGATTTATGGGCTTGGACTTATTGGGACCCACTTTTGAGCCATTGGAATGGAATTGTGTGATTAAGCCCAATCACACCATATGACTTATTTAGAAGAATGATGGACTTAATGGATTAAGTCCTTAATGGATCAAGTCTTTAATGGGTTAAGTGAGAAACACTTAACCATAATCGTCATTTTATGTGAAAACCATATTATCACTTGGGTTTTATTATTGGGCCTTGATGATTGGGTTATTAAATGGGCCATCCAAGATTAAGCAAATGGACTAGAATAATTAATGGGTTTTGGGGTAAGGCCCATGTATGGGGTTTGGGCCCAATTTGGAAAATTGGGCCATATGTTGGGCTTTGATTCCCAGTTGACTTTGGGCCTATGGATTGGGCCTTGGGCTTGAATAAACCCAACCTTGGGGTAATGTAGTAATTATCCAAGGATGCATTTATGGTTATGTGTTGGGACCCAATTATTAATTGGGTGTTATTTTGGTGTTGACAGTTCGGGAATCTGTCATCCAGCAGTTGGGGTTGAGTCGACGGAACTTCAGTAGTGCCAGGTGAGTTCTCCTCACTATATCAACAGGGTCTAAGGCACCAAGGTCGGCCCTTTATGGATTGTATTCGGATTATTGCATGTTATGCTTACTGATTTATATCCTGGTAGTTAGGATGGTGATATGCTATGCTTTAGTGACCCGGTTGGGTCGGTATCCTGGTATATAGGATGATGCTATGTTAGTGACCTGTTAGGTCGATATCCTGGTTATAGGATTGTTGCTATGCTTTATGATCTGTTAGATCGGTCTGACTGTTATATATATATATATATATATATATATATATATATATATATATATATATATATATATATACATGCTAGTGTTATATGATGTCTATGTGCACATGATTGTCCCGGTTATAGGATGATGCTATGTTAGTGACCGGTTAGGTCTGTATGCCGGTTATTGGGATGTTGCTATGATTGGTGATCTGTTAGATCGGTTTGACTGTTATATGAAATGAGCTAGCGTATGATATTTATGTGCACATGTTTGTTTGATTGGGGGTTGGGTTGAGGCGGTCCTGCTTTGTACTGTAGGCCAACATACCCGGCGAGCGGTCCGGATAGGCTGTAGGCCCTGCGTGGCGGTCCAGACATGTCGAGGGCTCGAAGAGCAGTCCAGATAGACTGAAGGCCTGTGAGGCGGTCCAGTCAGGCTGATGACTCATTATGCATGCTGTTCTGTATTGGTTATATGATATGGTTATGTTTGTATGGCGTTGGTATTTTGGGGAAACTCACTAAGCTTCGGGCTTACAGTTGTTGATTTTATTTCAGGTATTTCTGATGATCGCGGGAAGGCGAAGGCGTGATCGTGCACCTCCTTATATTTTCATGATTGATTCTGGGGATACTCTGATGTCTAAACTATTTTGAAAACAAATTGTAATGACTTAATGGTTTTAAATGTTTTGAAAAGTTTTAAATTGGCTTGAATTTTTGGGGTGTTACACCGAATCACTTGGAGTACGCGTTTCTTGAAGATGGACAACAAAAACCTGTAATTATAGCTGTTGATTTGGCTAAACATGAGAAAGAAAATCTTGTGGGTATATTGAGGAAGAGGCAAGGTGCTATAGCATGGAAGATCACTCACATTAAAGGAATTAGTCCAGCTTATTGTTCTCATAAGATTAACTTAGAAGATGGAGCTAAACATGTAGTTCAACGCCAAAGAAGACTTAACCCGAACATGCAAGAAGTTGTGAAGAAGGAGGTGGTTAAACTACTAGATGCCGGAATCATTTACTCAATCTCCGATAGCCCATGGGTGAGTCCGGTGCAAGTGGTACCAAAGAAAGGAGGAATGACGGTGGTGGCCAATGAAAATAACGAGTTAATTCCAACAAAAACAGTAACCGGGTGGCGCGTTTGCATTGACTACAGGAAATTGAATGACGCCACATGTAAGGATCACTTTCCATTGCCATTCATCGATCAAATGCTCGAAAGACTCTCCAGCAATTTATATTATTGTTTTCTTAATGGGTTTTCGGGGTATTTCCAAATTCCAATAGACCCACAAGACCAAGAGAAGACCACTTTTACATGCCCAAGTGGAACATTTGCATATAGAGGCATGCCCTTTGGGTTATGCAATGCACCAGCTACTTTCCAAAGGTGCATGATGGCCATTTTTCATGATATGATCGAGAAGTTTATGGAGGTCTTCATGGATGATTTCTCGGTGTTCGGGTCATCTTTTGAAGATTGCTTATCTAATTTGGACTTGATGCTAGCTAGATGTGAGAAGACAAACCTTGTCCTTAATTGGGAAAAGTGCCACTTCATGGTGAAAGAAGGAATAGTATTGGGTCACAAAGTTTCAAGGAAAGGGATAGAAGTGGATAGAGCAAAAGTGGACACAATAGCTAAGCTACCCCCTCCAACTAATGTGAAAGGGGTAAGGAGTTTTCTTGGCCATGCGGGATTTTATCGTCGCTTCATTAAAGATTTTTCGAAGATTACTAGGTCGTTGACTCAATTACTCTTAAAGGATGCCCCATTTGATTTTTCCAAGGAATGTCATGAAGCATTTCATTTGTTAAAGGAAAGATTAACCACTACTCCTATCATGATAGCACCAAATTGGAATCTTCCTTTCGAGTTAATGTGTGATGCTAGTGACTATGCGGTGGGAGCTGTTTTGGGACAAAGAGTTGACAAGCATTTTCAGCCGATCTACTATGCAAGCAAAACCTTGAACCCAACTCAAGAGAACTACACTACTACCGAGAAGGAGCTACTTGTTTTGGTATACGCTTTTGATAAGTTCCGCCCTTATTTGGTATTGTCCAAGACCATAGTTTTTACCGATCATTCAACCCTAAAGTATCTTTTTACTAAACAAGATGCTAAGCCCCGATTGATACGTTGGGTCTTACTTTTGCAAGAGTTTGACATTGAAATACGCGATAAAAAGGGAATGGAAATTGTAGCTGCCGACCATTTGGTAAGATTAGAGAACCCGCATTTGGAGGAGTTGGAAGAAAACAAGATTGGAGACGATTTTCCCGATGAATATCTTTTAGTAGTATCCAGAGAAATGCCATGGTTTGCGGATATAGCTAACTACTTAGCAACCAATTACATTCCAAAAGACTTGACCCGCCAACAAAAGAAGAAATTCTTTTCAGAAATTAAGTACTACTTTTGGGATGAGCCGTATCTATTCCGAAGCTGCGCAGACGGAATGATAAGAAAATGTGTATTCGGGAAAGAAAGTCGAGAAATCTTGGCACACTGTCATAGCGGGCCCGCCGAAGGATATCATGGAGCACACTACACAGCTAGGAAGATTTTTGATATTGGGTTTTATTGGCCCACAATTTTAAAGATGCTGCTAAATTCGTCAAAGAATGTGATTCGTGCTAACGAGCGGGAAATATATCATCCCAAAATGAGATGCCCCAACATAGTATTTAAATTTGTGAGATATTTGATGTGTGGGGTATTCATTTTATGGGACCTTTCCCAATGTCCAAAGGGAATAAATACATCTTGGTGGCGGTCGATTACGTGTCTAAACGGGCGGAGGCACAAGCATTACCAACTAATGATGCTCGGGTGGTGGTGCGATTTCTAAAGAAGTTATTCTCAAGATTTGGAGTTCCTAAAGCTCTTATTAGTGACTGGGGCACTTACTTTGCAAACGATCAATTAGCCAAAGTATTGAAAAAATATGAGGTACATCATAGGTTCTCCACATCTTATCATCCACAAACTAGTGGCCAAACTGAAGTGACAAACAGGGCGTTAAAGAGGATTTTAGAGAGATCGGTTGGAGGAAATCGAAAGGAATGGTCGGATAAATTAGATGATGCACTTTGGGCCTTTCGAACAGCTTTTAAGACACCTATTGGTACTACACCATATAAGCTAGTTTATGGAAAGAATTGCCATTTACTGGTAGAAATTGAGCATAAAGCTTTTTGGGCTCTAAAGATGTGCAATTTTGAGTTGGCTGAACTTCAAACCAACCGGTTGATGCAAATGAATGCCCTTGAAGAGCTTAGAAATGAGGCCTACACTAGTTCCTTGATATACAAAGAAAAGACAAAGAGTTGGCATGACAAAAGATTAAAGGGTAATAAGGACTTTCATGAAGGACAAAGAGTGTTACTCTTCAATTCAAGGTTCAAACTTTTCACGGGCAAGCTGAAGACACGATGGGATGGTCCATTTATAGTGAAGCAAGTTTTTCCACATGGAGCTGTTGAACTTATATCGAGAGACGGAACTCCTTTCAAGGTGAAAGGACATAGAGTGAAGAAATATGAAGAAGGAATTCCAAGAGATGAAGGTCTTGAAGAAGGGCTGCTTCTAGGAGGAACTACAGAAACTTAGAGCGGGAAGGAGTCCAGCTAATGACTCCTTAAAAAGAAGCGCTTCCGGGAGGCAACCCGCGTTTAGAGTTTGCTTTCTTTTTCCTTTATTTTTCATTTTTATTTTAAGTTTTTCTTAGGATCTGCTTTGATCATTCTTCTTCTGAGCTTCTGATGATTGCTTGAGGGCAAGCAATGCTCAAGTGTGGGATGTGGCATACAATTTAAAAAACTCGATGTTTTTAGCTTTCTGAATAAAAGACTCGTCGAGTCCCTAAACCTGCTCGGCGAGTCCATTTAAGAAATCCCGATCAAACACGGAATAACGAAACTACTCGGCGAGTAGGTACACCTACTCGGCGAGTCCACGTATTTACCCGAAAAAAAAAATTATTTTTTCACATTCAGTAAAAGGGGGTTTTAACCCTAATTGTAAAACACTTCAAACATTTCACATAGCAGCCGCCCTACACGACGAGCAAGATCCTCTCAAGCTCTCATCTTGATTTCTTTCATTTTCTTGCAATTCCAACTCAAAGGTAACTATTTTCACTCTTAATCTGTTAAAAGTTTCAATCTTTGGTGAAGTTATACCCTGAATTTCTGCAAAATCCCGATTTTGACTAAACTTGGATTTTAGGGTTTTGAGTTCTTGTTAAATTCGGACGTTTTAGACAAAATTTCTTACATATTTATGCTCCTGGAACATACCGAAGCAAACCCCTGGAGTAATTTATAGATTTGGCCGGATAATTCCATCTAATAGAACTGGACTCGCACAGTTCGTCCTGCTAGCCGAGTCGGTTCGTGGACTCGGCGAGTCCAGGTTGCAGAAGCCAGAAATTTTTATGTTTTTAATCTTTCTGTGTTTTGTTTTTGGTTTGTTTGGTTGTGTTTTGCAGGAAGAATGTCTAGAAGAGGGCAGAGTTCCAAGGGAGGTGGCTATGGGGATCTTCAATGGCTAAACTTTCCAAGCATTACCTCAAAATCTTCCCTTGCTCGGGCAAAAAACAAACTGGAAGCGTTAAAGCGCAAGGAAATATATGTCCCTAATGATATTGACTGGCACTGGATTGGTCAAGTTGGGTTGGAGGAAGATTTGACCCCTTATTTGGTCAAATCTTTCAACAATGATGGGATGTCAATAATTTGCGATGGCTGGAGCCGACTCTTTAAGATTCATGAGCCCGTTTATCAAGAGTTGTGCTGGGAGTTCTTTGCTACCATCTCCTTCCGAGGTGGTAGTGAATATTACAACCCAAACGTTATATCTTTCTGTCTTGGAGGGGAGCTGCACCAATGCAGCATTGCAGAGCTTGCATGGAGGATGGGGATTTATGATTAAGAAGTGATAATGACTGAAAATTTTGAAACATTTTTAGAACATTGTCACAAAGACCTGCCCGAGGAAGTGGTTGCCTCGACCTGGTGGAACACGATCGCCAACAAGGTCTATATTCCGTCATCTGCTCAAGAGGGGAGTTTTTGTTCCCCAATCCATCGCCTAGTTCATCGTCTTGTCGCAAGTACCATTAATATGCGCAAGGATGATGATAAGGTGCCTACCCTTGACATTTTGTACATGTGGAGTATTATCACTCCCGATATTTTTTGCAACTTGCCTTATTGTTTGGAAAAGTATTTAGCAGAGGGTGCAGTCAAGGAACGGATCACCTCCAAGATTAATGGGGGCATGTTTGTCACAAGATTAGCAAGGACATATGGTATTTTGGAACAAGGGGCAGCTCGGATGTTGACCATGATTCCTACTCCTCCTTTCAGCACTACATTATTTAGGAGGGCAAGAATCGTGGAAGATTTTGGTGGAGGACATTTTAGCATCCCTCGTGCGGATGAGGTGTTAGTGACGGAGGAGCCGGGAAGAAGGGTAAGGCAAATGCGGGAGCAAGTTCGGGAAGATCCACCGGTCATTCCGGTGGATGATGAGTTACCCATGGATTGGTACAACGTTGAAGCAAGAAGGTACCAAGACGACCTTGGTAGAAGTATGAATTATAACAACGAGTCATTTGTTTATCTATTTGAACAAATGAACATCGCGCCAAGGCCCGGCCCCAGATTCCCTTATGTGCCAAGCTGGGAGGAACGAGTGCAAGCAAGGAGGAACCAAGCAAGTGGGAGTGGGGCAGGAGAAAATGAGGAGGAAGATGAAGATTGATATTTTTTTATGTTTTTTTTTATTTGGTTGTTTGAAGACAATTTTTATTTGTTTTGTGTGGTTGAATTTTTATTTGCTTTGTAGGACGATTAAGTAGGAATTTATTTTTATCACTTGTGGTTGCTCTTATTTCTTATTTTCAGATTGAGGCTAGGAAGCATGCAAGAGTCAAGAGTCTCAAAATTCAAGGCTAGAGTAAGGGTCGGGTCTAGAAGAAAATGTGCAAATTTTGAGTTTAAGGCCGAGTCTGTTGTCAAAGAGGGTTTAATAGTGTTGCTCATGAAGTAGAGATGAAGGAAAGACACTAAATTGTCATACCCAACCACATCAGAAACGGATTCAGAAGCAGAAGGTTTATTTATCACTCAGCGATGTACTCGTCGAGTGCATAACTTGAGCTCGACGAGTCCGCTTACGAATCCACGTTTTTCTGCTTAAAGCCCTTCTGCTCGTCGAGAAGCCATAATTACTCGGCGAGTCTCTCAATATTCCACTATCAAACCTTGGATTCTGACCACATATGATACGAGTTTACTCATATTCTTTAAAGGCTAATTCCCGAAGATTTTTCGAGACTATTTTCCTACATATTTGGAGCTGTGCCACACGAGATTCGACACCCAAGACATGGATGAGTTGTTCCCATGTCTAAAGTCAATTGAATATGGAGCTTAAAGAAGATCAACCTCGCCACTACTATCCCAGGGGAGTTTGTTCCAATTCCCTCTTTACTTTATTGTTCTTTTTCATGCATAACATGCAATGGGGACATTGCATAAATTAAGTGTGGGGTAGGGGGTTGGTTATATTAGTTGAAATTTTAGTTAAAATTCAAATTTTGAAATTTTTGCATTAAAATTGCTAGGATTTAAGTTAGAAAATTTTGGTAAAAAGCAATTAGGAATCATGCTAGTGTTATGTTTGGTGATTGCATGAAGACCCAAATGTTTAGTTGAGCCTATAAACGTTACAATGCATTTGTGGCCCCCTTTATTCTAGTGAAATCATGGGACAAAAACATAACCTCGCTTAGTTTGAGGGATGCAACACGTTTAGCATCGTGTACTTGAAATGTATCAAGGAAATTTTTTATCTTTAACCAATAAAGGTTGAAGTTGAGCGCCCCTGCTTAAGCATGTAGGTATTGAGTGAAAAAAAGTGAGTTACATGTAAAAAAAGAGAGAATTACAAGAAAAGTTTAAAGAATTTTGGAGCAATTAAAGTGAAGATCAAAAGATCAAAATTCCGAAGGATCAAAAGTGAAGATAAAAAAAAACAAAAGTTGGTGAATTCAAAAAATAAAGATCAAGTTATCAAAGAGTGAAGAATTCCAAAAATAGCTCCATAGTGGTATCGAAAATTTGTAATTTTCTAGTTATGTATGCTTGGGTTGCTCAACCAAAAATACCTTGAGGTTAGGAGATTTTCTGCGGATGGATTCGGAGGGATGCATAAAATGAGCATTGTTCAAAAGAAGTGGGCGAGTTTTTATGAGGATTGTGAGTATTTAGAATTGAGGGGGGTCCTTAGGAAAAATTTAGACACAAATGCATGCGTTGCGGTCTTGGCATAATGGTTGGGTTTGATTGGGATTGTCTTATGTAATATTAGTGTACAAAAATCCAGTTTTGCTTGGGGGCAAGCAAAAGTCAAGTGTGGGGTATTTTGATATGTGTATATTTAGCTATATATTTAGTATAGATTTTTATTATTTATTAGCTAAGTATTTACATATTATGGACAAAAGGTACTTAATAGTGTTCAAATTGTATTTTCAGCTCAAAAGAAATGCTCGGAGGTAAAAGGAAGCAGGAGGTACGATCGAAAGCTCGGGAACTAAAGAAAGAAGAAAAATGCTAAATCCTGAAGCTACTCGGCGAGTAGGGACGTCTACTCGACGAGTACATACGAAGATTCTCGAAGCAACACGTAAAGTCCTTGCCGTATATAGATTCCTCAAGGGGACTCGACGAGTCGGTTGTCTACTCGACGAGTAGCCCCTGTTTTGAGAAATCTATAAATAGAAGCCACAAACCTGAATTGACCCTCTCTCTGGCTTTTGGGAAGCTTACTTGGCGACTAAGGAGACTGCTGGAGATCTGAAGAACGTGAGAAGAACCCTAATCCTCAATTCTAAGAAGACTAAGGCAACTTAGGTTTAAATTTCCACTTCACCTTTGAATAGAACAATGTCTAGCTTGTTTGAATTCGTTTTTAGTTTGTTATCTACTGCAATTATGAACTAATTTCGTTAGTTTCTGTTTAGGGTAGACAAGTTTGCTCCTATGGATTAATTTACTATTTTGATTAATTGTTATTGGTGAATCTTGTTAATTTAAGCTTGTTAAAGACCCTTATGCATTAACCATAACTATTTTCTGTTAATTGCTAAGTAATTAAGCTGCATGAACATCTCTTAATTGCTTATCTCATATGATTTATGTGAACACATTGCTATATGCCTACGATTAGTGAATATGAAACTAGGATTAACTAGAGAATGGGTAAATTAATGTGTGAGCTTGTGTGATACACCATCAACAAGAGGTTAATTGAATCACCAATTTAATTAGCTAACTACAAGTCTTATTTAACCCGAATAATTAAACTAGGGAGTTTATTAGTTTAACCACTTGATCACTGCTTAAATTAATCTATTTTCTAAGGATAGGTAATAACGAATGTGAATCTAATCACCTTACTCGGTGGCCAAATAACAATTAATTCATTACATTACCATAAAAATTAACCATAGGAGTAAATGAGTTGAACCTAAACAGAAACTCTTTTGATCATTGAATTTAGTTGGTTTTTTACGTGTTTTCAGCCATTAGTTGATTAGTTAAGTTTTAGTTAAGTTTCTAGTTTTGCAAAACTAGAGAAAACCCCTCCTATTTTATTATTTGTTTTAGATAATATTAGTAATTAGTTTAATTTCCGTTCCCTGAGTTTGATACCCTACTTATTTAACTACACCACAATTGATAGGTCCACTGCCTTTGTGTGTCTAATTCGTAAGTGAAAAGTAGGATAAAACTAGTTAGTTCAACACATATCAGTAAGGAACGCCACTACAGTTATGAGATCGAGGAAGCAATGGATTGCTTAAGGTTGCTTATTACATAAGTCTACCATTGGTTAGGTAGCAATCACTTGTAGCCTTGGATTTCATGACGTCAGGACTCGACACACGGACCCGATCGGTTGGATCGGGAGGTGGTTAAAGCCACAGTGGCATGATAACAAGTGGAAACTAGTTCCAATGAAGGGTTTTGTTCAGAAGTCGTGTGAGGCGACTAAGTGGGGAATCCTTTGGCCCTGCAGCCGGGCTGAAATCTGGTATTTCAGATGTATGTCGGACGAATTGAGATCGGGAAGGTCTCGATAGATGTTGAAAAGCAGTCATGTGGCAGCATACTGCTTCAGGCAGCTCAGTGTTCGGTCAGTTTCAACATTTGGGCAGCATTAGTATTTGTGTTTTGGGCTACGGGATAAACGGATTGGGTTAAAAAATAATGATTCAGTATGAGAGGTCTGTCAGGGAATCAGACTATCTCATGACAATAGATTTCAGTCGGAGTATATGTGATCATGTTGCAAGGGATTCGTTTCATCTTCGGGTTTTAGAACCCTGCGAGGTTGGTCTTAGTTGCCTTGGAAAGGCTGGGTATGCTTGTGGATATGACCATGTCGTTCAAGTTGTCGGTTGTGAAAGGGATAGTAAGGGATGATTTCGAGGACGAAATCTAATTTAAGTGGGGGAGAGTTGTAACATCCTGGTTATAAAATAAATAAATTGGATTATTTGGGGGTTAAAGCGTAAGTTCACGACTTGTCTCGTAAAGGATTTTAGAAGTCAAAGGGGGTGTTTGGTATTATTGGAACTTAATATGTAAGGATTTATGGAGGCAGGGGCTGATTGGTAACATTTTGGATTAGTTTTGTAAAGATTTTCGAAGATGGGGGCTGTTTAGTAAAATTCAGACTTAAAATGAAAGGAATTGGGAAGCGGGGGTATAAAGAGTAAATCTTGGGCCTTTGTTACAAAAGTGTTTATGGGGAGGGACCAGTTCTGCCATTATGGAAAACTTCTAATATGGAGCGGAACCCTAACCCTAAGGGAAGGAATCAGCCGCCACCCCACCTTATCTCTCCCATTTGCGGCCGCACACCTCACGACTCCTCTATCACCGATCATCGTTCCTTGCCTGTTGAAGTCGGAGAACCACCGAGACGCCACCGCTGTGGTTACTACCGCCGGTGCAGCCGAGAACGCCAATAGGAAGGCCGTGGAATCCCTTCAGTCGCCGCCATCGGCCTAACCGCCATCTCTCTCTTCCCTGTCGTTTCTCTCGGTGTTGTACGTCACAAACGTCGTTGCTGCTGCCGGAGGTTATTGTGCTGATGTGGTCATTGCCTCGGTGATGGATTGCCACCGTTTCCCGGCCATAAACACCTCTCTACCTCCGTTTGCGGTCATGACTGTCGTAAACCACCGCTGCCGCCGTCGTTGAGTTCTTCTCCCACTGCTCCGGTCATCATCCGCCACCCCGAGGAGGCTGCTTTGGTGTGTGTAGTTGTTGTTGCTATTTGGGGTGCGTGTGTGTATTCGGTTGGCTAGAAAACCCCGAAATGACCACCATGGCTGCCGACCATGGTGGTTGCCACCTCTACTTTGGTTCTGCCACCACCGGTCACCACAAGGGTGGCTGTGTGTGTATGTTTAACTTAGTTAGTATGTGTGCTACTTTTGGGTATTTTCATTGTAAATTGTAACGAAAATTGAATAATGGAAAGAAACCCTAACCACCACCGTGAGGTGGTGGCTGCCGTCTCCTGCCGCCACCGACCGTCGTGTCGAGTGGCGGTGTGCTTTGCATTGTTGTGTTTGATTCGTTTGGGCCTAGTGAAACCCTAATGGGCCTAATGAACCCTAAGTGGAAAAAGGACCTAGCTATTGGGCCTATTGGGCTAAGATGGGTTGGAAACCCTAATTAGGGTTTGGAAAACCCTAATGTCATGAAACCCTAATTTGGGACATATCGGGACCGCATCAGAATTATTTAATGAACTTAAATATTAATTAATAAGCATTGCAAATTAACCTAAGGCCATATGGGACTTAGTGGATTAAGTCCTTAATGGGTTAAGTAGGAAAACTTAACCCTAATCATCATTTTATGTGAAAACCCTAATTTCACTTGGGCTTTGAGTTGGGCCTTTCTATTGGGCTTTGGTGATTGGGATATTGATGGGCCATCCAAGAATATCATATGGACCAAAATAATTTAGATGGACTATAGGGTAAGGCCCATATGTGAGGGTTTGTGTGACAACCCGAAATTTCTATTTTGTACAACCATTCACTTCAATAGAAGTCAGAACTGTTTCTGCTAACTTTTAAGCTTTTTGGAGTCAGTTTGAGTGTTTTAAAGCTTAGTACTTCAAGAGATAACTGGAGAAAGGATACTCTAGGGTTTATGGTGCATCAATAAAGTCTCAAAACTCCAAGAGTTTAGAGTTTACGGCCCAAACATGGTGTTTACGGCCGTAAACTCTAAGGAGTATAAATATGACACTTAGTCATTTTATACACTTTTTTACCATTTTCAAGTCTAGAAACTCATTTCTCTCTCAAGTAGCATCCGATTTTCCTTCTTGATCTTCAACTTTGTAAGTGTTTCTTGCCTTAATTAGTTGATATCCTTCATCATCTAGTGATCTTACATGATTTCATCCATGAAATCATCCCATTTGTTTAGATCTTCAAGCATTCTTCATTTCACCAAGAACACCAAGAACACACACTAGTGTTCTTGGGCCCTGAACACCCTTTCAAGCTCCTTTATTGTAAGTATTCTGACCCTAGAGTGTTATAAGGCTTGTTTCACTTCTTATTCAACTAGAAAACACAAAGAAACACAAGATCAAAGGTTTTTACGGTCAAGACATGTTCTTGAACCGTAAACCCTAATGAAAGGGCCATTGTGAGCCCTAGTCCCTTACTAAGCCTTGGATACTAGTCTAGATCACTACCTGGAAGTGTTTAGGACCTTAAACATCAAAAAGACCAAGAACTCATAGAGTTTACGGCCGTAAACTCATAGAGAAATGGTCCATGGGCCGTAAACTCTATAAGTTGATGCCATGGTGCCATCATCACTTCCTAAGGCTTAGACTTGAAGTTAGGATACTTCTTTATGACTTATAAGACCTCAAAACACCAAATGGTAGAAGTTACCATGGGTTTACGGCCATAAACCCATTGGGACCGTAAACCCAAAACCGTAAACTCATGAAGAGTTTACCCTTGGACCGTAAACTCAAAAGCAAAGCCCTACCACCCTTAGATGCAATCCGTGGTACTTATAACACTTGAATCAAAGTGTTTTTCATGTCCTAGGGTGTCTTAACTTGGTTAATTAGTTGTTTAATGACTAATTGGATACATATATGTGTTATTATATGTTAACTAGGATCCTTGTGTGTGCTCAAGTCTTCACTTGACACTTAGCATCCTATAACATCCGTTCATCCAAACCACTCACTACAGGTGAGTTCATACCCCTTAATCTATCTTTTAAATGATTTTAAATGCTTTTATGGGGTGGGGGGAATACAAGTTGAAACATTATAGTTATTATATCAATCACATGTGATTAATAACTATCAAACAAAGGATTTGCTATTCAATTAGCTGTTTTAACAAACAAAACTACTTCAAATGGTTATCAAATACTTTTACATGTTAAATACTTTTTATTCAAACTCTTTTAAACTTATACTTGTTCAAATGCATATCTATATAGATATAGTTATATAAGTAGGATTGAAAGGACTTAGGACTGATAGCTTGCCTTACTTCCTGTTCCTTGTTTGGTTGTGGACTTAGGGTATCGGTTATTTGTCCGAAGGTCGTTTGAATCTTAGTTATATATTATGTATATGTGTATAGATATAAAGGTTCCTTCATCCAGTTCAATACCTTTGGGTAGCAAAGGTATACAAACAGGTTCATTTATACAAACAACATTGCTAGTAAACTATAATAGGTATAGTTTAGGAAGTTACTAATACTATTACTAGAACAGTGAAACATACAATGAGTCATTTCATACATGGGTCAATACATACTATGATGAGAAACAAACATAACATACAGATAGAGAATACTATGATGAGAAACAAACATAACATATAGATAGAGAATACTATGATGAGAAACAAACATAACGCACTGTTATGAGAAACAGAGAGAACATACATACATACTAGACAGAGAGAGAACATACAATACAGCTAGTACACAAAATACATATACAAGAACACTACTACAGTTATGTGAGCCACGTAACGGGGCATGACATCACCTGTCATGGCTCGTTTTGTATCCAGAATCTCCTTAAGTGGAGGGCGTTGAGTTTGTGTATAGATCTATACTGGATTGACTATCCTACACCTTGCTGCTCGCTACAGTGGGACTTGCAAGTCTACGGGTGCCAAACGTCATTCCTTCCGACGTCTTTCATCGTCGTGTTTTTAGTCGGTAGTATGGTACATGCATATCACATGGTACTTTAAATAACAATTGGTTTAAGGTAGTTAGTACAGCAGTAGTTACTTAATACAACACTACAGTACTATTTTATTTCCCCATTGCATTCACTTTGTAATCTTCACACAATGAACAGTAATGTAAACACTATATTGTTGGATAATGATATTCAGATTTTGGGAAAATACATACTCTTACAAGAGACTCACATACAAACATTTGATGCCTTGGTAGAAGGCTACTTTTAGTAGGAAACATAGGGTTTTCTAGGAGATTCAAACATATACAAACTTATACATCAAGTACTTACAAACACTTTCATACAAACACAAACATTAAAATACTTATGATCTCACCAGCTTTAAAGCTGATAAACTCTTTCAAAATAACTTGTATTCTCAGGTCACCAGTAGACAGGTACCAATGCCAGGTTTTGAGAAGATGGAGCTCGTACAAGACTCATCTTTTATTTTGATTTACATTTTTGGTGTCTACTAAACTTTACAGAACACACTTGTATTAAATTATATTATTAATGCAATGGATGATGTTGTTGCTTGTTTACTACTATGCATTGTTGTGATACTGTACATGACGTCCTCCACCCCCGAACGTTTCCGCCGTTCCGGTTTTGGGGTGTCACAGTTTGGGCCCAATTTGGAAAATTGGGCCATAGATGGGCCATAATTGGGCCTTCGTGATTATGAGATGTTGGGCCACTATAAATGCCAAATGTTTGGACTGGACTAAATGGTTGGGACTTAGAATAAGACCATGTAAAGGTTTGGGCCAAATTTGGAAAATTGGGCCATATGTTGGGCTTTGATTCATAGTTTAACTTTTGGGCCTTTGGATTGGGCCTTGAGTTGAATCAAGCTAAGATAGGGGTAAAACAGTCTTTTACCCCGAGCTTGGACTTATGATTTTGTGTTGGAACCCAATTATTAATTGGGTGATGTTTTGATATTGACAATTCGGGAATCTGTCATCCAGCAGCTGAGATTGTGTCTGCGGGACTTCAGCAGTGTGAGGTGAGTCTTCTCACCATACCAATGGGTCTAAGGCACCAAGGCCGACCCATGTTATGTTATGTGGTACACTAGCTGTAGTAGGGACATGTGATATGATAGATAGTTGTCTGCTAAATGGTATGCTAGCGATTATATGCTATGTGATATGCTAATTGACTTTGTGATACTTGCATGGAAGACCCAGGGGGGCCCGTAGCAATTGGATGTAAGACCATGTGGGGTAGCCCATGACATTCCTAGGTAAAGACCATGTGGGGTAGCCCATGACACTATGGTATAAGACCCTGGGGGAGCCCACGACATCCTTACATGTTTATGTTAGTATTATGTGTAGATATTTCTATGATATATGACATGTTATGTGATTATGTGGGTTATTGCATGGAAGACCCCGGGGGGAGCCCGTGACAATTGGATGTAAGACCATGTGGGGTAGCCCATGACATTCCTAGGTAAAGACCATGTGGGGCAGCCCATGACACGTTGGATGTAAGACCATGTGGATTGTGGGGTAGCCCATGACATTCCTAGGTTTATGTATGCATGACTTATGTGATATATGTAACTTTTATAGCTAACATGATATGTGATATGTGGATTGTGTGTGTGGTATGCTATGAGAAACTCACTAAGCTTCGTGCTTACAGTTTTGTTTATGGTTTCAGGTATCATCGATTTGGAAAAGAAGGGCTCGGATTGATCGCAGTGCACACACCTATGATATCCGCAATGAAAGATTTTGGGATAAACTCTGATAAATATTTTACTTAATGATGATTTGAAATGTTTGAAATAAATGGTATTAATGCTTTAGCTACATTTAAAAATGAAATTTTTACCTTTGATTTTTGGGTCGTTACAAACATGTTTTATTTTTATTTTTGTTTTTATTTTTATTATTTTTATAACTTTTTGACAAAAGCTCCGGTTTGCTAAAATGCGTTCAACTAAGAATGATAATTATCCATTCTTCATTTTTTGTAAATTGGTGTTCGATTAAAGGACAAATGTGATGGTTTTTTTACCTTGCTGTAATTTTTATTGGAGGCCTATAAGACAACACATACCTAGAGAGGAGGAAGTTAGAGGATATGAGGTTGAGTCTATGGTAACATTAAAAGCTTTATAATGAGTTAAATGTCTTTAGTAACAGATAAAAAAAACTCTAAGTCCTAGACTACATAAAAATTATGAACCTTTATAAAACAAAATGCCAAAGTTCGTAGGATCTCAGTGACCTTATCTATAACCTTATTTAATGTTATCTTTTTGGATGTCAAAATTATGAACCTTTATAAAACAAAATGCCAAAATTATGAACCTTTATAAAACAAAATGCCAAAGTTCGTAGAAACACATACTCTTACATGTCTTTTATGTAATTTTCTATATTTCAGCTAGTTTTACCAAACGTTATTTTTTATCAGCTAGCTTTTTATTTAACAGCTAGCTTTTCAGTTATCAGCTAGCTTTTCAGTTAGTACGTCAAACATAGCCTAAGTATTCAACTCTTTTATGACTCCATAATGTTATCTTTTTGGATGTCAGACATGACTTCAAACGTACAATCAAACATCTTAGTTGGAAACACTCCACCACGATAGCAATCCAAACGATCTGAACCGACAGCAGGGAACGGGTTAAGCTCGGAGCAATAACATTATGCATCTTCGCAATGCCAATTACCCGAGGGATTAAATGAAGTAGTTTTTGTAGAAGAGTGAATGAATTCCTTTAACTATGGTATGAATAAAAGATTGTTAGGTGAACATGTTTATATACTTGTAGGTGGGAAATAATAAATTTGTTATATGAATTCATAACGGAGTATGTGACGTTTCAGAATGTATATTTGTTCCAAATGTTGTGTTTATAAGATGCTCCGACGAAAATGATATCTTTACAAAAATAAAAAAATAGTCATTCAGCTTAATACTTCATTCACAACGATGAATTTTCGTCGATATCCTATTTTTAAATCATCCACCAAATTTTTTAACATTAATTGTTTAATGCTCTTTAAAGTAGAGCAAAAGGCCATGTAAATTTGATAAGAACGATTCTGTTTTGGACTTGAATAGCCGATCGATCTGGACGGCTGATCGCATCTGCCGTGCACGATAGCAAGGCACACTTTGCCAAGACCATCAAAGAATCTCGAGAGTCGACTCTGACGCGAGATAAATATAAAAATCCGAAGAAAATAAAAACCCTAATTTGCAGAGAGTCCGCGCTTCTCTCTCAACAAAATCTGACCAAAGTGCGTCGTTCATTGCTCCAGCTCGATTGGCGTTGTACGTCTCCTATCTATACAATCTGTGTATGTAAGTACATTCCGTTATATACATCCTACAATTTATCCAAGTAGAAATTTTCCTGATAGGATGTTCTTGTAAATTTGCTAGTAATTCTGTCTAATCAATTGACGTCTGATGATATTGATATGATACCTGTGCCGTTGAAAACTGCTGATTGTTTTGAAGTATTCTGAAATCTGTAATAATATTGTAGACTTATTTGTAAATTCTGTTGGTTTCCTAATTACTGTGGAGGATTATGATGCTAATTCTTGCTGAGTGTTTAAGTATTTTTATCGCCTTGCGGACTATTGATCTTCAAATCAAACGAGTGATTAACTTAGGGGCATAGAGAAATCAGAGTTACAGACAGTTAGAGGAAGGATATAATTGAGAAAGGGAGGATGAGATTGAAAGTGACCATTGATATCTGTTCGATTTTCTCTTATGTTGTTGATTCTGAATTTGGTTTTCTACTCCAAATCCAAGATCGAGATAAAATGTACCAAATTATAGGACATCTTCTGTAGTTTAAGAACTTAACATTGACATTCAGACTCTCGAAATAGCACTTTTTTCATTATGACGCCTTCATCTATTGTGTCATGGTTACAGTTGAGGTTATTGGATTATTTTGATATCAGTCTACAAAGTACAAACTTGACTGTGTTGTATTTCTAAGTTATTTTATCATCAACACAAACATGTATATGCATCCATGCGTTGCATCGTATATTGGTTCCTTAACCTGTTGAACCTATGCACCTGATACAACTTACAAGCATCTGTTCCCATGCATTCAAGGTGGTAGACGTTATGCCTTATGAATGACTGGAGCCCTGGACTAGTGGACTGGCATTTTGTTATGTAAGATCCTTATGATTGCTTTGTTGCCTTGAGAACATTGGAGGTTTTTTTTGGCTTAATTGAAATCTTTTCAGGTGTAATTTTAACTAGGGGCAGATTTTCTATGTAGACACTTTTTCTTTTTTGGTGATAGGGACAAGAGAGTCGTGGGAATTTTGAAGGGGTTGTTAGCTTGATTATTGGGATGATTGCAGTTATTGTTGTATGTTTGAATAAGGAAGATGCGGTTGTTCATTTTACTTGAAAACATGCATTTTTCATTGCCAATTCTTACCATTATTCTTGCATTCTAGGCTTAGTGACCTTTTGACATTTCATTTATACTTGTTTATTTGTGTTTCTGTCATATGATTGTTTTGCTCTATTAACATTTGACATGGCTCTCAGGTTGTGATTGAAAGCTTTGAGTAGAAACCTCAATTCTAATTTCGCAATGGGCAATGGGCCAGCACCTTTCTCAGATATTGGAAAACGGGCAAAAGGTAAGCCTTCATTTTATAGTTCTTATACACAAGCCTATGTATGATGACTTAATTTGCAAATGTAATCTCACACATTAGATGTACTTTCTTAACTGTCTATAAAACTTATGGTCTTACACCAACAACACTTGACTAGTCCTTCTTCCCTTTTTGCACAACATATAATTCCATTAATTTGTTATATACTTTTTGTATATTTTTACCTTATGTACTATAATGCTGTTCAAGATTGCTTAAGAGTTCTTATGTACTTAGATGTTGATTGATTCTGGGGACATGAAAACATACACTTAATTTTGATGTGTTTGTTCTCTTTTGATGGCTTATATTGTAAACCCAATGCTCAGTTGAGAAAAGGCACCACATTGACATTGTTTGCATCGTCATTCTTAACCATGGTTTTGTGCTTTCGCATGAGTTACAAATTTGCAAGTTTAACCTAGGGAGGTGGGAATAGGAGAATTTCCCAGTCAATAATATAAAACATACAATAAAGTTATTTCTGGCTTAGATTCCTTGTCCTACGTTTGGTCCTAAAGAACTCAAGATTTGTTGTATTCAGTACAACACTCTTTTAGTTGATGTATAAACCAATACAAACTTGAGTGCAATCACTCGAGGTGTTTTGATCAATGTACAAACAGATAAAGCACAAAGTTCATAAACTGAAAGTTGTAGGCACACATGATTGCTAATGGGAAAAATCAAAAGAATTTAGTATACCATTACGTGTAATGACTTTGGAGTTGTAAATGTTTTTGAAGTCATAAATGAATTGGGTATTTATACTATCAAAGAGTTGTTGAAGTTATTGGGTATTTTGCTAAATAATTTTCTTAACCTTGTTAGAACTGGTAGGGGATTGTTAATTAATTTTCTAAACCTGAGTGGCGAAAGTGTAATTTTGGACTTGTTTAAAAACTTTACTTTTGTGCTAGCAATCTTCTTTTTTAATGGACAAATATGGCTTTAAAGAATGTCTAAAAATGTCAATTTTCACTTTTGGTAGAAATAGTAAAAAACATCATAAAGTACTGCCATTCTACTAGATTCTTTCCTTTTTTGTCAACTAAAAAGTTCATGGGATTGGAGAGACCTGCAATCATAAGTTGATCAAAACCGCTCCAAAACTTTCAACCTTTTACACTACTTTTCATGTCATATTACATCAATTTTCTTTAAAGGAAAAAGTCAAACACTATATATTTTTCCCCGCAGTGTTAAATTATTTTGTAAAAACAATAATAGGTTATATTAGTTTTGAACATAAATTATAAAATTATAAGAAATTAGTTAAGGTTATACATATGAGTTTGTTTTTGTCATCCAATGAATTCAACAAAGAATTTAGCTGAATAAGTTGTCTTGCTTCATGCAGATCTGTTGACCAAAGATTACAACTATGACCACAAGTTTGTATTATCAGTTCCTGGATCTACCCCCATGGTATGAGTTTCATCATCATTTATGTGTAGCATCCACTCCTTTCTATTACAACATTGTTCTTTCATTTTTTTTTCTTATTAACACATTGTACTTTGAAAGATCTACCAAATTATAGCATTGTACTCATTCTTTTTTCTTATCATGGTATTATTACATTTTGCTTTTAAAAAGAAGGAAAGAAAGTAGCATGTTATAATAAACAAATCAATTAATGACTTAAAGTAAGTTGCTATGTTTTACATTTAAGCAAACTCTTACGTTTTTACAGGGACTGACTGCTACTGGTTTGAAAAAAGGTCAAATATTTCTTGGAGATATAAGTGCTCAGTACAAGAGTGGCAGGACTATCGTAGATGTAAAAGTTGATACATATTCAAATGTAAGAACTGACAATTTTACCCTTGGGTTCTAAAAAAAATTGCAACAATATAATTATTATTTTTCCATTTTACAGGTCTCAACAAAAGTAACTGTTGATGAAGTAATGCCAAGTACAAAAGCAATATTAAGCTTTGATGTCCCTGATCATAAATCCGGGAAGGTTAATAATTATTTTTCTTTAAATATATATATATATATATATATATATATATATATATATATATATATATATATATATATATATATATATATAATCTTATAGTTCTATGAATAAACTAACATAACTTGTTTCTACTTGTACTCTCAGCTTGATGTGCAGTACCTTCATCCACGAGTTGCCATTGATTCCAGTATCGGCCTGAACCCTTCTCCGGTTCTAAATCTGGCGGCGGCAGTTGGCGGCGGTGACATACTTCTTGGAGGTGAAGTCGGATTCGACACCGCCTCTGCTTCTTTCACCAAGTACACCGCCGGAATCAGCTTCAACAAACCCGATCTTTCTGCCGCCCTTATGCTGTACGTAATAGTATAACCAACCTGTTCTATTATAAGCTGAAATTTATAGCACTCTTTAATAACATAATTTTGAAGATATAAAAGTTATTCTTGCACTGTTGTAAATCTTTCTATGCAACTGTATATAAAACATGAACTACATATGCCAAAAACGTTGTATTCATGTTAAAGATATTAAAACTTAAAACTGTGTATACAACAACTGCAGGACAGATAAAGGGCAAACCTTGAAGGCATCTTATGTACACTCAGTGAACGCCTCAAACACTAGTCAAGTTGTTGCTGAAATGACACACAGATTAAACACATTGGAAAATAGCTTCACAATCGGAAGCTCACACGTTCTTGACCGTTACAACACGGTTAAAACCCGGTTCTCAGATAACGGAAAACTCGCGATGGTGTGCCAACGGGAATGGCGGCCCAAATCATTGATTACTTTCTCTGCAGAGTATGATGCCAAGAGAAGTGAAGTGGGTCCCAAGTGGGGTCTTGCTTTGGCTTTGAAGCCTTGAATATGGTTTGGTTTGGTTTTTCTTTTTTTTGGGTAACATTTTATGAAATTGTTTTGGAGATTATGAAATGATGAGATTTCATCAAAAGGGTATTATATTGATTGATGTCGAATTTTATTTGGGAAAAATTGACCCGATTTTGATTTTGGTGTAACGGGTATACATGCAAATTGTTTGTATGTTAGATTTTGATGGAAGCATGGGGCGTTAATTGTAGTCCTGTGAATGATACTTCTCTCAGCTTAATAATCCATGATCACATTTTTAGGTTATTTTTTTTGTTCCTTGCATTTGTTTGTTGTTGCTCAATTTATACTTATCGTTTTCTTTTTTTCCATTAAGTACTCTTTTAACAAAGTGATGCTGAAACCTTTATCTTTATATCACCTTAGTATGTGAAAGATAAAAAAGATATATAGTGGTTATAGAAACATAAGAACTACAAACTACTAAAAAAAATGAAATCTTTATTGCTTACAATGAAAAAATCAAGAAAAAATGGTTAGAATGTAACATACCACAAAATCTTAAACTAAGATATATGGTACATTTTTGAAGGTTTCAAATTTTGTGTAACATTAAAATACGACAAAGTCCGAATCCACTTCTCTTGTGTCTTCAAAAGATGTACAGCCACCGTATCTGGCCAAAGTTCATGTGTACACCTTGTTGGTGGCTCTGGATAGTTATACATATGCCACTTGGCATTAAATCGGTTTTTCCCACGTCGCCCTTCTCTCATCCACTCCCCAAAAATTTTATCTTCTGGCCCCACCAAATGTCTCTTCGGAATCTCCGATTCCTTTATCCATTCAACTATATCCCATGACACCAAATACCCCATTCCAGACATGTAATGCACAAATGGATCCATACTAGGACACGGAATCACATACCCGTAGTATAAATCCTCTCTCGGTAACGGAATCAGCGTGTCCACCAGTTTTTGCAACCGGAAATACGTATCGTCATCGCCCTTTATCACATAATGGTATGGCGGGTAAGGATCGGAATCAGAACCAGAATTGGAATCGGAATCGGGTTTTAGCATATCTGGCAAGCTTGAGAAGTAAGTGTAGGTCTTACCTTTATCCATATTCTCTTTGCAATTCAAGATTATGATATCGTTGTGCTGTATTATCTCAAGCGCTACTAGGACTTTTTGGTCTTCTTTTGTTAGGTTGCAGAAGACAAATTTGACATCGATTTTTGCTCCCACCACCGATTGGGTCCCGTAAATGAGGCGGAGGAAGTGGCGGCGATCGTGGTGGTCTGCCATGGTTGGGATTCCGAGGAGGATTCTGATGTCGTTTTCCGGTGATTTCATGGGAAGAACAGAGTTGTTTGAAGAAGATGATGTCGAGGTGGCACATTTTTTGATGCTTGATAGATGATCTAATTGGATTTCATTGATGGATGCTAAAGTGAACAAGAACGCAATGAAGATGAAAGATAAAACGATTACATTCTTCATATTGAGATATGGAATTTGTTAAATGTTTGTTAGATATAAAGCCTATTGGATGTGTATATCTTGCACTTTTGGACCTTTTTCATTCTTGAAGAGAAGTGCGAAAAGACGAATCTGTCCCCTTGGGACCTGTCAAGGTGATGCCATGTTACCACCTTCTGGGGTGTTTTTGGTAATTTGCTAGGAAAATGAAGAAAAAATGGTGATTTTGAGCCTAACTTGAATCCTACATTAGGTGGTACGGTGATAGACAGTTTTGCTTGAATAGTGCCTAAAGTACTTACTGTGGATCTTACACTAGGAGTGTGATAGACGATTGTGCCCTTTTGCAGGCTGGGTCGACAAGGATATGATAAGTTTTGTTGAAGGTGTTTTTGGTAAATGACTAAATGGCAAGGAGAAAGAAAAGGGTGCATGCATGTTGACTATAAGTTGGTGATTGTGAGCCTAATTTGAATTCTACACTGGGTGTATTAATAGACGATTATGCCCTTGAAATTTAAAGAGAGAAAGTCTGACTTGACCAGCTTCTGCTAACTTGGTTGAGGGTGTTTTTGGTAAACTGCTTAATCTTGCTTGAACGTGGGCTAAAGTAAACTAAAAAATGGTCAAACACTTGAGTGATTATTAGGCATAGCTGCATGAACATGCGTGGAAGCTGAATTTACGTTAGATATGCTTCGGTATTGTAAACTTAGTTGATTTAACTATATAAAATTTTATATATATATACCTTCCAATTGTTGGTGTGTGTTTTATTTTTAATGACACCTTAATGAACTTAATTTTGCTGGGTACCTTGTTCAAAAAAAAAAAAAAAATACACAATGTTTTGGATAATTTTTTTATAAGGGTGACAATTATCGACACAAAACGAAACACAACACGAAAAAAAAAAAACGAGTTTAGGTTAAGTTTTCTGGCCGCCAATTCGTGTAACATATTTATTATACGGTCGTGTTCGGATTGGTAGGTGGCTTTGTGGGTCTACCTGATAACCCGTATATTATTTAGGTTAAAAAACAATGTTTCACATTTCTTATTTTATTTATTAGTTATTAATTTTCTTTTCTTTTTCCGATTGAATGCCCTAATCTTGAACGAGACTTCACTTTTTCTTTTCAGTACTATCGGCATATGCATTATGCAACACACTTCATCTTTATTCTTCATCGGCTGTAGCATGAATGTTTTTAACCTTTAAACTTTTTATTTGTGTGTTTATTTTGTTATGTGTATACATGAATTTGGTCATTAGACGTGTCTTTTTATTCATATCAGTTAGTTTGTTTCCTAAACCTGTTTATGACCCACGAACTTGTTTATAACCCACAATCCTGCTTATGACCCACAAAACTACGAAACCGGATAATTAAATAGGTTGTTTTATGGTTAGATAGATACCGGTAGGGCCGACCAGACATGATTAATTATACAAGTTGTGTTTGGGTTGATGTTCTGATCCGTCAACCTGTGATCCGCCAACCCAAACATGACACGATCACCAAAATTTTTGATACGAGGTACAAACATTGTCAAGATATATTTTATATAGTTATCTTATCATAGGCATTAAAAAACATGGTACAATCTTTTTAGTTGGGGGTACAATAACATAAAACATGTTTACAAATAATTTTTTATATATATATATAAAACAATTTTTTTGGGGATGCTGTAGTACCCCCACCGCCCCATGTAACTCTGCCACTGGACACGATTGTCACCCTAATATTTTATAAGTCATCAGCATAGAACGACAATTAGTATTTTTATAACATACATCTTTTTAAGGTGCTGTTTGTTTTTTCGAAGCTAAAACATTTGTAATATGCGGACCACATCTGTAACCCTTTGCAACAGAAGACGTGGACCAAACGTCTGTAAACTACAATAAGAAGTCTGTTTGTTTTTTTAATGTCTACAAGCTGCTGAAATAATTAAACTGAAATTAACCTTACAATAGGTAAAAATAATTCTAAATAACAAATTAATTTAGTTTTAATTATATGCAAATCAAATATAATAATCATTGTGATGGTATGATTTTTAAAGGAGTTTATATAAAATAATTAAACATAATTATTGCTAAATAACAATAAATAAAATTGTTAATTTAGCGAACAATATGTTCTGTTTTGTTAAAATTTCCAAGACGATGGTTATTTATTCGGTTAGCTTCAGTAAATTTGATAATTTTAGTGATTAAATATATAATTTATTAATATTTGATTATAGACAATGTAATACAAAAAAATATTTATATGAATTTTAACAAATCGTTTTGAAATTATGTAAAGTATACTTGATTTGTTTAAAATATACATCCTTCATAATATTATTAAAATAATATATATGTTGTTGAAAAAATTAAAACAAATTTATATTGAATAATATTACTTAAAGTAAGATAAGAAGTGGTTTGAAGAGAAGAGTTCAGTGTTGTGTCACACAACAGTTTTTAAGTTGAAAGTCTTTTAAAAAACAAAAAGTTACGAAAGGCCAAATGCTGCACGTGTGGCGTGCGGTGCAACTAGAAGGTCTTTTTTTTTTTGAAAAAAAAAACCAAAACCTCTAAGTGTCTTGTAAATCTTTTACAAACCACCCCACCCCACCCTACCACCATCCCCAATCCCACTTTTACCCGCCCATCCATCCTACCCGTACCTACCCACATACACATATAATACCCACCTCACCACCCTCTCCATACCAACTAGACCATACATACATGCCCCCATCATACCTATCCAACACTCTACCGTCACACACCCTCAATCCAACCACACCCATAGGATGGGGGTGGTGGTCTAGGTCAATAGAGGTGAGGTGGATGTATGTATGAGATGGATTGAGTGTGAGTGTGATGGTAATTATAGGGATTGGGGTAGGTGTGTGGTGACGGTACGTATAAGGTGGTGTGCGGTGGGGTGTGTGGGTGAGTGTGTGTTGGTTGGTAGAGTGATGTGGGTGTAAAGGAGATGGTATGAGGTAGGTGGGTGGGTTGGGTTGGATGTGTTTGGATATGAAAAAAAAATAATGAACTACAAGTCCACATCTTAAGGCCCACCATTAGGTACGTGTTGTTTGAAATGAAAAACTAGGAAATTGATAACCTATGAGAAATATACTATCTAAACGTATTTTTTAAATTTTCTATTGAAAATTGAAAATGAAAAATAATTTCATTTTTCTGAAAATGTCTAGAAGATCGCTGTTTCTTTTAATTTTGTCCTCATAAAACCTAACTCATCTTAAATAGTAGAATGTTTACTAAAAAGAAAGGGCCATGAACGGCGGCTTTAATTAAACATACGTTTACAAATGTTTCTTTCATCACGTAGACATGCGTTCGTCTTCCTTCGTGTATCGTAAACATTGGTGTCATAATATGTCAAGTTGTCAACTGTAAATGGTTTTATATTTAAAACCCGAAAACTTAAATTAATAATATTACTAATATTTCTTACACAAAATTCAACTTATTAGGTAGTGATAAAATTGCAAAATATTTAAATTTACATATTAAGTAAGCGAACGTCTACATTGAGGTATAGTTCAATTATTAACTAATGGACCAATATTATAAAAGTTCTAAATTTTTAACGCGTAATTGGAAAAACCTTAATATTTTTTTTTTATTATTGCTATGGCCACAACTTTCTCGCATGATTATTACTCTAGCCCACTTAACGAGTTTCATCGTTAACTTGGTTAAATTTTTTGCAAAATCAGTCCTAAAAAGTTCAAATTTAGTCCCTGAGATTTGCAAAAATTACACCACATGGTTTTTTTAACTTTATTTTTCATTTTTTGTATACTTTATTTATTTTCGTTTTTTTATAAATATATATACATTTTTTATTTTCTTTTTTTATATACTTTATTTATTTTCATTTTTTAACATTATTTTTCAACAATTTGATTTTTTTTACCTTTTATACATTTTGTTTTCTATTTTTTTTCTATCTTAGTTATTTATGGTTTTTCTAATGTTTTTATTTATTTTAATTCAAGTAAACGAACTCGAATTTAATATAAATTACTATAACAAGTTTTTTATAGAGACTGATTATTATTATTATTTTCTTTTAGTCTATTATTAAATTGAAAAATATTATCTTGAATTTAAACTATTGATATCACATATAAAAATATGATTTAATTTCCAAGTTATATAACACATTGAAACACTAATTCTCAATAAACAAGCTATTTCTTTTTTAATTTTCATTTTTTCGTAACATAAATATAATAGCACTAAAGAAAAAAAAGTAAAAAGAAAATAAGTTGGACAGAAATTAAAAATATAAACATAACAAATTTATTTATTTGAATAAAAATAAAAAAAATTACAAAAACTATAAATTATATAAGTTGTAATATAATATAATATATTAATACATTTTATATTTTTTGAAAAAGGTCAATAAAAAGTTAAAAATACAAAAAAATAAAAACAAATAATTGGAAAACAAATAAAAAAAATAAAAAAAAGATGAAAAAATTAAAATATAATACGAAAAGAAATATGAAAAAAAAACTAAAAAAAACTCTAATATACTCTATATATACACTATAAAATAGAAAAAAAGGTAAAAAGGTAAAAAAAAAAAAAATCAAATTGTTGAAAAATAAAGTTAAAAAATGAAAATAAATAAAGTATATACAAAAACGAAAATAAAAAATGTATATATATTTATAAAAAAACGGAAAATAAATAAAATATACAAAAAACGAAAAATAAAGTTAAAACATCATGTGGTGTAATTTTTTGCAAACCTCAGGGACCAAATTTGAACTTTTGGGACTGATTTTGCAAAAAAATTAACCAAGTTAACCATGAAACTCGTTAAATGGGCTAGAGTGATAATTCTGTGAGAAAGTTGTGGCCATAGCAATAATAAAAAAAATATTAGGGCTTTTTCCAATTACGTGTTAAAAATTTAGGGCTTTTATAATATTAGTCCATTAACTAATATATACTATTAAAAAATAAATATACTTTACTATTGACTATAAAATATTAATTATTATATTAAATTGATATCATTAAAATTATTCTAAGGTATCTTGATTGATGAATGTACACTACTATTTATTTCTCATGTAATTATCGTATTACGAAAAGGTCTGTTCATCAGGATTTGTTTAAGCATATAATTTTCAACACTCTAGAATTCTCTTTCACTGTTTGTTTAAGGTTGAAAATCAATTGTTTTAATAATGTTCGACAAAGATTATTAATATATAAGTTTTCTGGCAGCCATGGTGGGGTTATCAACAACCATGACCACAAACTTGAGGAGAGAGGAAGGAAGCCAGGAGGAGGAGGAGGAGGAGGAGGAGGGGTTGGGATGTGGTGGGTAAAAAAGAAATAGATAAAGGTAACATGGTCATTTCATATCTTTAATGAATATTTCTACCATCACCGATTCATCATTTGAAATCCTTCCCGATGAAGGTTTATTTAATGAGCATGTTAGTAATGGAGAGTGGGACTAGAGGAGGAGGGTATGAAGGAGGAGATGAGGATTGACTTGTAGGTCATTTTTTCTAGGTTTGATTCTATCAAGTTCTTTGGTTGCCGATTTGATTTCATCGATTTTTTTTGTTCATGGATGGTGTCACCGAATCTTTTAACATGCATGGGAGGGCTGGGGTAAGATTGGTGGTATCCAATAGAAAAATAAATAATAAAAGAAATAAAAAGTTACATGATTGGTCCTCCTGGTTTTCCAAACCTTGCATGGTGAGGACAACTATCAAAACAGACAAAACATATACATGCTTGGTTTATATGGTTTCATTTTCTTGTTTGGTTGGTATTGACTAAGTTAAAATGTCTATTCTACTTTTTTTTAAAAATTTTTTTTAGACTTTATTTTTTAAGTTATTTTTAATTAAAAAAATAAATGAGGTTGACCTACAATATTTTGATTTTGAGTCTAGAAGTTTCGAAATTTTAGTGAAGCTATTTTTTGAAAATAAATAAAATAAATATATAATTAACTAATAAAATAATAAAATAAAAAGAAATAATAAGTAAACAAGTTATAAAAGGCTTAGCCTAAATATTTAAATAATAGCCAATTTGAACTTAAAAATAGGAAATAAATAAGGGGTGATCAAATTTGACAAAATTAAGAAAGATATAATTGATTGACCAATTAAGTGGATAAGACCAAACTTGTAATAAATTAAGGTGTGGAGGGATCAATTGTGGAATATATATATATATATATATATATATATATATATATATATATATATATATATATATATATATATATATATGAGTTAATTGGAAGTTGGGGAAAATGAGGTAAGTTGACAGTGATAAACCTTGGTGGTAAAATTTGAAGGTATGGAACTTAAAAGAACCTCTATATCATTATTCAATCTTATTTCTTTCATGAACGAATAATGTGTGGATATAAGAGGGTGAATGGTTATTTTGAGCTTCCAAAAGGAGATATTGGGCTTGATGTTCAACAACAAGTTGCATTTACAAGTTACAAGTTCATATTCGAGCATTGGAATGTAACGATTCTTTCATTTGAGCATAATTTTCGAGTTAGGATTTGGCTATGGAGCCAAATTTGAATTTTGATTATCAAAAGTGTTTTAGTTTGGATTCAAATTTTGTTTAGTGTTCTAGAACACCATATGGTTACCATTTGATCAGTAGATGGTTAAATCTCACATCTAATTGTGGATTTAGGATAATATATCCCCTAATTTCATGAACAAGTTATATCGTTGCATTTATGAGTTGTACCTTGTATTCTAGACATTATTTTGATCACAGATCCTGGTTTGTACGGTAATTTGTTCCTTGTATCCCAATACGAAAGTCATAAGCATGATCTATGATAACTAGGGTTTGATATATGGAATTCGACATTCCAAAGTGGATGGTCGTGGATTTGAATTCAAGTAACTATTATGGAGTGAGTTGATCATATGGAACCCATATAAATCTATTTGAATTATGATTTTTGTCTATAAATTATAGGGGTCCATGAATCCAAGATAATTTGAAGGATCATAGTTGGAATTAAGTGCATTATGAACTATGGAATGTGAATGAGTGATTCTATTGTTAGAAATAAAGAGTTACACTCACTTTGAGTGTAGTAAAAGCATTGACTGGGTGTCTTAATAAGTTCATATGACTTTTACATGAAGATTGGATTGCTCATATTGGTCTATGGTGGACATTATTTCAATTGATGTCCATAAACCCCCTTAATGAAATATTGAGCATTTTATGGGCTTTAGGAGTGTTTTAAAGGACTTGATATATTAGGTCATGAGTATGATAACTTCCTTATTACATGCTAGACAAGATATTCATTCTTTAAAGTTGGTGCAAGTTGGAATGCAAAAGTCCTAAAACATCAAGGCAAAGTTCAATGCTTAAAAGAGAAAATCTAAACCTTTTGTGTTATGTGCATGATGAATATAGGACGTGTGAATTTATAGGCATAAAAACACACATGCATTGTTTAGGTCTATTAAGGAATTCATATTTTAGGAGGGAGGGGCAGGGGTGCTATGCCATTTTTCGGAAGTTGCATGGAAGGGTAAATTATTTTTGGGGTAGTTTTCGTCAGTATGCCAAACTGCAAGGACCAGTTGTGACAATTCCAAAAATCACGTCTTCTTCCTTGTTCATCAGACGCAGGCCTGCGTTTGTCTCTTTTCCCATTTTTGTCACCTGCAAACATCGAATAGCATAAAGCAAAGGGTCCTAGGCACCATTATATCCATTTCTTTGACTATTAGACTGACCTATCTCTTCCCTTTCGTTTGAAAAATCCCGTGAATAGCCTAGGTGCTTTTTCTAGCCGCCATATCTAGGGTTTGTGAAGCTAGCTGCTCTAACTGTAAAGCTCGAACCACGTCACATCCCTGGTACGTTTCAATCTCATTTCGCCCCTAATGGCCTTTTTGTCCCTTTACTGGTGTTGTGGTGGGCGGAGGAGCCTCCGACAGCCCACCACAGCCGAGAAAACGAGATTACCGGGATTTTCTGTTCTTAGAAGTCCTTGCTGTCGAGTTAATGGGTTCTAAATCTTCTTATTGGTCTCAAATGATGTCTTTTATGCTCACTAAGATCATGCGTGCTCAGTTTGAATTAAGAATATGACCTTAGAATTCTTGCAATCTTCTCATGAACATCATATTTCGAGATTTTTATAAGGTTGAGTTTAATAATCTTCTCTAAAACTTTTGAATATGTTTCATGACATGTTCTGGATTTCTAATATAAGTACTTAGCTTCCTTAACCTTTCTTAGTCCTTGTTGAAGTCTAAGACCAATGAAACAACATCTTTTGTCTCATCTTGCCTTAAAAAAACCCTAAAACTTGTATAAATGTATAAATAAAATACAATATATGTATTATCCAGATTATAACCTAAATAAAGTTATTGGATTGGGATATAGGTATTCAGAGAGGAATAAGCTCATCTAGCTACTGTCAGTAGGGTGGTTAGGATTCAACTATTAAGGTGAGTTTTCCTCACTTTATTTGCGGGTCGAAGACACCAATGCTGACCCAATAAATTATGTTTCATGATATATTGGATGATGTTATGTTGGTTATAGGATAGACTGATAGATGTGTATGATTACCTGTGTGCCCTGATTATGTGTTAGACTGGTAGATCTGCATGATTATATGTATTTACTGGTTATTGTTTGTTATTCTATATGTTGACATGTTATGGTTTGTTGGGTTGAGGTGGTCCTGCTTTGTGCTGAAGTCCAAGATACACGGGGCGGTCCGGATAGGTTGTAGGCCCAACGAGGCAGTCCAGTCAGGCCGAAGGCCCTGCGAGGTGGTCCAGACAGGCTGTAGGCCCTACGAGGTGGTCCAGACAGGCTGTAGGCCCTACGAGGTGGTCCAGACAGGCTGTAGGCCCTGCTGTTGCATCGACCACCGCTGCTCCCGCTTCCGGCGACAACGAAGACCACCGGGAATGAGCTCTTGAAGACCACCGACGTGGCTGTGAACGCCCACTGCCACCGTCCCTCCGTGACTTCTTCTTCTGCCTTCTGCCGCCATCCATAGATTCTTCACAACAGTCGTCGGAGCCACTCCGACCACCTTTCGCTGAGTGCTGCTGCCTACCGCCTTCAACCGCCGTTGTGCCGTCGTTATGTCGCTTGTGTTGCTGCTGCCGTCGCCAACCGCCACAAGGAGGGTGGCTGGATCCGTTTACAAGCAAGAAAGCGTGTGGGTGTTTGTTTCTGCTGTAGTGTGTGTTGTGTGTGTAGTTGTTTGGCTGGAAAACCAAGAACAGCCACCACCACCACCGTGAGGTCCTGGCTGCCACCATGCACCACCGTGTGTGTGTATCTTAGTGAGTGTGTGTGTTTATTTGAGTCTTTGCATTGTAAAATTGTACCCGTACCGGAATAATAATAAGAAAGCTCAAAACCACCACCGTGAGGTGGTGGCTGCCGCCACCAACCGCCGTGTTGGGTGGCGGTGTGCTTGATGTGTTTGATTCGTTGGGATGTTTGGACAAAGGGACTAAAACCCTAATGGGCCTAATAAACCCTAATGGGCCTAATGAACACTAATGGATCTAATGACATAACTTTTGGGCCTATTGGGTTATGATTGGGTTGGAAACCCTAATTAGGGTTTAGAAAACCCTAATTTTGGATATATGGGCCTTAGGGTAAGACCATGTAAAGGTGTGGGCCCAATTTGGAAAATTGGGCGATATGTTGGGCCTTGAGCCATAGTTGGACTTTTGGGCCTCTGGTTTGGGCCTTCGGCTTGAATCAAGCCAAGTTAGGGGTAGAGTAGTCTTTTACCCCCAAGCATTGACTTATGGTTATGTATTGGAACCCAATTATTAATTGGGTGTTATTTTGATGTTGATAGTTCGGGAACCTGTCATCCAGCAGCTGGGGTTGGGTCTGCGGGACTTCAGCAGTGTGAGGTGAGATACCTTCCAGTAGTGGTGGGTCTACGGCCACAATACCGGCCAACTAGTAGGAGTTGTATGTTAGACGATTGTCTTTGTGATAATTATATAGGTTTGCTACTACATTATGTGTTTTATGTGCTAGCCTGATATGATGTTATGTGATAGTAGTAGTAGTAGGGGGAATAGTCCCCGTATTACGGTTGTTAGGACCGAAGGGTAGGTCGGGCACCCCATATATGCCTGACAATATGTTTATGATATGATGTTATGTGATAGAGGTAGTAGTAGGGGAGTAGTCCCCGTGTTACGGTCGTTAGGACCGAAGGGTAGGTCGGGCACCCCGGATATGCCCGACAGTATGTTATGCTATGTTATTGTGTGGTAGTAGTTGGGGGTGAAATAGTCCCCGTAGCTAGTTGAGATAAACTGGAGGGTAGGTTAAGCACCCCAGAACTGCTTGACATGGGTAGGTCAGTGTGACAACCCGTAAATTTCTATCTTGTAAAGTCAATCCAGTCAACCAAAAGTCAGACTTATTTTTATTGCCTTTTAGCCTTGTAAAGGGTCATTTTAATGAGTTCTAAGCCTAGTACACTTTTGGATTGGATGTTGAGAAGTATTAGCTTAGGGTTAGAGGAATGAAATAGATCCGGAAAACCCATCAAAAAGTGTTCACGACCGTGAACCCAAGGGTGGCCGTGAACCCCTCCCATATAAGTACCCTTCTTTGATTTATTCCTTACTTTTCTTTCTCTTGGCTGCAAACAACCCCTTTATCTCTCAAGTATCATCTACAAACACTCCAATCTTTCACTCTTAAAACACCCCTTTCCTTAGATACCCCATAGAAGCTTGCTAGGATCTTCAAACACTAGCCAAAACACAAAGATCTTCAAGTGTTCTTCACACTTGGGCCGTGAACCCTTCAAGATTGGGTCGTGAACACCAAGTGGGCTGTGAACCAATCATCAAGTTGGGCCATGAACCATTCATCCATTTGGGCCGTGAAATCCATTGGGCCGTGAACCATCCTTCCTTTGGGCCGTGAACATCCAATCAACCTCCTATCTTGTTTCCAACACTTCTTTGGTGAGTTATCCTTGCATCCTAGGTTGTTTCCCAATCACCTTTTTTGTTAGATTTGCTAATTTCATGCATATATGTATCAATATATGTCATTTAGGACTCGTTTGTGTCTCGAGACTTCATTCGTGGAACTTCTCATCCTTACTCGAATCTTCAATTGAATCACCCACATAAGGTGAGTTCATACCCCTATAATCAATCTTTTAAATGTTTTAAATGCTTTTAAGGGGGGGGGGGGATACAAGTTGAACACAATGATATTGTGTAAATGTTTATCTATGATAACCATCACATAAAAGGATTTCTTATGCTTTTATAAGTTGATCAAATCATTTCAAAAACTCTTTTAAGGTTATGTCACTTCGTTGTTTACAAAACTCTGTTTTTAAAGTACAATCATAACTCGGTAGATAATTGAGTCTTTTCTACAAATCAGATACAGTTCAAGTAAACATACTAGTAAACTATAATAGGTATAGTTTAGGGGTTCAGTTCATACTATCACTAGTAGAGGGAGGAACATACTATAACTAGAACAGGGAGGAACATACTATAACAAGTTCAGGGAGGAACATACTATAACAAGAACAAGATAACAATAATGTGAAACCACTACTTCACGGCTTAGCAATATACTTGTTATGTCGCGTTTTGTAACCAGAGTCTCCTGGAGGGAGAGCGTGAGTTTGTGTATGGATCTATACGGGATTGACACCCCACACCTTGCTGCTAGCTACAGTGGGACTTGCAAGTCTACGGGTTACAAATTGTTGGATAAGGTGTCTAAGTCCGTAACTATATTTGGTATGAACTTGACCCGACCCGACATGGTCCATTTGGGTTGCACTTCACCTAACAATTTGTATGGATACACTTTTGAGAATAATATGTTTATGATCCATTAATATATTATAAGTTATACTATATTAATATTATTTAATTAGTGTTGATCAAGAATTGATTTTGGAATTAATTTAAAGATCAAAAGAGGCTAATTAAATATGGACTCTTTCATATATATGGATTGGGCTAAGATTTATTTAGGATGGGCTAAGAGTATATGGAAGTCCATGGAGCTTTTAACCCATGGATCCTAGGTAAATGAAGAGTCATGGGTATTAGGGTGTAACCCTAATCCCCCATACTATATAAAGAGGGCCTTGGTTCTAGAATTGGACTAGTGTGTGTGAGAAACAAGAGTGAGCCGATTCTAACAAGCATCATATTCTCTCAAGTATTTCCAAGTTGTTTTGGGTGATTTGTGACACCACTTGAGGCATCCACCCTATTGGTGTTGGGCTCTAAAACTCCAAGAAATCAACCACAAAAGAGAGGTATGTTATTCTACTTAAAGTTTTATATTACAAGTACCCCATAACATGCTAGTTAGGTTGTAAACCTTGGAAATCAAATTTGCATGTATTTTAGAGAAAACATAGATCCAAGGTTTCTAGGGTTGCATGTACACCATAGGAGTGTTAGAATGCTCAAAACCCAACAGTAGTATTAGAGCCTAGGCTTGTTTTCTTGATACTTGATGCAAAATTGTTGAAAAAGCTCAAAAATCTGCTGTCTGATGCATGAACTCGCCGAGTCCATGGGGGGACTCGACGAGTCCATGTGATAATTCATCCTACTCGACGAGTAGGAGCCCCTGAATGCAGATTTTCGAGTTTTGCTGCTGGAAATGGACTAGAAACATTACCCTAAACTGTTTTGGTGTTTTAAAACTTGTTTTAGTTGGTGTAATGCTTATGCTAATCCATTTACAATGGCTAATATCAAAATTCCATGTTTTATATGTGTTAATATGATTCTTGAAATTTTGATATGCATGTTCATGTTCTTATGAGTTATGGTTAGATCATAGGAATCATTTGTTGAATTGCTTGATGATTGATTCTTGATCTTAATGCCTAATGATGGAGTCTATAACTTGTCCTCAAGTTATGGATAACCAAAAGTCACTTCTTTAAAAGTGTCATTAAAGAATAAGAGGTTACATAAAGTGAAGAGTCTTCACCTTAATGGACCATTAAACTCATAAGTTATGAAATGAAGAGTCTTGAATAGTTTCAATACTTGCCCTCAAGTTTGGAATTTGTAAAGTCTCACACATTAATACTTTAAATTCCAAATTGAACCTTAACTTTTAAAAGGTTTAAAATTCAACCCTTATACTTCTATAATATTAAAAGTTTAATTATTATATATATATATGTATAAGAGTAAGTCGGTCTTACCGTTAGTAGGCTTCATTCACGAAGCCGGTCTATAAGGGGGTATAAGGTTGTTGCCTATAAAATGGCAGCTTAATGGGTGTCCACTCTCACCCACTGCTTCCTTGACTGGTGGAGGGTCGTTAGCTGA
Organism: Lactuca virosa; assembly: GCF_052849685.1. Taxonomy (NCBI): domain Eukaryota; kingdom Viridiplantae; phylum Streptophyta; class Magnoliopsida; order Asterales; family Asteraceae; genus Lactuca; species Lactuca virosa. Next base: position 146,296,410 of record NC_136433.1, read on the forward strand.
ACGGGTAGGATAGGACCTTAATCCTCATTAAAAGTATAATGAAATTATAAAGTAACTAAACCTTTATTAATTCCCAATCTTAGTTACTTTAGGAAAATGTGAAAATAGGTGCTAACCCATGAAATTACACTTTGTACCTTACCAAGTCGTTAGTGGAGCGTGTGTGGTTAACCGGCACATTAACAAGGACTAGTAAGAGTGGCAAAGGGTAACTTGATTTTATCATAGATCGGTGGAGCGCGTGTGGTTAACCGGCACATCGATTAGGTGATAAAATTGAGGGTACCAAGTCAATTTGCATGGTTATTCACACCTTGTTTGTGATCCTCGGCATCCCAGTCACAAACTTGAGAGGGAACAATCGAGATTCAAACATGCCATTGAAAGTTCAATGTATCTCAAAAGATCTAGGAGTTTCAAATCCAATTAAAAAACTTAATAATCTTTTTCGTTTTTTCATGGTGGAAATTGGTAAATCGTCATTTACCTACCTTCAACTATTTTATAACTTGGATTACGGCATCCCTCTTCCAGTTATAAATAGGTTGTTGGGTCCTAGCCTTAATATTTCATTTGGGTGACTTATTAAGGACTCTTTATCTAATAAAACTTGTCTTTCTTTCTTTCAGATGTCTTCCAACACTGCTACTGGCTCAAACCCTACATGCTCCTTTTTCCTAATGAACTTGTGTGGGAAAGTCACTTTTGATGGTTCCAATTTCAATGAATGGATTAGAAACATCAGAATGATTACTCGCTATAAGGGCAAAGAGTATGTCCTTGATAAGGAGCTAAAGGTTATCGATGAGTCAACTGCTACTCCTGAGGAGATTGCTGAGTACACTACCCATGAGAAAGATGCCACTAAGGTGTCTTGTATCATGTTGGCCACAATGACAGCAGAACTCTAGAAATCCTATGAAGATTTCTATCCTTTTGAGATGCACCAGGATCTGATGGATAGGTACCATCAGAGTGCTCGTCAAGAGAGGTATGAAGTCATTTCCTCCATGATAAAAGCTAGGATGAAGGATGGTGAACCCATCACCGGCCACTTGTAGAAAATGCAGAGGTTCGTGGACCGGTTATTGAAGCTTAATGTGGACTTCCCTGAGGACATGGCGATTGACATCATTCTCCATTCCTTACCTCCAAGTTATGATCAGTTTCGCATGACTTATCATATGAACAAGGAGGAAGTCACACTCAACAAGCTTCAAGGACTTTTAAGGACCGCTGAAAGTGGCCTTAAAAGTACATCAGCTGTTACTCCTACTCCTACTACTGCCCCTGTTCTGGCAATTGGGCAAGGAAAGGGGAAGAAGAGGAAGACCCCTTCGAAGGGTACCAAGGGAAAGCCTCTTGATGGCTCATCTTCAAGTGGAACCAAGAAAGGTTCCATTCTTCCTTATTCAAACCCAAAGGAAGCACAATGCTTCTACTGCCAGGAAAAAGGGCACTGGAAGCGAAGCTGCCCTAAATACTTGCAGGATGTAAAGGATGGGAAAGTTAAACCCACTCATGCAGGTATTTACACTATATTTTCTAATAACTCATTGAATACTAATTCTTGGGTGATTGATACAGGTTGTGGTATTCACATTTGTACTGATTTGCAGGGCCTAAGAAAAAGTGAAGAAGTGGAGCACGGGAAGATAAACTTAATCATGGGCAATAGAAAAGCATCACCTGTGACCAAGATTGGAGTTTATTCTTTATTGCTTAATAATGGGTTAACTTTAGATTTGAATAAATGTTGTTACTCGTCAGAAATGGCGAGAAATATTATTTCCTTTCATAGTTTGTACAAGCAAGGATTCACATTTTCATTTGATAATAAAATTGGTGTTATTGATGCTTTTTATAATGATGTGTTTTATTTTAAAGCATTACCTTGTGATGGTGTATATGAAGCTGTGAATGTCGTAGATAATCTAGGAAATAATGTATTGTGTATTGATTCTTCAAATAGTTTAGATAAAGCATCCTTGTGGCATTGTCGTCTTGGACATGTTAACAAGAAGCGCATAGGCCAACTCCAAAAGGCTGGAGTTTTAGAATTATTTGACCTAAAGTCGGATGATAGTTGCGAATCTTGTTTACTTGGAAAAATGACAAAGTCACCCTTCACTGGTTCTTGTAAGAGGGGTGAAGGTTTGTTGGACCTCATACACACAGATGTGTGTGGACCCTTCAAAACCTCCACAAGGGATGCTAATCACTATTATGTGACTTTTACTGATGATTATAGTAGATATGGATATATCTACTTAATCAAGCATAAGTCAGAAACCTTTGAAAAATTCAAAGAGTTCAAACAGGAAGTGGAGAATCAACTGGGCAGGAACATCAAGATGCTCCGATCCGATCGGGGAGGAGAGTATCTTAGTATTGAGTTCCTTGACTATCTTAAGGAATGTGGGATTGTCTCACAATTGACACCTCCTAGGACACTACAACTGAATGGTGTGGCTGAGAGACGCAATCAAACCTTGTTGGACATGGTTCATTCCATGATGAGTCGAGCTTCGTTACCAATCTCATTCTGGGGTTATGCCTTAGAGACTGCCGCCCATATCCTTAATCTAGTCCCTACCAAAAAGGTTGCCAAAACATCTCATGAGATGTGGACTGGGAAAGTTCCTAACTTAGACCACATCAAGATTTGGGGTTGCGAGGCTTTCGTGAGGCGCGAGTCTCACGACAAGCTCCAACCTCGAAGTGAGAGGTGTATTTTCATCGGCTACCCACAAAAATCCTTTGGTTACCTCTTCTACAGACCCAGTGAGAATGTGGTCTTCGTAGCTAGAAGAGGAGTCTTTCGTGAGAGAGAGTTCATAAGCCAATGAAACAGTGGGAGGCAAATTGACCTTGAAGAAATTCAAGAGTCAAGTGGTGAAGGAACCTCAAACCCTAGTAATCAACCTGTGGAGGAAACTTCTGTTGATCTAACTGACGAGCCCATACCTATGAGGCATTCCATGAGAGTTAGGAATGCACCTGAACATTACTATGGTTTCCATATTACTGCAGAAGGTGATACGCTTATCAGTGATAGTACACTGGTAAGTCTGGATGAACCTAACAGCTACACGGACGCCATGGCAGGCCCTGAGGCTGCTAAATGGAAAGAGGCTATGGACAACGAGATACAATCCATGTATGAAAATCAAGTTTGGAACTTGGTTGACAATGTACCAGGTCGTAAGACATATGAGTGCAAATGGATCTTCAAGAAGAAGACCGACATGGATGGTAATATACACACGTATATGGCGCCACTGGCTGCAAAGGGCATTTCTCAAACTCCGGGAGTTGATTATGATGAGACCTTTTCACCAGTAGCAAAGATTAAGTCTATTAGGGTTATGCTAGCCATTGCTGCATTTCATGATTATGAAATATGGCAAATGGATGTCAAAACCGCTTTCCTTAATGGAAAGTTGGCTGAGGATGTTTACATGAATCAGCCAGAGGGTTTTGTCGATGCTAAATACCCTAATAGAGTGTGTAAGCTTGAGAAATCCATCTATGGATTGAAACAAGCACCTCGCAGATGGAATCTTTGCTTCGATGAGAAAGTCAAAGAGTTTGGATTTTCGAGGAGGGAGGATGAGTCCTGTGTATATGTTAGGGCTAGTGGGAGTATAGTTAGCTTTTTGGTGTTGTATGTGGATGACATACTACTAATAGGAAATTACATCCCAACTTTGCAGGAGGTTAAGTCCTGGCTTGAGAAGTGTTTCGCTATGAAGGACCTTGGAGAAGCTGCCTATATCCTAGGGATAAGGATACTGAGAGACATGAGTAAAAGACTAATTGGACTTAGTCAGAGTACCTACTTGGATAAAGTGTTGAAGAGGTTCAACATGGAGAATTCCAAGAAAGGAGAGTTACCGATCCAGCACAATGCCAAACTGAGGAAAACTCAGAGTCCGAGTACAGAGGCTGAGATAGATGAGATGAGTCGATTACCATATGCTTTCGCTGTTGACTCGATCATGTATGCTATGACTTGTACTCGTCCTGATGTGGCCTTTGCTTTGAGCATGGTCAACAGATATCAGGGAAACCCTGGCAAGGCTCACTGGACTGCGGTAAAGAATATTCTCAAGTACCTACGGAGGACTAAGGACAGAGTTCTTATTCTCGGTGGGAGTGATGACTTGAGAGTAGTAGGGTATAACGATGCTAGTTTTCAGAATGATAGGGATAATTTCCGCTCTCAGTCAGGCTGGGTCTTTACCCTAAATGGTGGAGCAATTACTTGGAAAAGTTCCAAGCAGGAGACAGTAGCTGATTCTACTTGTGAATCAGAGTACATAGCAGCAAGTGAAGCGGCAAAGGAGCCAATATGGCTGAAGAACTTCATTGGAGACCTTGGAGTTGTACCAGCTATACAGGAGCCTATGGAGATTTTCTGTGACAGCAATAGTGCAGTTGCCTTAGCCAGGGAACCAAGAGATCATGGCAGATCCAGACACATTGGCATAAAATATCACTTCATAAGACACAAGATAGAAGAAGGACTCCTCGTGGCAAAGAGGGTATCGTCAGAAGAGAATCCTGCAGATCCCCTCACGAAGGGACTGACTAGGGTTAGGCATTTGCAGCATGCAAGAAGCATCGGGCTGAGGGACGATATTAGTTTTAATAATTAGATAGTTCTGAAACTTGTAAAATGTAATTGACATTTGATGATTAAATAAAAGTTGTTATTTATTTATGAGTAAAGTGTTATTATCCTATGTTGATCGTTTACTATTGTTTCAATTTTGCATGTTTTGAATTCCTGAATAATTATTTTATTCAAAGCTCTCCACAGTCGGTCATACGTTGGAAGTAGGTATTGAATTAAGACTGTCATGAATTTGGCTTGTATGATTTGTCTAAGGTGCATTAGACATTGCAATGGTTACTACAACATTCATGAGTACTCATAAGGTCTGAGTATTGGATTAAACCCACGCTCACTTGTATCACTTCATGGAATTTATCTCGAGTAATCGTGAGACGGTAATATCGTATATATCTTCAAACCTAGAGATATGAGTTATTGACTATCAGTTGGTTGTCCATTGATTGTACAAAAACGCATCAGTAACATGATGTCATAAAACGTGCTTTAGTGCATAATTCAACTAGTAGTTAGTACAAGCATATGAGTCGAAGTTTATCTGTTCCTTCTAGCAATAGAAGCGATATCTGGGCCCCTCGATGATTTGGTTTTGACTTATGTACCGGGCCCGGTCAGAACCTAATTGATGTGTTCAATTTAGTTCTATGTCAAACAAATCAGAGATCGAGAAACAACTGCTGGACAATAAGTACGACATTGTTCCATGTATTTGTCTGGCTGATATCTTGAGAACGTAGGATTATATGATCACTTATCTAAAATGGCGCTTCATAGTTCAACAGAGTTTTAAAGAGCTACGATTGCTGGTTGGTTCCTGAAGTTATACTTGCAACTATAGTTATCAGACTTATCCAAGTGGGCGAGCGTGAGTTTGTGTATGGATCTATACGGGATTGACACCCACACCTTGCTGCTAGCTACAGTGGGACTTGCAAGTCTACGGGTGACAAATTGTTGGATAAGGTGTCTAAGTCCGTAACTATATTTGGTATGAACTTGACCCGACCCGGCATGGTCCATTTGGGTTGCACTTCACCTAACAATTTGTATGGATACACTTTTAAGAATAAGATGTTTATGATCCATTAATATACTATAAGTTATAATATATTAATATTATTTAATTAGTGTTGATCAAGAATTGATTTTGGAATTAATTTAAAGATCAAAAGAGGCTAATTAAATATGGACTCTTTCATATATATGGATTGGGCTAAGATTTATTTAGGATGGGCTAAGAGTATATGGAAGTCCATGGAGCTTTTAACCCATGGATCCTAGGTAAATGAAGAGTCATGGGTATTAGGGTGTAACCCTAATCCCCCATACTATATAAAGAGGGCCTTGGTTCTAGAATTGGACTAGTGTGTGTGAGAAACAAGAGTGGGCCGATTCTAACAAGCATCATATTCTCTCAAGTATTTCGAAGTTGTTTTGGGTGATTTGTGACACCACTTGAGGCATCCACACTATTGGTGCTAGGCTCTAAAACTCCAAGCAATCAACCACAAAAGAAAGGTATGTTATTCTACTTAAAGTTTTATATTACAAGTACCCCATAACATGCTAGTTAGGTTGTAAACCTTGGAAATCAAATTTGCATGTATTTTAGAGAAAACATAGATCCAAGGTTTCTAGGGTTGCATGTACACCATAGGAGTGTTAGAATGCTCAAAACCCAACACAAATGTCATACCATTTTCGACGTCTTTGGAGCGTCGTGTTTTATACTAGTCAAATCGAGTATGGTTATAACCTCATCACATTTTAAACCTTAATTAACAAACTGGTTTTAAGGTAGTTAGTGCTTCAGTAGTCACTTTATACAACATTACTGAATACTTTCATTTTCCCATTACTTAAATATAGTGATCTTCTCACATAAAAGTAATGCAAACTATTTTCTAGTAAAGATAGTCTTAAACTTGGGAAAACTTACATCATTACAAAACACAAACAGAACAGTCGAGTCTTAGTACATTCAGTTAGAAGGGGGCCTATAATGCTAACCTTATGATTCATCGGTAGATACATCAGGGATATATATTAATCGGGTCCGACAGACTGTAAGATGTGTGCTTTCCGCTTCATTTCCTGTTCCTTGTTTGGTTGTGGGCTTAGAGCAGATTCACCCAGTCTACTATCTATTCGATCTTAGCTACATATATATTCCGTATACACCAAGTAATCATACGGAGTACCAGGTATGGGTCAGGTCATAGTATACAAATTTCAATACACCATTTTCTAGTACAAAAACATACTTTTTTCAGATAGAACATTTAGTAGGCTAAACTAGAAACTTATCAACAAAAGGGTTTAATCCATTTTATTAAACCAGTATAACTTAAAGGACCTTTAGTGGTTAATTCTAAAATACCTTAGTTTATACATCAGAGTTATATATAATTAATATTCGATAGGCAGTTGATGTGTGCTTTCCGCCTTACTTCCTGTTCCTTGTTTGGTTGTGGGCTTAGGGCAGATTCACATAATTAACTATCCGTTCGATATTAGATTATATATAGCTTGTATAAACTAAGTGATTATAGAAGGAACTATTGTGGTTACCATTTTTACTAAAGGAAATATATGATTTTCTTAAAGAATGTTTTCATCAAATATAAAGAACTATTACAGTTAACTCCGTAAGTACCAAATGAATACACCGGGGTTATATACAATGAAGATCTAACAAACAATGGGATGTGTGACTTCCGCCTCATTTCCTGTTCCTTGTTTGGTTGTGGGCTTAGGGCAGATTCACACAATTGATTGTTTGTTTGATCTGGATTCTATATAACTTGTATCCATTTAGTACTCATAGAAGGAATTGTAGAGTCATTTTTACTTTCATTCATCATGTCAGAAGATATAGGATTTTCTGGAGGAACATGCGAACTTTTCTAAAAAGAACATATAACCTACCTACACATCACTAAAATACTTATGAACTCACCAGCTTAAATGCTGATCTACTCTTTCAAAATAACTTGTATTCTCAGGAGACTAGTAGACAGGTACGTGCACTGGGATTCAGAAGATGGAGCATAGTAGCATCATGTCTTGTTTTGTTATTTACTAGAAGTCAATCTTTTGTGAATCACATACTTTGTAAACACTTTAATATTAATGCAATGGTTGCTTGTTACTTTGATTACTATGATGCATGTGTTGTGATACTAAACATGACGTCCTCCGCCCCCGAACGTTTCCGCCGTTCCGGTTTGGGGGTGTGACAGATTGGTATCAGAGCATTGTTTATAGTGAACTAAGTATATCAACCTATAAAAGATATACAACTATAAATGCAATGGGGCCGAAGTGCTCTGATCTGCTTGACATGGGTAGGTCGGGCACCCTAGAATTGCCCAGCAGTATGTGTGTTGTATGGTATGTGGTATGATGGGGGAACTCACTAAGCTTCGTGCTTACGGTTTATAGTTTTTGTTTCAGGTACTCGTTTTCAAAGGAAAGGAGCCGACTTGATCGCAACACATCACACTATGTTTTCCGCATATGAGATCTTTGGGATTACACTCTGATATGATTTTATGATAATATGTTTTGATTATTGACACTTTGGTTTTGACATGAGATATTATTATGAATGTTCTTATACTGTTGGTTTTATATAATAACTTAATTAAAATGAAATTTTTGGTCTTAAATTTTGGGATGTTACACATGATGTATGATGCCTGATATCCAAGGAGAACTTCTTGTATGTTAGATGGAGTTGACATCATTACTATAGTTGCTTAGTGTATGCATCATAGTTGTACGTAATTAAGATTTCATAGCATGAGAATGTTTGATTTTGCCTTATTTCCTGTTCCTTGTCTGGTTGTGGGCTTAGGGTAGAATCAGGTATTCAATTGTCTTTGGGATCCATCGTTATGTATGATTAGCATGCACAATCGGCTGCAAGGTTGGTGGAAGTTTCATGAGTGAGTATGATGGTAGTATGCCAACTTGAGGGATGATTAGCCACTCTTGAGAGAGTGAGTATAGGATGTATGCGTATCCTAGTTGTGGGGTTATGTATTTGGATGGTCTGTGATGATCCATTGAGACAAATACGAGTATTTTGGTTCTTTTTCAATATAGTGTTGACGAGAGGTTCTGGTTCAGGAGCTGGTGACCCGAAGAGGCCAGGTTTGACAGATGATGACATTCGCGAGTTGATCGCCAATGAGGTGTCTGCAGCTGTCTAGGGTGCCATCTTGGAGGTTTTTGGGTCTACCAAGACCGCGATGATTAAGCTATTCGATGAGCGGTATGTTGTTGTGTGTGAGGCTGCTGCTACGGAGGTTCAGGGGAGAGGTTCATTCCATTACCAGGACTTCAGCAACACGAAGCCCCCGGAGTTCGACTAGGTCAAGGACCTTATCGTAGCTATGAGATGGATTTCTGATGTGGAGGGCTGGAAGGTCAGATACTCCGGAGGACTAGAAGGTCAGGTGCACCCTGAACCTTCTTCGCCTGGGCGCGAAGGACAAGTGGAACCTGGTGATTGGTTCTTATACTCCAGAGCAGATGGTTGCTGTCACTTGGGGGGCAGTTTCAGGAGATGTTTCGCACAGAGTATGTTTCCTTGGTAGAGAGAGAGAAAGAAAGAGAGAGAGAGAGAGAGAGAAAGAAAGAGAGAGAGAGAGAGAGCGAGAGAGAGAGAGAGAGAGAGAGGTTGGCTCAGGAGTATCTGGCGTTGCGGCGGACGTCACAGTCGGTGACTGACAGGGGCAGAGCTCAATGGAGGCCAGGAGGGGCCATGTACCCTCCGTTTTTTTGCCTTCTTAGTACCAGGATAACACCGATCTAATCCCTCAAAAACTAAAACACTAAGACTTCATTTCGAAACTAATTAATTCTATACACAAAACCAAAAAATAATCTAAGTATCTACTTTACCACTTAGTAACTCAATCGTTTCAAAAGAAACCCTAAATTATGATGGCATCTCGCTACCCCTGCTCATGCCGGATTACCAGTAAATCAATTCTTCTCATTTTCATATCTGCTATCCACCGTGACACCGCCCACTTCATCATATCTATTTACTTCTTTTGCTTTTGTTTGCGGGCGACCTAGAGAATGGAGAAAGAAAAATAAAATTCTTGCTTCTTGTTTTTGAGTGTACAATGGAGATGAAAGACCCGAGAGTGATATATTATACTGATATTTGTTTTGAATTGTTTTGTTGTCATCTTTTTCTGAAGGAACAGACTAATAGAGTATGCTAGTAGTTAGGAAAAAGAAAGTCAAACATACATCTTTTTGCATAGAAAAACTAAAAAGGTACCATTATCATGTATTTTTATATTTTTTTTGATATTAATCTCAATTTTATTTTTATTTCTAATGTTCATTATTTGCCATTTATTAAATATATGTTAATTTTTAATTGTTTAAAATAAATCTTAAGTTACAATATCCAGACGTTACAAAACAATTAAAAAAACATACTTATTAGTTATTAATTTAATTTGTTTTTTCTTCAAAATAATTGTTTGAGATATCTATTTGTTAAAATGTTATTTTGTCTTGTTTTATCTTAAGAGTTAGTTAATTTTGTTTACACTATGTTAACATGAAAAACAGTATGCTCTTTACACGCTTAAAGAAAACATACAAGTTTTCTAAAAATTATGAAAAACCATTAGAAATTTCTTTGGAAATACTCTTAAATAGTGTTCGTGCTACTAAGAAACAATCCAAAAAAAGTCTTGCAGCGTTTCTTTAAGATAGTTTTGAAGTTTTGTCTCGACCCCCCTGTTTGTAACCCTTGTGTTCCACCCCTGGTGACTGAGATCACCAAAATGTTTACGGAGAGAGCGCTTTTCTGTCCTAAGTATTCTGCTTCTGAGCAGGCCCAGATAGCATGGTACTTGAGCATGCTCAAGACTGAGATTTGGCAGTTTGTGTCTACCCAGCGTTACAGTACCCTCTCCGAGCTTCAGGATGCCGCACAGAGACGGGATATCGAGATTGAGATCTAGACAAGGGAGGAGAGGTAGGATCCGATGCAACCACAGCCTGCAGCAAAGCGGTTCAAGTCCGCTGTTTCATGATCTGGAGGTCAGAGGGGCTGCACTTGTGGCAAGTGCGGGAAAATGCATGAAGGTATTTATCAATCAACTACTGGGTACCACAAATGTGGCAAGGAGGGCCACTTTGCGAGGGGTTGCCATCAGCAGGCCCAAGTGTCGAGCACCAGGATTTGTTACGATTATGATCAGGAGGGCCACGTGAAGGCCCAATGTCCTTTGCTTGTTGCCAGGCCGGTGTAGGCACTAGCCCCGACTACTTTGAGGATTACAGATGGACGATAAGGGAGAGCTGAGGCCTCGAAGGCCGGGGTCATGTCTTTCAGCTCACGACAGAGGAGGCCAGGGCGGCGCCGAACGTTGTTACTGGTATGTTTTCATTTATGATTCTGTAAAGCTATCTTATTGTATGCTTATGATTGTATTTCTGTTAGGTATCTTCTTAGTGAACTCTTTGCCTGCTTTTGTGCTTTTTGACTCGGGTGCGAGTCGGTCCTTTGTGTCTCAGTCCTTCAGTAGGAGTTGTGATATGTTTATTGGAGAGTTGGAGTGCCCATTGCGAGTTTCCATCACCAACGAGCACAGGGTTTCTACATCGATCGTTTTTTATGAATGCACCTTGGAGATTTTTAGGGTGTCATACCCCATCGATTTGATCCCTATCCCTATAGGAGATGTATGCATGATAGTGGGGATGGACTGGTTGAGCATGTTTGGTGCCATGATAGATTGTGAGGGGCAGCGGGTGGTGGTTCGAACCCCCAAGTGGGGGAGAACTAAATATTTATGGAGAGGGTACCAGTATCAACCTTTTGTTCTGCTGCCAGGGCCCGACAGTATCTGGAACATGGGTGTATGGATTATCTCGCATATGTGGTTGACACTCGGGTAGAGAAGGGGGTTTCAGTTTCGGATGTGCCTGTAGTCAGAGAATTTCCAGATGTATTTCCGGAGGAATTACCCGGCATGCCTCCCACGAGGCATGTGGAGTTCAGGATTGATATGGTCCCTGGTGCAGCATCGATTGCTAAGGCGATGTACCGATTAGCACCACTAGAGATGTAGGAGCTTTCCTCTCAGCTACATGAGCTGTTGGGCAAGCAGTTTATCAGACCGAGCAGTTAGCCTTGGGAAGCGCTGATTTTGGTTGTTAAGAAGAATGATGGTTCACACCCGGTGTGCATTGATTACCGGGAGTTGAACAAGTTGACGGTGAAGAACTGTTACCCACTTCCACGAATTGATGACCTCTTCGATCAACTGTAGGGTGCATCTTGGTACCAGTATCAACCTTTTGTTTTGCTGCCAGGGCCCGATAGTATCTGCAACATGGGTGTATGGATTATCTCGCATATGTGGTTGACACTCGGGTAGAGAAGGGGGTTTCGGTTTCAGATGTGCCTGTAGTTAGAGAATTTCCAGATGTATTTCGGGAGGAATTAACCGGCGTGCCTCCCACGAGGCATGTGGAGTTCAGGATTGATATGGTCCCTGGTGCAACACCGATTGCTAAGGCGATGTACCGATTAGCACCACTAGAGATGTAGAAGTTGTCCTCTCAGCTATAGGAGCTGCTGGGCAAGCAGTTTATCATACCGAGCAGTTAGCCTTGGGAAGCGTTGATTTTGGTTGTTAAGAAGAATGATGGTTAACACCCGATGTGCATTGATTACCGGGAGTTGAACAAGTTGACAGTGAAGAACTGTTACCCACTTCCACGAATTGATGACCTCTTCGATCAACTGTAGGGTGCATTTTTTTTCAAAGATCAATTTGAGGTCAATGTATCATCAGATGAGAATCAGGGAGGAGGACGTGGAGAAAACAAAGTTCCGAACTCGTTATGGTCATTACGAGTTCGTGGTGATGCCGTTTGGGCTCACCAACGCGCCGAAAACATTCATGGATTTGATGAATCGGGTATGCTGGCCGATGCTAGATCGTTTGGTTATTGTTTTTATTGATGATATTCTGGTATACTCGAAGACCAGGGAGCAACATGAGGAGCATCTTAGAGAGTTACTTGGAGTACTGAGACAGGAGAGGCTTTATGCCAAGTTCTCCAAGTGTGAGTTTTGGTTACGAGAGGTCTAGTTTCTGAGACACCTCATTAATCAGGACAAGATTTTGGTCGACCCGCCAAGATAGAGGCAGTGATGCAGTGGGAGGTTCCAAAGTCTCCATGCGGTTGGCAGGTTATTATCGGAGGTTCATTCAGGATTTTTCCAAGGTTACTGTACCTCTTACTCGTTTTGACGAGGAAGGGTGTGAATTTTTGTTGGGGACCTGAGCAGCAGGCTGCGTTCGATACATTGAGACAAAAATTATGTGAGGCCCCAATGTTGACCCTCCCGGAGGGTATGTAGGATTTTGTTGTTTATTGTGATGCTTTTCTCACCGGTTTGGGGGAAGTAATCATGCAGCGATGGAAAGTTATTGCGTGCGCTTCTAGGTAGCTGAAGCTGCATAAGGTTTGGTATCCGATGCATGATCTGTAGTTGGGGCCAGTAGTGTTTGACCTCAAGATTTGGTGACACTATCTTTATGGGGTCCGATGTACCATCTACACGAATCACAAGAGTATGGGATATCTCATGGATCAACTGAATCTGAATATGAGACAACGTAAATGGCTTGACGTGGTCAAGGATTATGACTGCAAGATTCTTTATCACACGAGGAAAGCGAATGTGGTCGCTGATGCTTTGAGCCGTAAGTCGGCTATCAGATATGTTGGGGGCTTATGTATGATGATTTCTATCGAGTCCCCGCTTCTGGATTTGATCAGGGAGGCTTAGGCCGAGGGAGTCAAGAAGGAAAATTGGAAACAAGAGAGAATCAGGGGTGAGATAGACAGGTTTTATACTGACAGTCGTGGGTTATTAACTCAGTATGGACGAGTTTGGGTTCCAGAGTTTGGTGGAGTCCGGCAGACAGTGATGAAGGAGGCACACAAGCCCAGGTTCTCGATTCACCCTAGAGCCACAAAGATGTATCAAGACTTGAAGCTTAGCTATTGGTAGCCTTATATGAAAAGAGAGATAACATGGTATGTGGAGAGATGCTTGAGCTGTCGGATGGTCAAGGCTGAACATCAGAGGCCGCATGGCAAGTTGCAAACCTTATAGGTTCCCATGTGGAAATGGGAACAGATCACCATAGATTTCATCAACAAGTTGCCGAGGATGACCAAAGGGTTTGATGCGATTTGGGTCATCGTCGATCTATTGACCAAGAGTGCCCCTTTTCTTGCCATCCGGGAGAGTTCTTCGGCCGAGAAGTTGGCAGATGTGTATATACGCGAGGTTGTCACTCATCATGGTGTACCGGTTTCTATCATATCTGATCGTGATGTGTGATTTGCTTCTTGGTTTTGGCAGAGATTTCATAAGGAATTGGGTACGAGACTGCATTTAAGCACTGCTTATCACCCTGAGAATGATGTGCGGTTTGCTTCTTGGTTTTGGCTGAGATTTCATAAGGAATTAGGTACGAGACTGCATTTCAGCACTGCTTATCACCCTGAGAATGATAGTCAGTGTGAGCAGACCATTCAAACGCTCGAGGATATGCTGAGGGCTTGTGTTATCGACTTCGGTGGGAGTTAGGACTCCTACCTACCCCTAGCTGAGTTTTCTTATAAAAAGAACTATCATTCGAGTATTGGTGCACTGCTGTTTGAGCTTCTGTATGGGAGGAGATGCCGTACACTAGTTTGCTGGGGAGAGGTCAGCCAAAGAGGCATGGGGAGGACCGAAGAGGTCCTTTAGACGACAAAGCTTATACAACAGATCAAGCAGAGGTTACAAACATCTCAGAGTCGATAGAAAAGTTATGCCGACAGACGACTATCTGAGTTAGAGTTTCAGGTCAGAGATATGGTTTTACTGAAGGTATTGCCCTGGAAGGGTGTTATACGCGTCAGAAAGAGAGGCAGCCTACCGATTGGATCTGCCCGAGGAGCTTAGTCTGATTCATAGCACTTCCCATGTCTCTCGGCTTCGGAAGTGTGTGGTTGATGATTCGATGATAGTTCTGATATATGATATTTAGGTCGATGAGCGCCTGAATTATGTCGAGAGACCGGTGGCGATTCTAGACCGGAAGACGAAGGCCTTACGCAACAAGGTGGTACTTTTAGTCAAGGTCCAGTGGCAACATTCGGAAGGGTTCAGAGTGGACATGGGAACCCGAGGCAGAGATGCGTGAGCACTACCCAAATCTATTTTCAGCTGAAGATTTCGAGGACAAAATATGATTCCACTGGAGGAGAATTGTAACGTCTTCTTTGATTTCCGGTGCGCAAATTTTGTTAATTGTTTAAAAAGAATAATAATAATAAAAGCAATAATAAATATAATAAGAATGATAATAATAATAACAATAATATTATATATATATATATATATATATATATATATATATATATATATATATATATATATATATATATATATATGAAATAAAACAATTTATTAATTCATTTAAGGATTTATATTTTAGGGGGGGTGGGGGGGGGGGGGTGGGGGGTGTTATGCCATTTTTCGAAAGTTGCTTTGAAGGGGAAATTATTTTTGGGGTAGGTTTCGTCAGTATGCCAAACTGCAAGAACCAGTTGTGCCATTCTGAAAATCGCGTCTCCTTCCTCGTTCATCAGACGCAAGCTTGCGTTTTGTCTCTTTTCCCATTTTTGTCACCTGCAAACATCGAATAGCATAAAGAAAAGGGTCCTAGGCACCATTATACCCATTTTTTTGACGATTAGACCGACCTATCTCTTCCCTTTCGTTTGATAAATCCGGTGATTAGCCTAGCTAGGTGCTTCTCTAGCCACCATAGTTAGGGTTTGTGAAGCTAGCTGCTGTAAAGCTCGAACCACGTCGCATCCCTGGTACCTTTCAATGACATTTCGCCCCTAACGGCCTTCTTGTCCCTTTACCGATGTAATGGTGGGCGGAGGAGCCTCCGACAGCCCTCCACAGCCTAGAAAACGAGATTACCGGGATTTTCTGTTCTTAGAAGTCCTTGTTATCGAGTTAATGGGTTCTAAATCTTCTTATTTGTCTCAAATAATGTCTTTTATGCTCTTTAACACTTAAGATCAAGTGTGCTCAGTTTGAATCAAGAATATGACCTTATAATGCTTGCAATCTTCTCATGAACATATATTTTGAGATTTTTATAAGGTCGAGTTTAATAATCTTTTCTAAAACTTCTGGATTTGTTTCATGACATGTTTTGGATTTCTAATATCAGTACTTAGCTTCCTTAACTTTCCTTGGTCCTTGTTGAATTATAGGACCAAGGAAACAACATCTTTTGTCTCGTATTGCCTGAAAAAAAATCCTAAAACTTGTATAAAGGTATAAATAAAATACAAGATATGTATTATCCATATTATAACCTATATAATGTTATTGGATTGGGATATAGGTGTTTAGAGAGGGATAAGCTCATCTAGCTCCTGTCACTAGGGTCGTTAGGATTCAACTATTAAAGTGAGTTTTCCTCACTGTACTTGTGGGTCGAAGGCTCCAATGTCGACCCAATGGATTATGTATCCTTGTATATTGGATGATGTTATGCTAGTTATATGATAGACTGCTAGATTCGTATGATTACTTGTGTGCCCTGGTTATGTGTTAGACTGGTAGATCTACATGATTATTTGTATTTGGTGGTTATTGTTTGTTATTGTATATGTTGACATGTTATGGCTTGTTGGGTTGATGCTATCCTGCTTACAGTTGTCGATTTCATTGTTTCAGGTACCTTAGATGGTAGGGGCAAGGAGAAGGCGTGATTATTCACATCAGCCTGGATTTTTATATGAATTATGATTTTGGGAAACTCTGATTCATGTTTATGGTTTGAGAAATTATGTTTTATGTAATTAATGGATTTTGGAATGGTTTTAAGAAAATTTTTGGGATGTTAAGAGTTTACCGGGAGTACATGTCCCTATATTCATTTGTGTTTTGGTTTGATGTGTTGATCTATATGATATACCATATGTTTAATATGTTATATTATATTATTATTTGTGCATAACATGAATTCTTGTTTTTGGAAAGTATGTTACTCACCCATGTAATTAGGATGGGAGACTATTCTTGTCACACATGATATCCATACGTGATTTGACAATGTTAAAGTGATTAAATTTATAGATAATCATCATTGTGCATAGGGGTGTCTTCGGTTCAGAAACCAGAATAACCAAAATTCGAAAGTGGCAAATCGTAGAACCGCATACCTCGATATAAGGGAACTGGTCCTGGATCAGTTCTGGGGCCGATTATATCGGTTTTGGGACCGATTATAACAAAAAAATATTTAGCTAATTGTTATGGAACCGGAAATAACTAAAAACTATATTTGGAACAAGAAATAACCAAAAATAGAGACTTTTTAGTTCAAAAAATGTGTAAAGGTGGCTTTCATGTCTCAAGCAAAGGAATGATCTATTATAATAAAAAAAATAGTTTTTTTTTTATAAAAAATTAGTTTTCATACTCTTTGTTTAGGGACCTGTAAATCAGTCAATATATAACCAAATAGTGTGTTTCGAGAGTCTAAAACTAAGAAAAAATATTGAACTACATTCTAAAAAAAATAAGGTATATCATAATTATAACGAAGCAGTTATGATAGTCTAAAGTGCAGAAAATATTTAGCATAGTGGAAAAACAATAACAAATATGCTTTATACCCCCTATTTAGGGCCTTGTAAGTCGGTCAATATTTAACCAAATAAGGTGTTTTTAGAGTCTAATATTAAGACAAAATATTAAACTATATTATGGAAAAAAAGCAGGTCAAATTGACTTATAACGAAGCAGTTATAGCTGTTTAAAGTGGAGAAAAAGCTCTTAAACTACTGGTTCCGTTACAAGAACCGAATTACTGGTATCCAATGGACCCAAAACTGGAAAATCATAAATTAGGGAATCGATAACTAGACCAAATACACCTATTCATTTCTAACGAGTTCCAGTTTAGTTTTTTCGATTAAAAATTTCATCCCTTACTGTGCACATACCAAGGTTAGCTACCCTATATGTGGGTCTTGTGGGATGGTTCACAATTTCATATTTATAAAGATGCCACATGGTGTATAAGAGTACTCTACACTAAGCCCATGTTGAATCATCGTTGTGAGATTGATATTTAGATTGGCATAAATGCATTACTATTATTATTATTATTATCCCATTTTTTAAACTATAAATGCTTATTTGTAATGTTAGCTAACTATATCATCCCCCTATGACACGTATCACAACATTTTCCGATTTGGGCTTCCAGCACGGAAATTCTAAGTGGGTCATCAATCATGGTATTGCCTTCACCGGACACGTTTAAATATAGAGTTCTTATGTGATCTACTGCCCTCACAACTTTAAAATAATTTTTGATAGAGAAGGTATTCACAATACTTATAAGGAATGCTTAGTTCTCCTTCCCAACTGATGCGACAACTGGTGTAAGTAGCAACCCACCTTTACCCTATGTATAGGGTTTGACGTCCCTGTCGAACACATAGACCCATTTTTTAGCTCTGATACCATTTGTAACACCCCATACTAGTATGTGTCATAATATTATCCGATTTAGGCTCCCGACACGAAAACTTCCGTGTGGGCCACCCATTCTGGAATTTCACTTGCACGAGCATGCTTAACTATAAAGTTCTTATTGGATCTGTTGCCTTTACGGATTTAAAACATATTATGATAGGGAAGGTATCCATAACCCTTATAAGAAATGCTTACTTTTCCTTCCCAGTCGACATGTGATCAAGTGCAAGTGTCCACCACCTCCCAAGTGAGAGCAATTCCAAGATGGTTGACCTACTGGGAATTTTTTGTACTGGGATCCCAAATAATATAATATTGTGATACATGCTAAAATAAGGTGTTACAAATGGTATTAGGGATAGGGTACGAGTCGATGTGTTTGATAGGGTCGTCGAACCCTATAAAGGGGGTGAATATGGGTGGATACTTGCAGCTGATCCCACATTGGATGGGAAGGAGAACTGATCATTCTTTATATGGGATGTGGATACTTCCATGTCACAACGCGTTTTAAAGCCGTGAGGGAAGCAAATATCATAAGAACTTTGTGGTTAAGCATGCCCGTGCAAGAGCAATTCCATGATGGGTGATCCATTGGAAATTTTTTGTGGTGGGGGTATAAAGCGGACAATATTGTGATACGTGTAATAAAGGATATTGAACGAATCATTGTTAGCTTCAGTTGATTTTATTAACTTATTTGATTACGATGAACATTGGATTTGAAGTATGGGTTATTATTGACTTGAACTTATGGGTTATTAAACCTATCTTGTTTTGACTTTGATAATGACTTGAATTTGACTTTGGATTTTATGTTGACTTTGATTGTTGGGTTTTAAACTTTTGAATTGAGATTATTAATCCTTGGTATTGTTTTATTGATTATAACTAATTTAGGGGGTTTGTCTCGAGTGTAATCATTACCATTATTTCTTACTCAAAATGAGTTAACCTGTAACACCCAAAAATTCAAACCAATTCAAACTTTTTAAAAACATTTCAAACCATTAAAAATCATTACAACTTTGTTTTCAAAATGTATAATATCAGAGTTTTCCCAGAAACATAGACAAAACATGAGGAGCTATACGATCACGCCTTCGCCTTGCCGTGATCCCTTGATGTACCTGAAACAATAAACTGAAACTGTAAGCCCGAGAGCTTAGTGAGTTCCCCCAAAATACTCATACCCGCAACAATACACATAGAATCATAACAACACACTATGGGTCCAATCAACCATTGGGTTGGAATACCCCAGGACCACAACCAACAGGTTGGATTGCCAACACACTATGGGTCCAATCAACCATTAGGTTGGAATACCCCAGGCCCACAACCAACAGGTTGGATTGCCCACATACTCTGAGTCCAATCATCCTCGGGATGGAATACTCACGGCCCACAACCTACAGGTTGGAATGCCCAGGTCTATTGGCCTTCGCACCGAGCAGATAAGCCTCAACCGCCAAACAAACACGGGCACATATAATAGATAATCACATAACAGTCTATAGACAATACTTGATCTAACGGATCTTACCACATAGCACATAACACCATCCTATCTACCAGGATGCCAATCTAACAGATCATACCACATATCATATAATATTATCCTACCCTCTAGGATACCGATCTAACAGATTATACTAGCATAACCTGACCATATAATAATCCAAAGGGCCGACCTTGGTGCCTTAGACCGTTGAGTATAGTGAGGAAAACTCACCTCGCAACTGTCGTCCGAAACTAGAAGCTCAACTCTCGGATCACCAACACGAACTCCACCACCTATTGTTACCATGAAACCCTTTTTCGTAAATCTCCAAATTACCAGAATACTCTCAGAAGTCAACTGGTCAACTCTTGGTCAAAGTCAAAGTCCACAGTCAAAGTCAACAGTCCATGTTGACTCGACTCGTCGAGTCCTTCCTGAACTCGAGAAGTCGTTAAATCCTTGATTGGCTCGTCGAGTTCCCCTTTAACTCGCCGAGTTCATACGTGTCCAAGAATTGGTAGAAACCCTAGCTGACTCGTCGAGTCGTCGAACGACTCGCCGAGTTCAAGGCAATATTCAACGGACTCGCCGAGTTTGTTCATCAACTCGACGAGTTCACGACCATCTTCATATGACTCGCCGAGTTGACTATGCAACTCGCCGAGTCCTTGCAGACCTTCATCCATGCATACACTTTTTAAGCCATGCCAAGGTTCCAGATTACAGATCCAAGCTTCTAAGGCATGTTTAACACGTAAAGTTGCAAACTTTACACACATGCAAGGCGCTAAAGGCTCTAAATGACCAATCTAAGCTTCTAATGGAGCTTTACACCTTAGGAAAGTCTCATCCTTGCAAGAGCTGGAAACTTTATGGACTTAGGACTCAAAAGAGGTTCAGATCTGAAGTTTCAACTTCAGATGTAGCTCCCATACCAAAATCACTTCATGAAACTAAAGAAAGCCCTAGTTTTCACATATGAATGATTCCTAGAAGAAAAGAGGTTAAGGTAACAGCTGGTTACCTCCAAAACGTGCCCAAACTGAAGTAGACTCTGGATCCACATGGAAATCTTGATCCTAGCCTCTTGATCTACAAGTTTCCTTCACAAAAGTCACTCCCCAAAGCTCCAAACCACTCTCCAAGCTCTCACTCACAGCAATTAGGGTTTCTGGGTCTCAAGAGGGTGATAGAGGACAGTGGGAGGCGCTAATGGTCCAATATATAAGGTGCAAAAACCCTGAAAATTAGGGTTTCCACTGCCAGCTCCTACTCGTCGAGTCCCAAGCCGACTCGACGAGTCACTCATTAATTGACGTGTCCTGGCCCGCTGCTACTCGACGAGTCATAACGCCAACTCGTCGAGTAGACCTTCAACGCGAAGTCTAAAGGAAAAAAAATATTAGTAATACCTAACCGTTGGGATGTTACATAACCTTATATATTCTCACTTTGACATACACTTAGATTAAAGACTCTAGAGAGAAGAATAGAATATAACGAGGAAATTTTAAAGGCTATCACTTGTGTGGTTATCTTGAACTATGTTACTCTATTGTATTGTAGTCAATTTAATAAAAGTAAAGCTTTTAGAAAGACTATGTTTTTCGAAAATCAAACTGGGAAATTATTTCGGTTCCATGTTCTATTTATCTATAATGTAAGTTAATTATGAACTGATTTATGAACTGTTTACTAATCTAAGTTGGTTCTAAGAAACACTAATAAACTGCCACATCAATTTACTTGTTAAATTATTTAGTCAAAGGTAAGATCTTTAACTAAACCTAGATTTATTAATTTAATCAAAACAAACTATTAGAAAAGTTGCATACAATTCTTTACAAATATTCTGAACAATATTCAATATTTCTTATAGAATCGGAAGCATAAAACATATGATGTTTACAATGAGATTAAATCGAAACGAAGAACCAACTTATTTTTTACTATTTTTAATTTATAAAACAATTATGGATTTTATAAGTCAGATAAATTCACTAGAATTAACCTAATTCAAATGACTAATCTTGAACACCATAAGAATTCAAGCTTTAAACCAAACAAAACATGAATCAATGAATTAAAAACAATTCAAAACATCAATCAAATGCAATCAACCACACATACATGAATATAGAATAAAAAACCAGAAAAACAAGTTTTAAGCAATTTATGACAAAAAAACAATCAAAAAATGTAATTCAATTTATTTAAGATAATATATCAAAACAATGTTTCAAATGATTTCTTCAAGCTCCTTTGTCTCTAAATTGCGATTTGTTGCATGAGACGTTGAGAGTTAAATAATTTTTACCTAATGATGTATTTACAGTCTTGAAACCGACGGTTGTCATCCACTTGATTGAGTGGATTTTTTCCTATGATTCCGTTGGACCGAGTGGTCTTCATCGAGTCGACCCGACCCAACCGATGAGAGGTTAAGGTAAAAACCACTCGACCGAGTAACCTTACGTTTGACCAAATTTCTTTAAAATTTTCAAACTTTTCTAATCATGCTTCGATCTTCATGAACTTGAATTGCAACTCCCAAACATCATCCCAAGCATGATCCAATCTTCAAATGCCTTATAAATCATCCACAAAACATGAAAATAAGAATATTCCACCAATCAACATAAAATATCATATAAATGTAATAAGTGCATGAAATGTAACACCTGTGACCTATACGCCATGTAATTAAATGAAATAATCAATGGTGCATAAAATGCATCTGATAGTATAGGGCAGTGTTGCAAAACTCGGCCTACTCGGCCGATTACTCGGAATCGGCCCTCCACCGAGGCGAGTAATGTGAACTTGGCAAAAAAACTCGGATTAAGTCAAACTCGGTCAAAAATCAGTCAAAAATCGGTCAACATCTCTCTAACTCGGGCCTACTCGGTATTACTCGGTCTTACTCGGGCCTACTCGGTCAAACTCGGCCAACTCGGTCAAAATCGGTCAAACTCGGTCAAAGGGTCAAAATTGTCATAAAAAGAGAAAAAAATCAAGAATTTCAAGATTAATATGTATAATACACTTAATGATTTATTATTTAAACACACACATGTGATTATTACTACATATATATATATATATATATATATATATATATATATATATATATATATATATATATATATATATATATATATATCTTAAAATTTCAGTAATTATTTATGAAGTGAGACATTTGTGTGTATTTCATTTTTTATGTAGTCACATGTATCTAATTTTGTTATATATTTCAACCAAATTATGATTTTAACTTATGATTTTGACATATATAATTTTCCTAAAAATATTTCTACATGAATTACCGAATCCGAGTACTCCCCGAGTACTCCCGAGTACTCGCTACTCCCCAGTCGTCCGAGCAGGTACCGAGTAGCGAGTTCTACAACCTTGGTATAGGGATAACATAATCTTCAAGAAACCCAAAACGAAGAAGAGTCATTATATGAATAAATTGTCGCTATTTGCTACTCTTGGATTGTGGCCAGATATGAAAAGTTCAAGTTGATAGATTGACTTAAAAATCCACATTTAATTATTTGATTCCTTGAAAAAATGTAAGTTGTCTAGCTTTAGTTTAAAATCCGCTCACTTGATCATTCAAAAAATAATAATTTTTAACATAGTTGTCCGGTATGTCGGGTATTGATATCTTGGAGGATAACTTGTATCACCCCTCGGGCTTCTCTAATTTTGTGGGTGAGGGTGGCTTTTCAGAAGGTTCGTTTAATAATCAATCTCTTTTGAATGAAATTCAGAAAAACATTAGACATCGGAAGAGCTTTGGCATATAATATGGATGGGTGCTTTGGTCTGGTAAAAGAGATTGTTGAAGGTCATGAGGGTAGACAAGTTTTTCCATGAATTGTCTTTCCATTAATTTCCAAGGGGAGGGGTGTAGTGACAATCAGGGGTGGGTTAGAACCTTATGTAATAAACATAAGGTAAATTTCTTAGCTATTCAAGAACCAAAGTTAGAAGTTATAGATCTGGGTACAGTTCGTTCTTTTTGGGGAAATGTGTCGTTTTCTCACTCATTCTCTCATTTTCCTGGGGCCTCGGGTGGTATCCTACTTAATTTCTATTTGTATCGGTTTTCTCAAAGATGGGTTTTTATTTATGATTATTTTGTAGCGGGAGTGTGGTTGATTTCTGTTTTGGAAATTTTTTGTGTTTCATTTTATGCTCCTAAATGAGCCGAGTGCAAGAGGAAGCTTTGTTGACAACTTCATCAGCTTAGTACTCCTTTTCCCGGAGAGTGTGTTTTTCTGGGAGACTTTAATGTAGTTCGAGATGAATCGGAGAGAATGGGGTCTTAGCTTCACTCGACGCCGACAACTATTTGCAATCAATTTATTGATCATGTTGATTTGATTGATATTCCTATAAGAAGCCCTCAATTTACTTGGAGTGACAAGCAGGGTTCTAAATTTTATAATTTGGATAGATTTTTGGTCATGAATGGTTTTTAGGATTCTTTTTCACATATTACTGATATGATTTTGGAAAAGAATATTCTTAATCATTGTATGATTCTTATTTTGGAGCATAGAGCCAACTATGGTCCGTATCCATTTCTTTTGTTCCATTCCTGGTTCGATATGGATGGCTTTGACGATGTGGTTTGGGATTCTTGGTCACAACTACCTTTTGGGGTGGTCGGTGATAATTCATGGGTTATTTTTAAGAAAATCTTCGAGTCTGGAACACTAATAGTCGAGATCGGGTGGGTTCCAAGAGACTTGAGTTGTAGGAGTTGCTTGAATCTGTTGATGCACATCTCCTTGTTGATGATGGTTCGGCTATTCTGCATGAGCAGTGGATTACAGTTCAGAAGGATCTTACATATTTAAATTATAGGTTTCATGTGGATTTAGCTCAGAAGGAGAAGATATGGTGGGGTATTGAGGGCGACGAGAATTCATGTTTCTTCAATGGTACAATTAATAGAAAGAGGCGTCATTTGGCTATACATGGTGTTTATGGATGAAGTGTGGGTTGATGAGCCGAGTTTGGTCAAAGAAGAATATCAAATCTATTATCAGACTCTTTTTTTCAAACAGAGAGGGACTCACCCTAAAACTGAAGCTATCCATTTCTCTACTTTATCAGATTCTTAGGTCCAGTTTATTCAAACTCTTTTTTCCCGAGACGAAATTACCAAGGTGGTTTGGGATTGTGGTCCGTCTAAGGCTCCAGGTCCGGATGGTTTTTCCTTTGGGTTTCTTAAGCATTATTGGAATCTTACTGAGGATGATGTGGTCGCTTTTGTCATGCAATTTTTAGTCACTCGTTTATTCCGAAGGGTTGCAACACTTCTTTCTTTACGGTTATTCCAAAAGTCAAAGACTCAAAGACTGTTAGAGACTTTAGACATATTAGCCTAATCGGTTTCTAGTATAAGATTATTGGTAAACTTTTAGCTAATAGGTCAGCAGAGGTTATTGGTTCTATTGTGAGTTTTGAGCAGTATACTTTTATTAAAGGCAGACATATTTTAGATGGCCCACTATTCTTAATGAGGTGGTAGCTTGGTGCAAATCTTCTAAAAATCCTCTATTCGTTTTTTAAAGTGGATTTTGAAAAAGCCTATGATTCTCTTTCGTGTGAATATCTTCATGAACTCATGTTGATTATGGGTTTTAGTTTGCTTTGGTGTGGTTGGATTATGGAGATGCTACGATATGCTAGAGCTTCAGTTTTGGTTAATGGGTCCCCTAAACTGGAATTTCAGATTCAGAGAGGTTTGAGACATGGAGATCTTCTTTATCTGTTTCTTTTTATTTTGGCGATGGAGGGATTACATGTTGCCTTGGTGAGGGCCTAGTTGGCTAACGTTTACAATGGGATTTCCATAAGTGGCATTGAGATCTCACATCTTCTTTATGCTGATGATATTGTTTTTCTTTCTCCTTGGGACTCGGAGAATGCAATTCATATTATTCGTATTCTTCATTGCCTCTTCTTAGCTTTGGGTCTTAAAATCGATCTTAATAAAAGAAAATTGTTTGGTGTTGGAGTTCCTTCTTCACAGGTGGTGGCTATTGTTTAGTTTATAGAGTGTTCCTCAGGTTCTCTTCATTTTTCTCACCTTGGTGTTCTGGTTGGTCAAAATATATCCCGGTTTAATGCTTAGTCTTCCATTATTGATAGATTTCAGAGCAGACTGGCAGGTTTAAAGGCTAAATGCCTTTCGTTCGGTGGTCGGATTACTTTGATTAAGTTGGTTCTGGGTTCGTTGGGTAGTTATTTGATGTCGATGTTTCCTACCCTGGTCACAGTTCTTAGATTACTAGAGTCCTTGAGGGCTAGGTTCTTTTGGGGTGTGAATTTAGATGACATACGCATCCAATGGGTTAGTTGGGATAGAGTTTTGTCTTTTAAAGGCATTATAGGGTTGGGAGTAGGGAGTTCGTTTTCTTTTAATAGGGCGTTGCTTTTTCGATGGCGTTGGATATTTTTTCATTCTATAGATTTAATTTGAATGCAGGTTGTAACACCAATTCTAGGTAAATAATTCCCTCGAGTCTTTAGCAATTAAATTCTTCAATTGTAGTTTTTGTGGTGGTCACGATCTGGTGAAGGATGCACCATGACATGGTCATAGCCAGAGAAAACACACATCTTATTTGAGTGTCACGACGTGACATTATACTGGTCATGACATGATAGCCTCCTGAATGAAAAACCCTAATTTTCGGGCCTTATGTCCTATTTAAGGGATGTGATATATAGGTTTTGCACACCCTTAGCCTCCATCACCTCCTTTTTGACCTCGAAGCACCCTTGGCCTCCATTGTAGAGTTTTTGAAGTTTTATGGTGATTCTTGGTGAGAATAAGAAGAAGAAAGCATCCTTTGTGAGAAGATCTAGCAAGCGAGCTCCTCATTCACCTCCTAACTCATTTTCTGAACCATTGTGAGTCTCCAAGTTCCAACCTTTATGCTTCGTGTTTCTATAATCTAGGTTTCTTTGCCTTGTTCTTTATGTCTGGGTTAGTTGGTGTGGGTGGAATCCACAAAGTTGGCAACTTTATGGATCCTTGAGGTTCCTTTGGGGTTATATGTTCTAGATCTAGAGTTCTATGGTGTTTTTGGTCTCATGTACAAGTTTGAGCTCATTTCTTCCATGTTTTTTTTGACCTAAATTAGAAGATACATGTATTGGACATGCATGTCCATAAAGCACTAATTTTTATGATGCATTAAGAGTAGGAAATCCTTCTGGAAAGTTTGGATGAGTGGCCTTAGTGATTAAGAGCTTAATGCATTAAGAACCCATAATAGTTCCCATGACGTGAAGGATTGGCCTCCACGATATGAGAAAAGACAGTCTCTGCTACTATTTTATCCTGACTCCTGAGGCTATCACGACGTGGCAAAAGCTTGGCTACGATGTGGTGGCCGCCTGTGAGAATTTTGATTATTGACTTTGGCTTTGACCGTTGAATTTTTGACCATGTTTAACTTTAGGTCAATTTGAGGATTTTTGGCTGTATACTAAGGATTAGTCCCTGATTATTGTATATGTGACATGTAGTACCAGTTTTTGGATTTGCGAGAGCTGTGCTGTTATCTACTTGACTGCGAGGTGAGTTTTTGCACTATACTTTGTACTGTAGCATAAATCCTTTTGTGTAGGATGTTGGTATGCCGTAGTGATCTTTTTGATTGATAGATATGTTATGATCACCTATATTGCTGTCTATTGTCTGTTTGTTTGTTTATGTATATTTGTTGATATATTTTGGTAGGGTTGAGGCAGTCCTGCTTTGTGCTGTAGACCAAGACACCCAGGCGGTCCAGTGTACTTTAGGCCTTGCGAGGCGGTCCAGTCAGACAATAGGCCCAAAGGAGCAGTCCAACTACTATAGGCCTTACGAGGCGGTCCAATAAACTATAGGCTTAGTAGGTCGATCCAGTGTACTCTAGGCCTTCCGTGGTGGTTCAGTCAGACTGTATGCCCAAGGGAGCGGTCCAACTACTGTAGGCCTTGCGAGGCGGTCCAATAAACTATAGGCTCAGTAGGGCGGTCAATTGTACTCTATGCCTTGCTGGGTGGTCCAGTCATACTGTAGGCCCAAGGGAGCAGTCCAACTATTTTAGGCCTTACGAGGCGGTCCAGTAGACTGTACGCTCAGTAGAGCGGTCCATGTGTCCTGTAGGCCTTGCGAGGCGGTCCATGTAGATTGTAGGCTCATATGTGCATGCATTGTATGTGTATTGTTGTATGGGTTATTTTAGGGGAACTCACTCAGCTTTGGCTTACAGTTGTGGATTTAAATGTTTTCAGGTACGTCAGATGATCGGGGCAAGGCGAAGGCGTGATCGTACACATCCTCCTGCTGATTTATATTTGAGAGATGATATTGATATTCTGATTTTTTTGGTTTTGTTTTGAAACAATGATTGATTACTTTACGGGTTTATGAAAATTTCTTTTGGAAAATTGAAATTTTTTTATCATGGTTTTTGGGACGTTACAAGTTGGTATCAGAGCCATGGTTTAAGGGAGTTGGATGAACACTCGTGTGATTCCAGACTCAAACTATGGATATGAAAAAAGGTTCTTCATAAATAATTTCTAAAATAACTAAAGAAGAGGATGTGATGTGTACAATTAGTCAGAGCTCAAGGAAAAGTTATTCCATAAGATACCCATATTTGTTATATGTATATCAGTGATATGTGAGAACTGCATGCTAGTTCATACGTTAGGGATCTTCATGAATTGCATGATATAATTGCCTGATTTATGATGTGTGATAGCCTAGGGGATTTCTTGATATGCTTTATGAAATTGACATTATTACTGTATTAGCTTAGTGTATGCATCATGATTGTACATAACTAAGATTTTATAGCATGAGAATGCTTGATTTAGCCTTATTTCCCATTCCTTGTCTGGTTGTGGGCTTAGGGTAGAATCGATTATTTGATTGTCTATCGAATCCAGAGTTATATATGATTAGCATACATAAGGTGACTATAGAGTTAGTGAAAGCTTTAGGAGTTGGGTGTTGATTATTAGAAGGCCAACAAGAGTGAGGATCTGATAGTTACTCTTGAGAGAGTAAGTATAAGGAGTATTTTTTGGGCCTAATAGCCCATGTAATTCATGGTGATCCTTGGAGACAAATACGAGTAGGTGTGGAAGGTAGTATGGGCCCATACTACTGGAAGCACATGACCCGTACACATATCATCGACGTCACGAATTCCTAGGGATGAGTGGTTGAGTAGTGATGTGTTAAGGTATAATGTGATTTTCTGACGTGTTTCGGTTTAATTTCAGTATGATATAACACTAGGGTTAGTTTTAGCCTGTCCTCATGTTGTCGGTCTTTTGGTTATGGTTGCTCTGGATGAAGGTGAAATCGGTGCTTGTTTGGGCCCAAGTGGCCATGACAGCTTAGCCCTAAAGGGTACAGATTTGTACGAGCTAGTTGATCTTAAGGTGTCGAAGACCTTGTTAGAAGTAGAGCCAGTTTGACTCGCATGATTCATGGAAGAATCAGATGTGATGATTGACCTGGATATGGGTGGTCGGATGATGGCTTGGGATTTTGTTCTCTATGACAGGGTTATGTTATTTTAGTCTCCCGTGTTTGAGGGAGAAGGGATCAAATATGTGTTAGTCGTTAGATAGAAGGAAGGGAGGGTGTTCTCCGCATCAGTTTCTACCGTAAGGGGGTATCGTTGAGTTCGTGATGAATCATTTATGACTTACATCAAGGGAATGTTCGAGACTCAACTGTTCTTTAAGTTTGGTGTTCGTGATGAAGACTAATTCGTAGGTTGGAGGTACGAACTAGATAAAGAAGATCAAGTGGTTCCGTTGTAGATTGAGGAATTGGTTCCAAAGGTCGGGCTAGAAGTCCGGCGGAGGGAGGGATACTGGCTTATGGCATAGTGTCGACGACAAATTGGGAATTCGGGGGAGTGTTATTCTATCAACGGCATATAGAGCCGCAATTGGAGTGACAAGCGGGGGGAGGATGTAAAAATGAGTAATGATCATAAGGTAGTAGAGAGATGTTCTATTTCAGGTAGAAGAGTTCTATTGCTATGTTGGGATTATCGCGGGCGTTGTGTGAGTGTTTGTAAGGAATTCTTGAAGCTTCAGAAGAGGATAAGGTTGTGGATACCTTTTCAAATGCAAGTTTTGGTTGCACGAAGTTCAATTCCTAAGGTGCCTCATTAATCCAATGGTATTCTAATCGATTTCGCTAAGATTGAGGCGACAATGTCAGGGAAAGTCTCTAATGTCTCCGTTTTAGATTCAAAGTTTCCTTATGATTGGCTGATTATTATTAGAAGGATCATATCATGTTGTGTTATGCATACTAAATATCAAGGTTGGAATGTTTTTGGTTGATCCGGTGTAAGGCTTTGATGTTGTAGATGTTAATCGGTGGTGGTTCGAACCCTAAGTGGGGTAGAACTGTGTATTCTTCCTGGAAGGTTATCAGTTTTCTTGAGTTTTTGTGGGTTCATTATAATGGGTCAAGGGAATCTATGGTTTGAGTGTGCAAGGTTTTTGGTGCAAAGTTGTTGTTGCATAAGAGAATGAAGGTGGGTAACCATTGAAGTAATCGTAGTTAAGAAGTTTTCTCGTTGCGTTTATCAAGGATCCGTCAGAATCCTCCATGGTCGCGAAGAATTTAAGGTTTGGTCAGATCGTGGGTGCATAACTAGTTACTATAGGTTTATGTATTCAAGAACGCATGCATTTTCCTCGCATCAAGAATCTGATGGGTAATGAACTTGTTGTGGTCAATAGTTCCTTTCAGAAGCATTAGGGTTCTTGATAGGGGAGTGCTGATCCGCTTAAGTTGTGCATCGAATATAGAGAATGCGGTTAGCTCACGGTATGGGTTTGTTATCTTCGATTGAGATGGGAAATTATTGGTCTGTTCATCGGCCTCAAAGTTTGGTAAGGGTATTTTTGAGTGGATTTTTTTAGTATGTGTGAAGTCATTGGGATTAGTTTCGATCCATTTACGATCTATTGATCATTTATTTCCTCATCAGCATCTGGGAGTCATTCGAGGGCCTCCCGGAGGTACCAGTTGAACGTACGATTGATTTGTCAACCCTTCATCAACTCTTATAAGACGTATGTCTTGGTCTATGTGTATATGTAATCTCGACTGCTTGGTTGTGAAATTATTGTCCCTGGTAGGCTTGAGTTGGCAGCTATCCTTGGTTATCAAGGATTTCGAATGATGGAGTGACGTTGTTTAGTTTTTCAGGTGTGACCGTGGCCTACGAAGAGTCCAATTTTGTCATTTCGCGTTGGCTGGGTTGGTATTGGGATTGATTAAACCAGGGTGGTGGCAACATTTCTAGGAAATATTGGAAATTTTCTACGAATTTGGAAGTTCTATTGATATAGGGGGGATGTTTCTTTTAACGGTTGAGGTTCTTCATTTCGTTCGATCCGCCGATACTTCACCCTTTGGGTAAGGATATGATGAAGAAGGAACACAGTTGGCCTAACGAGCGCCGTGTTTCCTCCTGGGAAGTGTGAAATGTTGGCAGTTCAACAAATATTATCGTGAGGGATGGATGTGGACTGAGTAAGATATCATGAGGAAACTCGGACTGGCCTTATGGAATTGTTCTTATCTGATTTATTTATTTCGAGTTAGGGTAAGCGTTCAACCGTTTATTTTATTTCCTAGTTTCATGCGAACAAGTTTTTGTTCGGTTTAAAATTCAGACTGTGGAAGGGTTGCGTGTTATAGAATGGTATGACTCCTGCACTTTTGGTAAGTGTTAAGTGGGAGGTTTACTGGGCTTCTGCTGGTCAGTGAGATGATAGCTGTGTGCCTTTGGGTGATGGCAAGAATGGTGAGGAACCGTGAGCTTCTCATTCCAATGGTGTATGGTGTCACGACGTGTCGTGAACCATCATGGTTTTCAGTTAGGTGTGTTGGGCCTACAGTTGCATCGTCGAGATCCGTGTGGTTAGTTCGTTGGTCTTTGGCATAGTTGGGTATTTTGAGCAGTATGGAAATATAGCTGATGGTTCTGTAGCAGACGGGTTAGGTCGGGCTTTGATAGGATTTCGAATCTTTGGAAAACTTATGGTTGTTTATTGGTAGTTCCTCTTGGAGTTTTCTTAGTGGATCATTGTTCGTTGTTGCGAGAACAATTTCGAGTGAGTTGAGTTGCCAGTGATGGAGTTCATTGTAGGAATCTTGGACGATTTGCTAGAAGGTTGTGTTGGGTTTTGAGCACTATAACACTCCTATGGTGCACATGCAACCCTAGATGCTTTGGATCTAAGTTTTCTCTAATTATACATGCAATTTCATTTCTCCAAAGCACACACCCTAACTAGCATACAATAGAAGATATACAACATAAAACCAAGTTAGATGAATACCTCTTGATGTAGCTTGTAGTTCTTGGCCTTTGAAAGCTTTAGCACCTCAAGTGTGATGCCTCTAATGTGTCACAAACACCAAATGCAAGAGGAGGCTTATGAGAAGTGGCTAGATAACACAAAATCGGTTATGGCTCTTCACAAGAATGCATGGGGCCGATTTTAGGGGTTAAGGGGTTTCTTTTATAGTGTTACAAAGACTAGGTTTTCATCCATGCAAACCCTAATTCACCATGAACCTTCATATTTCTTAGGTCCTTTGGGTTTAAACCTTCATGGAATATGATATAGGTTTAGCCCATCCTAATCAACCATGGATCATTAGCCCATACTATAAGTATTACTGATTTACATAATTAGTCCCCGTAAATTTAATCAGTCTCTTTTGATCACTAAATTAATTCCAAATTAATTCTTGATCAATACTAATTAAATAATATGATTTCTCAATTAATATATTATACTTATAATATATTAATAAATCACAAATAACCTCTTCTCAAAAGTCCATCCTATCAAATTGCTCCGGTGAAGACAACCCAAAATGACCATGCTACTATCGGGTCAAGTACATACCAGTTATAGTATGGGCTTAGACACCTAATCCAACAGTCTCCCACTTGGATAAGTCTAATAACTATAACTGCCAATGCAACTTCAAAATCCGATTAGCAATCGTAGCTCTTAAAAGCTGTTGTCGAACTCTGACCTAGTCAGTGACGCGTCCTTTAGATAAGGGATCGTATAATCCTCTATTCTTCAAGATATCGTGTGGACAAAGAAATGGAATAAAGTCATACTCATTTTCAAACAATTTGTTTCTCGATTTCTGATTTGTTTGACATAGAACTTAATTGAACACATCAATTGAGTCCTGACCGGGCCCGACACATAAGCCAAAACAAAATAATCGAGGGGCCCAAGATAACACTTTTAATCCTCTTAGGATAAAAGGAGCAGATAAACTTCGACTTATATGCTTTTACTAACTACTCGTTAAATCATACACAACAATACGTTTTATAACATCAAGTTACTGATGCGTTTTTATACCATCAATGCACAACCAACTTGTAGTCAACAACTCATATATCTTGGTTTGAAGACTATATGATATTATCGTCTCACTATCACTCGTGATAAATTCCATGAAGTGATTCATGTGAGAGTGTGTTTAATCCAATACTCAAATCTTATTTCAAGAGCACTCATGAATGTTGTAGCATACTTTTGCTATGTCTAACACCTTAGACAATCTACAAGCCAATTCATGACAGTCTAGCCTCATAACCTACTCCCAAAGTATGATCGACTGTGGATAGTTTGAATAATCTTATTATTCCGGAAATCAAAACATGCAAAAGTGAAACAATAGTAAACAATTGACACAAGATACCAACTTTTACTTATAAACAAAACTCCTTTTATTCAATCATCAAATGTCAATTACATTTAGCTATTACAAGTTTCTAAATATTTATCTAATCACTAAAACGAATATCGTCCTTCAGCCCAATACGCTTAGAATGCTGCAAGTGCTTGACCCTACTCAGTCCCTTTGTAAGGGGATCTGCTGGGCTATCCTCTGACGATACTCTCTTAACTACGAGGAGTCCTTCTTTTACTTGATGTCTTATGAAGTGGTATTTTCTGTCGATATGCCTAGATCTACCATGGTCTCTCGGTTCCTTGTTTAAGATGACCGCCCCTTCATTATCGCAGAAAATCTCCACAGGCTCCTTTATGGATGGTACAACTCCAAGGTCTCCAATGAAGTTTTTCAACTATATCGCCTCCTTCGATGCTTCGCTCGCTGCTATGTACTCTGATTCACACGTTGAATCAACTACAATCTCCTGCTTGGAACTTTTCCACGTTACTGCTCCTCCATTTAGGGTAAACACCCAGCCTGACTGAAAGCGTAAATTATCTCTGTCGGTCTGAAAACTGGCGTCACAATACCCTGTCACTCTCAAGTCATCACTCCCACCGAGGGTAAGGACCCAGTCCTTAGTCCTGCACAGGTACTTAAGAATGTTCTTTATTGCAGACCAGTGAGCTCTACCAGGGTTCCCTTGATATCGACTAATCATGCTCGAAGCAAAAACCACATCAGGGCGAGTACACATCATAGCGTACATGTTTGAGCCGACAGTGGAGGCATGTGGTACTTGACTCATATCCGCTATCTTTTCATCAGTTCTTGGACTCTGAGCCTTGCTCAGGTTGGTATTGCTCTGAATGGGTAAGTCACCTTTGTTGGAATTCTCCATGTTGAAATGCTTCAACACCTTGTCCAAATAGGTACTCTGACTAAGTACTATTAGTCTTTTAGTCATGTTTCTCAATATCCTTATCCCTAGAATGTAAGCAGCTTACCCAAGGTCCTTCATAGCAAAACACTTCCCAAGCCAGGACTTAACCTCCTGCAAGGTTGGGATGTCGTTTCCTATGAGCAGTATATCATCCACATATAACACCAGAAAGCTAACCATACTCCCACTAGCTTTGACATATACACAGGACTCATCTTCGCTTCTCGAAAATCCAAACTCTTTGACTTTCTCATCAAAACAAAGATTCCATCTGCGAGATGCTTGTTTCAATCCATAGATGAATTTCTCAAGCTTACACACTCTATTAGGGTACTTTGCATTGACAAAACCCTCTTGCTGACACATGTAAAAATCTTCAGCTAATTTTCCATTAAAGAAAGCGGTTTTGATATCCATTTGCCATATTTCATAATCATGAAATGCAACTACGGCTAACATAACCCTTATAGATTTAATCTTTGCTGCTGGTGAGAAGGTGTCATCATAGTCAACTCCATGAGTTTGAGTAAAGCCCTTCGCAACCAGTCACGCCTTATATGTGTGTACTTTCCCATCCATGTCGGTCTTCTTCTTAAAGATCCATTTGCACCCGACTGTCTTGCGACATGGTACATTGTCAACCAAGTTCCAAACTTGATTATCATACATGGACTGAATCTCGCTGTCCATAGCCTTTTTCCATTTTGCAGACTCGGGGCTTGCCATGGCTTCCTTGTAGTTAGATGTCTCATCTAAATTTACCAGTGTTCTATCACCGATAAACGTATCACCTTCAGTAGTAATATGGAAACCATAAAACTCAGATGCCATTCTAACTCGAGAGGAACGTCGAAGAGGTAATGACTCGTCAATAGGTTCAACAAGATTTTCCTCCTCGGGTTGAGTGCTAGTGTTTGAGGTTCCTTCATCACTTAACTCTTGAAGCTCTTCAAGTTCAATTTTCCTCCCACTGTCCTCTTGGCATATGAGTTCTCTCTCTCGGAAAACCCCTTTCGTCGCAACGAAGACACCATTGTCACTCGATCTATAGAAGAGATACCCAAAAGACTTCTGCGGGTAGCCGATGAAAATACATCGCTCACTAAAAGGTTCGAGCTTGTCGTGAGTCTCTCTTCTTACGAAAGCCTCGCAACCACAAACCTTGATATGTGCTAACGAGGGAACCTTCCCTGTCCACATCTCATGAGGTGTTTTGGCAACCTTCTTATTTGGGACTAGATTAAGGATATGGGCGACAGTCTCTAAGGCATACCCCCAGAATGAGATAGGTAACGAAGCTTGACTCATCATGGAATGAACCATATCCAACAAGGTTCGATTGCGCCTCTCAGCGACACCATTAAGCCGTGGTGTCGTAGGTGGTGTCAATTTTCAAACAATTCCACAATCCTTAAGATAGTCGTGGAACTCGATGCTAAGATACTCACCACCTCGACCGGATCGGAGCATCTTTATCTTCCTGCCCAATTGATTCTCCACTTCTTGCTTAAACTCTTTGAACTTTTCAAAGGTTTCTGACTTATGCTTGATTAAGTAGATATAGCCATATCTGCTGTAATCATCAGTAAAAGTCACATAGAAGCGGTTAGCATCCCTTGTGGTAGATCTAAAGGGTCCACACACATCGGTGTGTATGAGATCCAACAGACCTTCACCCCTTTCACAAGTACCAGTGAAGGGTAACTTGGTCATCGTTCCAAGCAAACAAGATTCGCTAGTGTCATCCGACTTCAAGTCGAATGACTCCAAGACTCCATCCTTTTGGAGTTGGGCTATGCGCTTCTTGTTGACATGTCCAAGACGACAATGCCACAAGCATGCCTTGTCCAAACCATTGGATGAATCAATATTCAACACATTATTTCCTAAGCTATCTACAACCATCATAGTTTCATATATACCATTACAAGGCAATGCTTTAAAATAAAATACACCATTATAGAAAGCATTAATAGAGCCAATTTCATTATCAAATGAAAATCTAAAACCTTGTTTATACAAACCATGAGAAGAAATAATGTTTCTCGCCATATCCGACAAGTAACAACAATTATTCAACTCTAATTCTAACCCACTATTAAGCAATAAAGAATAAACTCCAATATTGGTGACAGGCGACACTTTCCTATTCCCCATGATTAAGTTTATCTTCCCATGCTCCACATCCCTACTTCCTTTTAGTCCCTGCAAATCAGAACAAAGGTGACATGCACAACCTGTATCAAGGACCAAAGAATTAGCATGTGATGAGTTATTAGATAGAATTGTGTAAATACTTGTGAAGGCGGTCTTTATCTTCCCATCCTTAATGTCCTGCAAGTATTTGGGGCGGCTTCGTTTCTAGTGCCCTTTTTCATGACAATGGAAGCACTCTGCTTCCTTTGGATTGGAAGAGGGTTTAACAGGACCACCTTTGGTTCCACTAGAAGAGGATCCATCATGGTAATTTCCCTTGTGGCTCTTAGAAGGAGCCTTCCTCTTCTTCCCCTTCCCATGCCTAATTGCCAAGACAGGGGCAGCAGCAGTAGGAGTGGGTACAACAGACTTGGCTTTCAAATTACTTTCTGCAGTTCTTAGTAGGCCTTGAAGCTTTCTCAGAGTGACTTCCTCCTTGTTCATATGATAAGTCATTCTGAACTGATCATAACAAGAAGGAAAAGAATGTAGGATGATATCAATGACCAACTCTTCATCGAAGTGAACATTCAACTTCAGCAAGCGGTCCACAAACCTCTGCATGTTTTGCAAGTGGGTCGTGATGGACTCTCCATCCTTCATTTTGGTTGTGATCATGGAGGCAATGATCTCATACCTTTCCTGCCGAGCACTTTGATGGTATCTCTCCATCAAATCTTGGTGCATCTCGAAGGGCCAGAAGTCCTCATAGGACTTTTGAAGCTCAACAGTCATGGTAGAAATCATAATGCATGACACCTTTGTCGCATCCCTCTCATGAACCCTGTATTCCTCGATTTGCTGGGGAGTAGCTGTCACACCCCAAAACCGTGATGGCGGAATCGTTCCGGGGTGGAGGAAGTCAAGTGTAGTACCACAACATTTGTATAGCAAGCATAGTAAACACAACCAAACATTGAATATAATCATGAAAAGTGTTTACATCGGTTTGAAACTTGTCTTAAATACATCTAAAGTATGAAAAATATAGAAAAAACATGACTCTTATTGATCCGGCTCCTCTAATCCAAGAAGTACCTGTCTACTGATTCCCTGAGAATACAAGCAGTTTTGAAAGTATATCAGCATAAAGCTGGTGAGTTCATAAGCATTTAGTTTTGGTGGAAAAATGTTTCTTGAATCCTTTTGAAAAGTGTTCCTCAAGAAAATCCTATATTTTCTTATGAAAAGCGTGTTTGAAAACCCATTCATTCCATGACTTCCAGGTTCGTACAAAACATGTACAATCCAATGAGTCGTGGAATGAATATGAATATCCGTTGGTTGTAAAACCATCCGTTTTGAATAGCCGATTTATCCCGGGAAAATCCTATATTTTCCTTGAAGGTTGAAGGTTGATTTTCCGTTTTCAACTGATGTTTGCAAGTATCTACCATACTCGTGTATATAAAAGCAGTTTTCTTTTAAAAACCCTGGTTACACCCAGAGAAGTATATTAGTCTTAAAAACTAAATAAACGAAAACCGTGATGAACTAAGTCCTGAAGATATTGTTATTAATACCCTCCAGTAATTAAATCGGTTATTACTTTGAGGTTAGTTCACTTGATTCATTATTACAAAAGTAAATATCTGTTATTTAGGTTTTGAGTTTTTATAACCATAATTGACTGGATATAGCCCGCAACGGCCTGTATCCTTAATGACTTTGTCACCCGCAGACCTGCCGGTCCGACTGTAGCTAGCAGTGAGGTGCGGGATTGTCAGTCCCGTATAGATCTATACACAACAATCACGCTCTCCCTACAAGAGATTCTGGTTACAAGTGCTAGTCGTACACTCTGATTCTGTGGGAGTGTTACCAAGGACGTGTCTCCAACTTAGCCTAACAAATTTACAAGTAATAATACTAAAAATCCTGTTTATGCTTTGCACGAATCCTTTATAAATAATTCATTTTACTATATGATTCAAAAGTTCGTTACCCTAGTTTGGAAAACTATTTCCACATGTTGATTTCTTAATCGGTTGGTAACTGTTTTCCTTGTTAAAAGCATACTAAAAATATAATTATCTTAAGCAAAATAACATATTTTGAGCACAAGTTTCCTTATGCTTTTGCTTGTATTCCCCCTGAAAACGTTGAAAACACGGAAAATGTAGGGGTATGAACTCACTTCGGGTGATTTGAATGAAGGATCGACACGAAATGCTGGATGTTCAAGCGAAGCCTCGAACACGATTTGATCCTAAATTACATGCAATGACACATAACGAAGTCAAATGGAGGTATTTCCCCACAAAATGTGATGGAGAACCACTCTAGGAACTTGGGACTACTTGCACTAAGTGTTAGGACCTTAAAGGATTGCATTAGGTGAGTGTATGGCCACCTTTAAGGTGTGTGCGGCCATGGGTGTGCGGCCCAAGGGGTGTGCGACCGTACACGCATGATGGAAGGTATTCTTGGGGGTGTTTCAAGGTCCATACTTGCAATCCATGAAGTGCCCTAGGCCTATACTCAATTGTAGTGCAAGTTAGGGGTCCTAGAAGTGTGTTTGTGGTCCTAGAATGAGTGTGTGGTCGCACACTTGGGTGTGCTGCCGCACAAGGGTGTGTGCGGCCGTACACAGGTGTGTGCGGTCGTACACCCCACACAAAGATGTCCAAAACGTCAAATCCAGGGTGTAGCAAGGCTAGGTTCATGTCCAAGTCGAATATGGAAGTCCAACTCTCACTTTGGAGGGTCTTTTAGGAGTGTGCGGCCAACCTTATGAAGGTGTGCGGCCGCACTTCTTCAAGAGATGAAGAACATGATGAAATTTGATGAATCAAGGCTTAGATGGAGTGGGGTCTTCAAGTATAACAAGCTAAGGGATGGATTACTCACGTTTTTAAAGTCTTGGGAGGGTTTGTGGTTGAAGAAGCTTGAGAGAGAGAGGTGTGTGCGTTTGAGGAGAAGGGAAATGAAGTGAAAATGAGCCTAATCTATATATAAATAATGGGTGTGCGGCCACACACTCATGTGTGCGGCCATACACTCGGGTGTGCGGCCACACACTCATGTGTGTGGCCATACACTCGGGTGTGCGGCCACACACTCATGTGTGCGGCCATACACTCGGGTGTACGGCCACACACTCATGTGTGTGGCCACACACTCCTTTTGATGGAGTGTTTGGCCTTTTTGCAACCCTAAATCTTAAGCCAACCCATCCCTAATTCAAACTTTGGTTGTACAAGGCTTTAGATCATCCAAACAGGCTCAAAACAATGCTAAAAGATAGCTGAAACGAGTTTAACATTGATAGAATTTGACTAAGGTACAAGGTAGAAGTTTCGGGTTGTCACATCATCCCCCCGTTAGAGGGAATTTCGTCCCGAAATTCAAGAATAGAGTATAATCATGAACTTGGAAAGAGATGGGGGTACTTCCGCTTCATTGAATCCTCGCGCTCCCAAGTGAATTCAGGACCCCGCTTGGCATTCCAGCGGACCTTCACTATGGGGATGCGACTCTGTTTCGTACGTTTGACTTCCCGATCTATGATTTCGACAGGTTCTTCCACGAAGTGCAGACCCTCGTCCAATTCGATCTCGTCGAGAGGGATCACAAGTGTCTCATCGGACAGACAGTTCTTTAGGTTCGACACGTGGAAGACAGGATGGATGTTGCTGAGCTCTCATGGTAACTGGAGTTTGTATGCTACGGGACCGATCCTAGCAAGGATCTCGAATGGTCCAACGTACCTTGGGTTTAGCTTTCCACGTTTTCCGAAACGTATCATGCCTTTCCAGGGCGAGACCTTCAGAAGGACGCGGTCACCGACCTGGAATTCCAAGGGTTTCCGTCGCTTATCGGCGTAGCTCTTTTGTCTATCTCGTGAGGCTTTCAGTCGTTCTCGGATTTGAACGATCTTTTCAGTCGTCTCTCGGATAATTTCAGGACCAGTGAGAGTGCTGTCGGGAACTTGACCCTTGACTAGCTGCGTGTCACCCACTTCAGCCCAGCACAGAGGGGATCTGCACTTGCGGCCATAGAGGGCTTCAAACGGTGCAGCCTTGATGCTGGTATGGTAGCTATTGTTGTAGGAAAATTCGACCAAAGGAAGATGAGTGTCCAACGATGCGCCGAATTCGATGACGCAGGCTCTCAACATATCCTCCAATGTCTGAATTGTTCTCTCACTCTGTCCATCAGTCTGCGGATGATAAGCCGTGCTCATATCCAATTTAGTTCCAAGAGCCTTCTGTAGTGATTGCCAGAATCTCGAGGTAAACCTGCTATCTCGGTCGGAGATAATGGATACAGGTACCCCATGAAGGCAAGCTATCTCTTGAATGTATATCCGTGTGAGTCTCTCCATCTTGAAGTTTTCCTTGATTGGCAGGAAGTGGGCGGATTTAGTCAACCGATCGACAATCACCCAGATAGCGTCGTGCCCGCTCGGAGATCTGGGTAATTTGGTGATAAAATCCATGGTTATCCTTTCCCACTTCCACTCAGGTATCTCTGGCTGTTGAAGTAAACATGAGGGCTTTTGATATTCCACCTTTACCTTGGCGCAAGTCAAGCACTTGCCCACAAAGGTTGCAATTTCCGCTTTCATGTTTGGCCACCAATAGAGTTGTTTGAGATCCAGATACATTTTATCTGAACCTGGGTGAACGGAGTATTTCGTCTTGTGAGCCTCATTCATGACAACCACTCTGTACCCGCCGGACTTTGGAGTCCAGATCCGGTTCATGAAATAGTAAACTCCGTCGCCCTTGACCTCTAAGTTCTTATCCATTCCCCTCAAGGCTTCATCCACGATGTTTTCTGGTTTTAAGGCTCCCAGCTGAGCCTCTCTGATCTGTGCGGACAGATGAGAATGGATGGTCATTGTTAGTGCCTTCACCTTACGCCCTGAATACTCCTTTCGGCTGAGGGCATCTGCTACCACATTGGCCTTGCCGGGATGGTAACGAATTTCGCACTCGTAGTCACTGAGTAGCTCTACCCATCGTCGTTGTCTCATGTTTAATTCCTTCTGATCAAAGATATGCTGCAGGCTCTTATGGTCGGTGAAGATAGTGCACTTGATTCCGTAGAGATAATGTCTCCAAATCTTTAACGCAAAGACCACTGCTCCCAACTCTAAATCGTGAGTTGTGTAATTGACTTCGTGTGTTTTTAACTGCCTCGAGGCATAGGCGATGACCTTTCCTCGTTGCATGAGCACACAGCCTAGGCCCTGATTGGATGCATCACAATAGACCACGAAGTCTTCCGTCCCTTCGGGCAGGGACAAGATAGGTGCGCTGCATAGGGCCTACTTCAATGTTTGGAACGCAATGTCTTGCTTTTCACTCCAACAAAAGGGTACGCCTTTCTGAGTCAGAGTGGTTAAGGGTTTGGCAATTCTGGAGAAATTTTGAATAAATCTGCGATAATAGCCAGCGAGACCCAAAAATTGACGAATTTCTGTGGGTGTCTTCGGTGCTGACCAGTTCTCTATTGCTTTGATTTTGGAGGGGTCCACGTGTATGCCTTCCTCGATTACCACGTGTCCTAGGAAGGTTACTTTTCGAATCCAGAATTCGCACTTGGAGAATTTCACGTACAGCTTCTCTGTCCTTAAGGTTTCCAGCACCGATCTTAGGTGCTGTCGATGATCTTCCTCACTTCTGGAATAGACAAGTATATCATCTATGAACACGATTACAAACTTGTCCAGGAAAGAACAGCACACCCGATTCATCAGGTCCATGAATACTGCCGGTGCGTTGGTTAGACCGAAGGGCATCACTACAAATTCGTAGTGACCATACCGAGTCCAAAATGCTGTCTTAGGAACATCACTCTCATGGACTCGCAGCTGATGGTACCCTGAGCTTAGGTCTATTTTGGAAAAGTAATTGGATCCTTGAAGTTGATCGAAGAGGTCGTCGATTCGAGGAAGAGGGTAACGGTTTTTGACTGTGAGCTTGTTCCGATCTCGATAGTCAATGCACATCCGAAAAGATCCATCTTTCTTTTTCACAAATAAGATCGGGGCTCCCCAGGATGAGGAACTCGGTCTGATGAATCCTTTGCTGAGCAGCTCATTGAGCTGACTAGATAGCTCCTGCATTTCTGCTGGTGCTAGGCGATATGGAGATTTAGCTATGGGAGTAGCTCCGGGGACTAAGTCGATACGAAACTCAACTTGGCGTTCAGGAGGGATTCCCGGAAGATCTTCGAGAAAAACATCGGGAAAGTTGCAGACTTCGGGGATGCTCTCGAGGTCTTTAACTTCCTGCTTCTCGTTAATGACGTGGGCTAGGAATGCATAACACTCCTTCCGCAGGAGTTTCTGGGCTTTGATGCACGAAATAATGCGAAGGTTTGAACTGAGTTTATCGCCGTAGATTACAAGAGTTTCCTCCGGGGAAAGATTGAGACAGATAGCTTTTTCGTAACAAAGACTATCAGCATGATTGGGGCTCAACCAATCCATGCCGATGATGACATCGAATCTCTTTATGGAAACTGGCATAAGGTTGATAGGAAACGAATGATTGCCTAAGGTAAGAGTACAGCCTATGAATATGTTGTTCGCGCTTTCTTTCTCTCCGTTAGCCATCTCGACGATGAACGTTTCGGTTAAAGGTTGGGATTTACGTTTGATTAGATGTTTGAATGCATGACTAACAAAACTCCTCTCCGCACCAGAATCGAAAAGAATGCATGCATGAGAGTTGTCAAGGAGGAACGTACCCGTAACAACGGTAGGATCAGCGACCACTTCCTCCTGGCCCATTGCCAACACCCTTCCTGCATTGCCACCTGTTGTTGCCTTGGGACAATCTCTCTTGAAGTGCCCAACCTCTCCACAGCCATAACAGGCTTGGCCAGCACCCGCCCCAGGAGCCTGATTGGTTGGTTGGACTGGTCCTTTGCAAAATCAAGCTGTGTGTCCCTTCTTGCCATAGCTGGTGCACGACATCTCCCGACACTGTCCCTGATGATGGTAGTTGCACTTGTTGCACAGAGGTAGTTTTCCAGCGTAGCAACTGGGGTTTGTTGGAGTAACGGGGACTGCAGCAGGAGTAATAGCAGGAGTAGTAGCAGCGTGGACTGCCACTATTTGTTGTTTCTTGGAGGGCTCCTGAGAGGACTGACCCTTGCGCTTGTTTCGAAATTTTCTTCTTCCCACTACTCTCCTTCTGTGGTGCAGGAGCAGCCGTCACCTCATCAAGATCGACTCCATGATCGATCAGAGTCTGAGCCAGATCCTTGGCGCTCTCAAATGTGGTCGGCCTCGCAACCAAGATATTTCTTTTGGTTGGTTGCGTCAGCCCCCAGATGTACCTCTCGATTTTCTTGCTTTCTGGGGTGACCATTCCCGGACAGAGGAGTGCCAAGTCACATAACCTAGCAGTGTAGGCGGCGATGTCAGAACCCTTCATCTTCAAGTTCCAAAGTTCATGCTCCAACTTTTGCACTTCGCCCCTCGGGCAGTATTCTGCAAGCATGAGTTCCTTCAGTCTTTCCCAACCCATGGCATTAGCCACTGGTAGGGTTAGGGTTTTGACTCGACCATTCCACCAGGTCAAGGCTCTGTCGGTGAAGGTGCAGGCGGCGAACTTCACCTTGTTTGCTTCGGAACAGGCACAAATTTCGAAGATGGATTCGATCTTCTCGAACCATCGAGTCAGAGCGATGACTCCTCCGTTTCCATCGAAGTACTTGCGTTTTGCAGTCATGAAGTCCTTGTAGGAACACTCCTTTTGATGTCCCTGACTTCCATCTTGTCTCTGTGGGTCGGTTCCACCTCCAGCCCCACCAGCATTCACTTGTGCCATTGCTGCAGTCACGGCGGCTGTAACTGCTGCCTGAAACATGACGGGGTCGAACTGAGGGGGTGGTGGTGGTGGCAGAGTGTTGTCGTTTCTTCTGATGGGTCTTGGTCGAGGAGGCATCTTCTTCTAGAAACAATCAGGAAGAAGAGGATGGTAAGTCCTCAAGATATATGAAACATGATATATCTCATCTTGATAATGAAAGCATTCTACCAAGCGATAAGCATAGGAAGTTTACTAATGCAAGAAAGTTAT
Source organism: Lactuca virosa (assembly GCF_052849685.1). NCBI lineage: Eukaryota > Viridiplantae > Streptophyta > Magnoliopsida > Asterales > Asteraceae > Lactuca > Lactuca virosa. The sequence goes on from NC_136433.1 coordinate 146,341,147, forward strand.
CGCTACGAAATAGATAGGTAGCAATACTAAGAATGAATCTCTTCATCGAATTTGGCTCTAGCAAAATACTCCTATAGTATTTTATGATGAAAGTTTTTTTTTTTTTTTTTTTTTTTGGGTAAGTTTTAGGCCTGCTGTAACATCACCGTCACTCCCAAGCACATGTTGGTCTTGTTTTGACTGAATATAGTTGATCAGGCTATATTCACCCGAAACATGATTACATAACTGCCCAGGTTTGACCGCAGTGTCCCAACATCCAAATACTTTTTGTGTTGTTCCACTAATGACACGAATTCTGTTATGTATGCATGCTCGTATACTTTTATAAAAATACTTATACTTTTGAAAGTATACTTTTAGCGTAGAGCACTTAGGCCCCTTAGTGTTTATAGTTGTATACCACGTAAGGTTCGGTATACTAGTTCACTATAAACAAGGGCTCTGATACCAATCTGTCACACCCCAAAACCGTGATGGCGGAATCGTTCCGGGGTGGAGGACGTCATGTGTAGTACCACAACATTTGTATAGCAAGCATAGTAAACACAACCAAACATTGAATACAATCATGAAAAGTGTTTACATCGGTTTGAAACTTGTCTTAAATACATCTAAAGTATGAAAAATATAGAAAAAACATGACTCTTATTGATCCGACTCCTCTAATCCAAGAAGTACCTGTCTACTGATTCCCTGAGAATACAAGCAGTTTTGAAAGTATATATATCAGCATAAAGCTGGTGAGTTCATAAGCATTTAGTTTTGGTGGAAAAATGTTTCTTGAATCCTTTTGAAAAGTGTTCCTCAAGAAAATCCTATATTTTCTTATGAAAAGCGTGTTTGAAAACCCATTAATTCCATGACTTCCAGGTTCGTACAGAACATGTACAATCCAATGAGTCGTGGAATGAATATGAATATCCGCTGGTTGTAAAACCATCCGTTTTGAATAGACGATTTATCCCGGGAAAATCCTATATTTTCCCTGAAGGTTGAAGGTTAATTTTCCGTTTTAAACTGAGGTTTGCAAGTATCTACCATACTCGTGTATATAAAAGCAATTTTCTTTTAAAAACCCTGGTTACACCCAGAGAAGTATATTAGTCTTAAAAACTAAATAAAAGAAAACCGTGATGAACTAAGTCCTGAAGATATTGTTATTAATACCCTCCAGTAATTAAATCGGTTATTACTTTGAGGTTAGTTCACTTGATTCATTATTACAAAAGTAAATATCTGTTATCTAGGTTTTGAGTTTTTATAACCATAACTGACTGGATATAGCCCGCAACGGCCTGTATCCTTAATGACTTTGTCACCCGCAGACCTGCCGGTCCGACTGTAGCTAGCAGTGAGGTGCGGGATTGCCAGTCCCATATAGATCTATACACAACAGTCACGCTCTCCCTACAAGAGATTCTAGTTACAAGTGCTAGTCCTACACTCTGATTCTGTGGGAGTGTTACCAAGGACGTGTCTCTAACTTAGCCTAACAAATTTACAAGTAATAATACTGAAAATCCTGTTTATGCTTTGCACGAATCCTTTATAAATAATTCATTTTACTATATGATTCAAAAGTTCGTTACCCTAGTTTGGAAAACTGTTTCCACGTGTTGATTTCTTAATCGGTTGGTAAAACTGTTTTCCTTGTTAAAAGCATACTAAAAATATAATTATCTTAAGCAAAATAACATATTTTGAGCACAAGTTTCCTTATGCTTTTGCTTGTATTCCCCCATGAAAACGTTAAAAACAAGGAAAATGTAGGGGTATGAACTCACCTCGGGTGATTTGAATGAAGGATCGACACGAAACGCTGGATGTTCAAGCGAAGCCTCGAACACGATTTGATCCTAAATTACATGCAATGACACATAACAGAGTCAAATGGAGGTATTTCCCCACTAAATGTGATGGAGAACCACTCTAGGAACTTGGGACTACTTGCACTAAGTGTTAGGACCTTAAAGGATTGCATTAGGTGAGTGTATGGACACCTTTAAGGTGTGTGCGGCCATGGGTGTGCGGCCCAAGGGGTGTGCGACCGTACACCCATGATGGAAGGTGTTCTTGGGGTGTTTCAAGGTCCATACTTGCAATCCATGAAGTGCCCTAGGCCTATACTCAATTGTAGTGCAAGTTAGGGGTCCTAGAAGTGTGTTTGTGGTCCTAGAATGAGTGTATGGTCGCACACTTGGGTGTGCTGCCGTACAAGGGTGTGTGCGGCCGTACACAGGTGTGTGCGGTCATACACCCCACACAAAGATGTCCAAAACGTCAAATCCAGGGTGTAGCAAGGCTAGGTTCATGTCCAACTCGAATATGGAAGTCCAACTCTCACTTTGGAGGGTCTTTTAGGAGTGTGCGGCCAGCCTTATGATGGTGTGCGGCCGCACTCCTTCAAGAGATGAAGAACATGATGAAATTTGATGAATCAAGGCTTAGATGGAGTGGGGTATTCAAGTATAACAAGCTAAGGGATGGATTACTCACGTTTTTGAAGCCTTGGGAGGGTTTGTGGTTGAAGAAGCTTGAGAGAGAGAGGTGTTTGCGTTTGAGGAGAGGGGAAATGAAGTGAAAATGAGCCTAATCTATATATAGATAATGGGTGTGCGGCCACACACTCATGTGTGCGGCCATACACTCGGGTGTGCGGCCACACACTCATGTGTGCGGCCATACACTCGGGTGTGCGGCCACACACTCATGTGTGCGGCCATACACTCGGGTGTGCGGCCACACACTCATATATGCGGCCATACACTCGGGTGTGCGGCCACACACTCATGTGTGTGGCCACACACTCCTTTTGATAGAGTGTTTGGCCTTTTTTCAACCCTAAATCTTAAGCCAACCCATCCCTAATTCAAACTTTGGTTGTACAATGCTTTAGATCATCCAAACAGGCTCAAAACAATGCTAAAAGATAGCTGAAACGAGTTTAACATTGATAGAATTTGACTAAGGTACAAGGTAGAAGTTTCGGGTTGTCACAGTAGCATTTTGTTCATCAATCTCCTTCAACTCTTTATTGAGGACATATTCTTTGTGATCGTAGCGAAGGGCCATATGAATGTTTCGAATCCAATCGTTAAAGTTTGACCCATCGAAGATAGTTCTCCCAACCAAGTTCGTGAGGGAGAACGAGCTAGAAGGGTTGGAGCCTGAAGCATTGTTTGGGATAGACATCTGAAAGGAAAAAGAACAAAGTTTAGGTTAGATAAAAATCCTTAATATAACACCCAAATGAAATATTAAGGCTAGGACCCAACACAATATTTCACAATTCGGAAGAGGGATGCCGTAATCTAATTGAAAAATATTTGAAGGTAGGTAAATGACGATTTACCAATTTCCACCATGAAAAACGAAATTGATTATTAAGCTTTAAATGAATTGAAATTCCTAGATTTTTTGAGATTCATTGAACTTTTCAATGGCATGTTTAAATTTCGATTATGCCCTTCAAGTTTGTGACTGGGATACCGAGGATCACAAACGAGGTGTGAATAACCATGTAAATTGCTTGGTACTCTTGATGTCACTTATCAGCTAATGAATGTGCCGGTTAACCACACACACTCCATTGATCTATGACAAACATCAAGCTACCCTTTGCCACCCTTTTCAGTCCCAAATTAGTGTGCCGGTTAACCACACACGCTGCACTAACGACTTGACACGGTGCAAAGTGCAATTTCATGGAATATCACCAATTTCACATTTTTCCTAAAGTAACTAAGATTGAGAATTTGTAAAAATTTAGTTACTTTATAATTTCATTATACTTATTAATGAAGATTAATGTCCTATCCTACCCGTTCGACTAACAACCCTCCACCAGTCAAGGAAGCCATGGGTGAGAGTGGGCACCCATTAAACCACCATTTTATAGGCAGTATCCTTATACCCCCTTATAGACCGACTTCGTGAATGAGGCCTACTAACGGTAAGACTGACTTGTGCTATACATATATGTAATTACTAAACTTTAATATTATAATAGTATAGGGTTGAATTTTAAACTTTTAAAATTCTAGGGTTTGGAATCAAAGTTTCACAAATGTGACTCTTTAAATTTCAAAAATTGAGGGCAAGTTTTGAAACTCTTCAAAACCTCTTGCGTTTTAGAATTTATATTACATAAATGAGACTTTCCAAGTTCCATAACTTGAGGACAAGTTATGAACTCTTCAAGACCTTTGCAATTCCATAACTTAAAGATTTTAAAGTTTCATGAATGAGACCTTTCATATTTCATAACTTGAGGACAAGTTATGAATCTCTTCATGAATCACTTAGATCAAAATATAAACTAATACAATTATCATATAACTTATCATTTACCAATTTGACCTAATTTAACTCTTATTGCAAGACAATACTAATCAAATAATACAAATAACCATATTATCATATAATCAAAACATTATCTTAAAATTTGATAATTGTCTTTTTAATTTTTGATGATGGAAATCATTACCTTATAACAAAAACAATTTTTTAATAGTCAAAACAGTTTGTGGTAATGATTCTAATCCAAAACTTGGCCAAAAACTGAAATAATCGTCCACTGAACAGTCACCACGTCGTGGTAACATTGACCACGTCGTGGTCACCAGTCAGATTCCAAAATAATGATTTTTCTTGCTTTGAAAAATTAGCAATGCATCAATATAATAGAAAACAATCTTAGGCTCTGATACCACTGTTGGGTTTTGAGCAGTATAACACTCCTATGGTGCACATGAAACCCTAGATGCTTTGGATCTAAGTTTTCTCTAATTATACATGCAATTTCATTTCTCCAAAGCACACACCCTAACTAGCATACAATAGAATATATACAACATAAAACTAAGTTAGATGAATATCTCTTGATGTAGCGTGTAGTTCTTGGCCTTTGAAAGCTTTAGCACCTCAAGTGTGATGCCTCTAATGTGTCACAAACACCAAATGAAAGAGGAGGCTTATGAGAAGTAGCTAGATATCACAAAATCGGTTATGGCTCTTCACAAGAATGCATGGGCCGATTTTAGGGGTTAAGGGGTTTCTTTTATAGTGTGGCAAAGACTAGGGTTTCATCCATGCAAACCCTAATTCACCATGACCCTTCATCTTTCTTAGGCCCTTTGGGTTTAAACCTTCATGGACTATCATATAGGTTTAGCCCATCCTAATCAACCATGGATCATTAGCCCATACTATAAGTATTACTGATTTACATAATCAGTCCCCATAAATTTAATCAGTCTCTTTTATCACTAAATTAATTCGAAATTAATTCTTGATCAATACTAATTAAATAATATGATTTCTCAATTAATATATTATACTTATAACATATTAATAAATCACAAATAACCTCTTCTCAAAAGTCCATCATATCAAATTGCTCCGGTGAAGGCAACCCAAAAGGACCATGCTACTATCGGGTCAAGTACATACAAATTATAGTTATGGGCTTAGACACCTAATCGAACAGGTTGTACCCATGAGCATATAGGAATGTGGATGCCGCCCGGGATTTTCTGCCAGATTGACCACTGTTACGCTCGTGGGAGCGGCGGGATAACGATGATTTGTCAAGAAGTCAAGTGTGTATTGGGAACTTTTAGGCAATTTCTGATATTGGGATGGGTTGAAATTCTTGATCGAAATGTTTTGAATGTTGTTATGCACGATTTAATGGTGTTCCTTGTCACACCCCTGCCCGTCTTTTGGCGGAAACATCGAGCAGTGTGACGGTATAAAGAGCGCCAATCTTACTAACCTGAGAATACATGCATTTTGAAAGTCAACATAATGTTTGTGAGTGCACGAGTTTTTATCTTTGAATATTTTTAAGAATCCTTTTCTTTGAGAAAACCTTTCTTAAGTATTAACCTAACTTTTTATTTTTTTAGGATGTCTAAAGATCCTAGCGTATTTTAATTAGGATATCTTTTATTAATCCTTATTTATTATCTTTATAGGTTATCTAACGATCCTAACGTATTTTAATAATGATATCTTTTATTAATCCTAATTTACTATATTTTTAGGATATCTAACGATCCTAACGTATTTTAATTAGGATATCTTTTATTAATCCTAATTTACTATTTTTTAGGATATCTAACTATCGTAATGCATTTTAATTACCATTCTAGGCGTCCCTAATGGTAATCTAAGCTCTAAGGCAATTTTTAATGTATTATCGTGAGCCTTTATAATCGACGTTATGACCGTAAATGTACCCCGAATTGCGACGCTTCATCGGTCTGCCACTTGTAGCTAGCAATCGCAGGTGGGGTTGCCATGGCCCCGTATAGATCTATACATAAATTCCTAGCTCTCATAAGACTAACGATTATAGGTATTGGGGATATGCCGAATTTAATCAAGGATTTTGGATGAGTAACCAACTCACTAACCTATTAACCCTAGGATTTTATCTTTTATCATACCATACTTACCCCTATATACACACACACACACATCACACTATCTTTGTATATACTTCTTCCGGGTATATATCATCAAATAATTTTTGTATATTTATACATATATATATATATATATATATATATATATATATATATATATATATATATATATATATATATATATATATATATATGTATTTGATAATTATATTTATGATCTATTAATTATCTAAATCGTCATATATATATATATATATATATATATATATATATATATATATATATATATATATATATACCCTAATTATGGATATTTTAACACGATATTTGGGCATACTAACAACTAAGTATTGTGCATATCCTAAATCATGTCTAGCATAACTCCTAGGTACTAAGGTTTCCTAGGTATTTGGCCAATATAAGATTTGGGTAACACCTACTCCTAGATTATTGGGCATTATAACCTTTAGACATAAGATCATAGCTTAAAACTAAGCATAATATCTACAGTTATACTATCCTAAGGCACCTATCTTATTATAAAATGATTTGACATTTATAAAATAAATATTTTTATCAAACCATTTGATAAGCATGTATTCCCCCTGAAACATTTAAAACAGTAAATTAGGGGTCGTGAACTGTCACACCCCTGAACCGGTACGGCGGAAACGTCCGTGGGCAGATGATTTTATGTACAATATCATAACAATTGAATATAAATGAAACATAACATCACAACCATTACATTGAATGTTTAATAAGATTACATTGTGTTCAAATACTGTTTACATGACATCACATGCATGTGACAAAAATGAAGGAAATAATGTTACGACGTTCCATCCTCCATATTTCTTGTGATTACCTGTTACTGATTTCCTGAGAATACAAGTGATTTTGAAAAGTGTCAAAATTTAAGTTAGTGAGTTCATAAGCATTTTGTATGAAAAAGGGTTTGTAATGTTTCGTGAAAATGTTAGTGTATACTTCTAGAAAATCCGATATTTTCTTAAAAATGAGCTGTAAGTCTTAAGTACCAAGACTAGAAATGCAAGTAATATTGTACTATGAAATGATGTAATGAAGTTTTATCTTTATATAAAACTACTTGAAATGCATGTTATTCTGTAAATCAAAGGTGTTGTTGATACCCTATGTGAGTTATTATAACCATACTAATACGACTAGTGGCCTGAATGATGTGCTTCGGCGTCTGAACTGTTATGAAATTTGTCACCCCAGACCTGCCGATCTAACTGTAGCTAACAGTTTAGGGGCGGGGTTGTTAATCTAGTATATATCTATACACAAGTGTCACGTTCTCCCTACAAGAGACTCTGGTTATAAATCAGGACTTTAACGTGTACTCCGGTGGGTACTATGAAGCTAACTGTCTCACAAAGTTATATCAGTCGATTTACGTGTACTGAAAACTCTTTTTGCTTGTAAATAAAATAATTATGTCAATAAATAATCATTTAACTAGTACAACTGACAATATAGTATTATGACCACCAACTATACCCATTATAGTTTATTCTGTTTGTTTGTTGAAACTTTTTATATAATCTTTTATATAAATATAAAGTTGTCATCTTGTGCCCACATATATAGTCAAACATAACACTTTTGAGTTGTGACCCACCAAAATTGTATAAAGACTACAAAATATACCTTTTTCTTAGAAAACTACCTTTTTATAAAAAAATTCTAAAATCATGTACTTTTCCAAATATATGTATAATAAACAAATTTTAAACTTGTATTCCACCCCCCCCTTAAAAACATAAAAATATTGAAAGGAAAGTGGGGGTATGAACTCACCTTGAGTGGGTTTGTGAGTAGTTTGAAGTGGTGAGATGAAGATTTCGAGCCTAGGATCTTAGATGGAGATGATGAACTTTCTTGGAGATGTTAGTATCCTAAAGATTTAACACATGATAATGTGTGTGAGGATGATGAAACTAGCATAAAAATGTATAAAACACTAGGGTATTACGTAATACTTACCCAAAAACCCGAGAATCACTTGAAGAAGGGGAGTTCTTGGAGACCTTGGCTCGTTTTTGAGAGAAAGAGATGAGGGAATGGAAGAAAATGATTTTTTTTTGGGGGGGGGGGGTGAAGAAAGGCCTCTTGGCCGAGGGTTTTAAAGGGAGGATGGACGTGATGGGTGCATGGTTGTTTGGGGGATAATGGCATGGATGGTATGGATAATTGTTGGGTAAAAGGGGGTAAAGGTGAGGTGTTAAATCACAATGGTCAACTTCTTGGTTACCCCACTCAACTGAGATCCTTCTACCGAGGAGGAGGGTATTCGGTCTCAAGGCCGAGAACTAAGGTTCTTGGTTCCAACCGAGAACCCTTGATGCGAGGGTTTCGGTCCGAGGGAGTGGGAGTTCTCGGTTGCGAGGCTTCTTGGCTTAAGGCTTCTCGGTCCAAACTTAAACACCTCTAATGCAATTTGAGATTTTCTTAAAACCCTTGGCCCGTTTTATTGACTTTTCAAGTGTTTATTACAACATAGTTGTGATGTGGTTCCTACATTACACATGGCTACACTTTTGTTGATCCAAAATTTCTAATTGTCACATCATCCCCACGTTAAAGGGAATTTCGTCCCGAAATTAGTTTTAGAGTAAGCACTCATGAACTAGGGAAAAGATGTGGATACTTCTGTTTCACTTGATCTTCGCGTCCCCAAGTAAATTCGGGCCCTCGCTTGGCGTTCCAGCGGACCTTCACTATTGGTATGCGACTCCGTTTCATTCTCTTGATCTCCCTGTCCATTATTTCCACTGGTTCTTCTACGAAGTGTAGACTCTCGTTTACCTCGATCTCGTCGATTGGAACCAAAAGAGTCTCATTGGACATACATTTCTTTAGGTTGGACACGTGGATGAATGGATGTACGTTGTTGAGTTCTCGTGGTAGACGTAGCTTGTAAGCCACCAGACCGATTCTAGCAAGAGTCTAGAATGGCACGATATACGTTGGATTTAGCTTTCCACGTTTTCCAAAACATATCATTCTCTTCCAGGGCGAGACCTTTAATAGCACATGGTCGCCGACCTGGAACTCTAAGGGTTTATGTCGCTTATCCGCATAGCTCTTTTGGCGATCCCGGGATACCTTTAAGCGTTCACGGATTTGTATGATTTTCTCCGTGGTTTTCCGTATGATTTCCGAGCCAGTGAGCGTACTATCAGATACTTGTCCCTTTGCCAGCTGTGTGTCACCCACCTCTGCCCAGCACAGGGGTGATCTGAACTTGCTTCCGTAAAGAGCTTCGAATGGAGCGACCTTAATGCTAGTGTGATAGCTGTTATTGTAGGAGAATTCGACGAGTGGAAAGTGGGTATCCCAGTCTTTACCAAAGTCTATCACACATTCCCTCAACATATCTTCCAGTTTCTGTATAGTTCTTTCTCTCCTCCCATCAGTCTGAGGATGATAGGCGGTGCTCATATCAAGTTGGGTCCCCAAGGACTTCTGTAATGACTGCCAGAATCGTGAAGTGAACCTACTATCTCTGTCGGAGATAATAGATATTAACACACCATGTAGTCACACGATTTCCTTAATGTACGTCCTTGTCAGCTTTTCCATTTTGTCGATCTCCTTTATTGGTAGGAAGTATGCAGATTTGGTTAACATGTCCACGATCACCTAGATGGTATCATGTCCAACCTTCGTCTTGGGTAACTTGGTGATGAAGTCCATGGTTATCCGCTCCCACTTCCACTCGGGTATGCCTGGTTGCTGGAGTAAACCCGAGGGCTTTTGATATTCTACCTTGACTTTGGCACAAGTCAGACACTTGCCCACATAGGTAGCGATCTCTACTTTCATGTTCGGCCACCAATAAAGTTTCTTTAGGTCCTGATACATCTTGTCAGAACCAGGATGAATGGAGTATTTTTTCTTGTGAGCCTCATTCATGACAACGTCTCTATACCCACTGAACTTCAGTGTCCAGATCCGATCCATGAGATAGTAAGCTCCGTCATCCTTGACCGCGAGGTTCTTCTCCATTCCTCGCATAGCTTCACTTATGACATTTAAGGCTTCCAGCTGAGCCTCTTTGATCTGTGAAGACATGTGAGAGTGGATGGTCATGGTTAATTACTTTACTCGGTGGCCCGGGTATTCCTTTCGACTCAGGGCGTCTGCTAATACGTTGGCTTTTCCCGGATGGTAATGAATTTCACATCCGTAATCGTTAAGCAGTTAGACCCATCATCTTTGTCTCATGTTGAGCTCTTTCTGGTTGAGGATGTGCTGCAGACTCTTATGGTCTGTGAAGATGGTGCATTTGGTACCGTCATCCTAGTGTCTCTAGATCTTCAGGGCAAACACCACTGCTCCTAATTCGAGATCGTGCGTGGTGTAATTGACCTCATGAGTCTTGATTTGTCTTGAGGCATAGGCGATGACCTTTCGTCGTTGTATGAGTACACACCCTAGGCCCTGCTTGGATGCATCACAATAGACCACAAAGTCTTCGGTCCCTTCCGGGAGGGACAAGATTGGAGCACTGCACAGAGCTTGCTTAAGTGTTTGGAAGGCGGCTTCTTGTTCTTTCCCCCAGCTGAAAGTTACTCCCTTCTGTGTCAAGGTTGTGAGCGGCTTTGCGATCTTGCAGAAACTTTGTATAAATCTTCGGTAGTAGCTAGCAAGACCCAAAAATTGACGTATCTCCGTCGGTGTTCTTGGTGTTGCCTAGTTTGCAATCGCCTTGACTTTGGAAGGGTCCACATGTATCCCTTCTTCACTGACTACGTGCCCCAAGAAATCTACTCTTCAGATCCAGAATTCGCATTTCGAGAACTTGGCATATAGCTTCTCTGCCCTTAGTGTCTCCAAAACCTGCCGTAGGTGCTGGCTGTGTTCCTCCTTGCTTCGTGAGCAGATTAGTATGTCATCAATGAATACCATCACGAATCTATCCAGATAAGGTCGGCACACACAGTTCATCAGGTCCATGAACACTGTTGGTGCATTAGTTAGACCGAAGGGCATCACTACAAACTTGTAGTGACCATAGCAAGTTCGGAATGCTGTCTTTGGGATATCTTCCTACTGGATATGCAGCTGATGATACCCCGACCTTAGATCAATCTTTGAAAAGTAGCTTGACCCTTGCAGTTGATCAAATAAGTCATCGATTCGGGGTAAAGGATAACGGTTCTTGATTGTGAGTTTGTTCAGTTCTCGATAGTCTATGCACATGCGGAAAGATCCGTCTTTCTTTTTCACAAACAAGACCGGTGCTCCCCGAGGTGAGAAGCTTGGTCGGATGAATCCTTTGCTCAACAACTCATTGAGTTGGCTAGACAGTTCCTGCATTTCCGTAGGTGCTAAGCGGTAGGGGGATTTGGCTACGGGGGTGGCTCCTGGGATCAAGTCGATTCTGAACTCGATTTGGCGTACCGGTGAGATTCCCGGAAGGTCTTCTGGGAATACATCAGGAAAGTTGCAGACCTCGGGAATATCCTTGAGGTCTTTCGTTTCTTGCTTCTTATCAACGACATGGGCTAATAAGGCATGGTATTCTTTGCGTAGATAATTTTGTGCCTTGATGCAAGAGATGATTTGTAAATTCTTGCCGGGTTTGTCGCCATAAATGATGAGGGTTTCGTCGTTTGGTAGGTTAAGGAGAACGGACTTTTCGTAACACAGAATATCAGCATGATGGGGACTTAACCAATCCATACCGATGATAACATCCAAGCTATTGATTGTGACCGGCATCAGGTCGATTTGGAAGGAATGATTGTTTAGAGTTAATGTGAACCCTACAAATATATCTTTAGTGTGTTCTGTTTTTCCATTGGCCATCTCTACGGTGAATGTTTCTTTTAGTGATTGGGGTTTTTGTTTGAGTAAATGTTTAAACTGGTGGCTCACGAAGCTTTTCTCTGCACCAGTATCAAATAGTATGCATGCATATGAGTTGTTTAGGAGAAACGTATTAGTAACCACGGTGGGATCCCTCACTGCCTCCTTATGTCCCATTGTTAGAACTCTTCCCACACCTCCGTTATTTCTGTTCTGTGCCTTCGGGCAGTCCCTCTTGTAATTCCCGGCCTCACCGCAACTGTAACATGTGCGACTTACCCCAACATTAGCAGCTTGGGAAGTTGGTGGTGCCGGGGCTTTGCAGAAACGAGCGGTATGCCCCTTCTTGTTTCAATTTGTACATTGCATTTCCCGACAGGCTCCGTGGTGGTGGTAGTTGCATTTGTCACATTTTGGAAGAGTTCCAGCGTACTGCTTGGCTGGTGCTGGAGCGGTAGGGGCTGTGATGGCATGGACAACCACAATTTGCTGTTTCTTGGCTGAGTCTTGAGTAGGTTGGCCTTTCTTTTTGTTCCAAAACTTTCTCTTGTTGTCACCTCCTTTTGGCTGTTCAGGCGTGGGGGTTATGATGCCTTGACGAACTCCCTGGTTGACTAGAGCTTGTGCCAGACGAACTCCCAAATGTAACGCTCCACTTTCTTGGCCTCTGGAGTGACCATTCCCGGGCACAAAGTTGCCAATTCGTTGAATTGGGAAGTGTAAGCGACAATATCAGAACCCTTCATGGAGTGCTCCCACAGTTCCTGTTCAAGTTTCTGCATCTTGCTCCTTGGGCAGTATTCCTCGAGTATCATCGCTTTCAATTCTTTCCAACTCATGGCGTTGGCCACGGCTAGTGTCAAAACCGTGACAACCCGAAATTTCTATCTTATAAGCCAAACAAATCAATCAAAGTTAGACTTGTTTCTATTACCTTTTAGTCGTGCTAAGGGTTATGCTGTGAGTTTTTAAGCCTCGTACACTTAGGACTTAATGCTATGTATTGTGAGTAAGGAATTTATGAGTTTGAAATTGAGCCAAGATCATCCATCAATGGATGTTTACGGCCCAAAGTAGGTTTACGACCGTAAACCCAAACTTGGCCGTAAACCCCTTTATACTAGTATAGATTTCCTTCATTATTCTTAATTTCTCACATCTTTCACTCAAGAACATTCAAAATCTCTCAAGTATCATCAATGGAATCCATCCTTTCTCTTCAAAAATGTAAGTGCTTCATCCCTTTTACTAGTTAATATTCTTGATCATATGAATCCTATGAATCACATCCTTGAATTCATCACTTTTCCTTCAAGATCTTTAAGATCTTCAAGTCTTCATCTTTTTGTTGGATTAGGTGTCTAAGCCCATAACTATAATTGGTATGTACTTGAATTGATAGCAGCACAGTCCTTTTGGGTTGCCCTCAACCTAGCAACTGGACAAGGAAATTATGAAAGGAGAGATATTAATTTATAAGATTAATAAATTAATATATATATATATGATTTATTAATATGTTAATGGATTAATATATTAATTAGAAATCATTATGTTTAATTATTTGTTAGCCAGAAATTAATCAGAATTGATTTTGGGGTTAAAAGAATTAATTGTAAGGTGCAGGGACTAGTTTGCAATTATCTAATAGTTGAGTGGAAGGCTCTAGAACCCCCTTGGAAGAGGGTGGACGAAATCTTTAGGGGAAACCCTAATAATTTCGTCCATAGGGGCTTGTATAAGGCCCTTGGGTTTGCTTAGGCCCTAAGCAAAGGATAACTAGGGTTTCCCTTAAACCCTAGATCCCTCAGCTATATAAGGAGCCTCCTGGTTCATGTTTTTGGTCACTCTTTCTTTTGAAGAAACCCTAAGGCCGAGATTTTGCATACTCCCTCCCCTCTCTCTTCTTCTACTTTCCTTCTTGCTAGTTTGGGTGTGATTCCATTAGAGGCATTACACTTGTGGTGCTAAAGCTTCCAAGAAGATCAAGATCAAGATCAAGGGAATATCAATTGTTTGCTGTAACAATTGAAAGGTATGTAAACCCTAAACCCTAGTTTGTTAATTTCGAAATTAGCCTCTCTCCTCTAGGGTTCTTGTTTTGCAATTCAAAGTTGTATGTTCAATAGTTAAAACATAGATCCAAAGTAGGTTGCATGTGAACTTAGGAATTGTTTCTAGTTTATTTGTTTTACCTAAAACCCATCAGTGGTATCAGAGACATTGTTGTTTTAAATTGAATTGCTACAATTGTTGAATTGCAAATTAGGGTTTATAGCTTTTAAACCCTAAAGGCCAATTTTTCGATTTCTAGGGTTTTGGATCAAAGGGTTTTTTCGAAAACCCTAGCCTCCAAAGAACCCTAATCGAAATTAGGGTTAGGGTTTTGAAAACCCTAGCCTCCTCCCTTATGAATTTCGAAATATGCTAAGAGGATAACTAGGGTTTCTTGTTTTTGGATAATTGTTACTTAATTAGATTAATTGGATAATTATCCTTACCCTATTTTTCGAAATTAGAGGGATAAGGATTAGGATTAAATTAATTGATTAATTTAATTAGATAATCCTTACATGATTTAATAATTTGATTAATAGTTAATTAATAGATAAATATTAAATCTAGTTAATTGGTTTATTTAAATTTGAATTTAATAGCTTAAATTTCGAAATTTATATAAACCCTTGAAGTTTTAAAAAGTTTTAAAACACACCTTATATATATATTATAATTAAAGGTTTAATATTATATGTATAAGAATATGGTCAGTCAAATCGCTAGTATGCCTCATTCACGAAGCTAATCTATAAGGGGGGTATAAGGAAACTGCCTATAAAATGGTAGTTGAATGGGTGTCCACTCTCACCTACCGCTTCCTTGATTAGTGGAGGGTCGTTAGCAGAACGGATTTGATAGGACAACTACCTCTCATTAAAAGTATAATGATATTAAAAGTACTAGAACATTATTTTCAAAATCCCAACTCTAGTTACTTTAGGAAAAATGTGAAAAGTATGCTAATCCATGAAATTGCACATTATGCTTTATTGGTCGTTAGTGGAGCGTGTGTAGTTAACCAGCACACTAAAAGGCACCAATAAAGAGTAGTAATGGGTATCTCATAATTGTCATTTTGATGGAGCGTGTGTGGTTTACCAGCACATCAATAGTTAATGATAAAGACAATGAGGTTACCAAGCACATTTGCATGGTTATTCACATCTTGTTTGTGATCCTCGGCATCCCAGTCACAAATAGAAGAGCATAGTCTGAGATTAAAACATGCCATTGAATAGTTCCAATGTATCTCAAAAGAATTAGGAATTTCACTTCGTTTGTTTCGTCTAATGGTGGAATTGGTGAATCGTCATTCGCCTACCTTTATGAAATTTGCACTTGGATCTCGGCATCCCATTTCTGAGTTGTGAATCTTCATATTTGGATCCTAACCTTGATATTATATCTTTGGGTTATTCTATTAAGGTATCTTGAAATCTAACTAAAACTTTCTTTCTTTTCAGATGTCTACTCCTGGAAACACTTCTACTTCATCCTCCTCCAACCAGAACTTCTCCTTGCTCAATATATGCTCCAAAGTCGTTATGGATGGCTCAAACTATAACGATTGGATGCGCAACATCAAGATGGCTCTTCGTTTTGAGAACAAAGAATATGTTCTTGAAAAGGAGCTCAAAGAGCTTGATGAGAATGAAGCTACTCCTGAAGATCTTGCTGCCTACAAGAAACATTACGATGATGCTACCAAAGTGGCATGCATCATGGTGGCAACTATGTCCCCAGAACTGCAGAGGTACTATGAGGACTACTGGCCTTTCGAGATGAACAAGGACCTTATGGAAAAGTACCATAAGCGAGCTCGTCAAGAAAAGTTCGAAGTAGTCAAGTCACTCATGGCTTGCAAGATGAAAGATGGGGAGTCAGTTGTGTCACATGTGCAAAGAATGCAACGCTACATAGAGCGTTTGGTCAAGCTCAATATTCACTTTGATGAGGAATTGGCCATTGACATGGTTTTGAACTCACTTCCTGAATGTTATGGTCAGTTTATTCTAACTTACCATTTGAACAATACAGAGCAGACCTTGGCCCAATTGCAAAACTTGTTGCAGACAGCTGAGGCAGGGATGAAGGGTAAAAGTATACCCTCCACACCTACGAGTGCCCCTGTTTTGGCTATTGGACAGGGAAAGGGGAAAAAGAGGAAAGGTCCTCCCAAACAAAACTGGAAGAGCAAGGCTCAAGCTGGGTCATCTAGTAATGGCCCAAAGGCTAAGCCCAATGGTTCCACTCCCCATGTTTCTGATCCAAAAGAGGCAGTTTGCTTTTACTGCAACCAAAAAGGGCATTGGAAGAGATCTTGCCCACAATATCTGCAAGATATCAAGGATGGCAAAGTGAAGCCATCTTCGGCAGGTATTTACACTATTTCTGCTAATAACTCATTATCTTCTCGTTCATGGGTCCTTGATACAGGATGTGGTTTTCATATCTGTTCTGATTTGCAGGGTCTAAAGGAAAGTGAGGAGATAGAGCAAGGAAGGATAAACCTGATCATGGGAAACAGAAAGTCTTCACCACTAACCAAGATCGGAGTTTATCAACTTCTGCTTAGTAATGATGTTAGATTAGATTTAATAAATTGTTGCTATTCGTCTGAGATGACGAGAAACATTATTTCATTTCATGCATTGTTCAGACAAGGTTTTACATATTCTTTTAATGATTTGAATGGTTCAATTTCTGTTTATAAGAATGGTGTTTTTATGTTTGAAGCTTTACCTTGTAATGGTGTGTATGAAACAGTGACTTGTGTTGATAGCCTAGGAAATAGTGTACTTAATATTGACTTGTCTAATAGTGTAGACAAGGCATGCTTGTGGCATTGTCGTCTTGGACACATCAACAAGAAACGCATAGCCCAACTCCAAAAGGATGGAGTGTTGGAATCATTTGACCTAAAGTCAGATGACATGTGTGAATCTTGTCTTTTGGGAAAGATGACAAAATCACCATTCACAGGGTCTTGTGAAAGAGGTGAAGGTCTGTTGGATCTCATACATACGGATGTGTGTGGGCCCTTCAGATCAACTACAAGAGATGCTAATCGATTCTATGTGACTTTCACTGACGATTATAGCAGATATGGATATATCTACTTGATCAAGCATAAGTCAGAAACTTTTGAAAAGTTCAAAGAGTTTAAGCATGAAGTCGAAAATCAATTGGGCAGAAAGATAAAGATACTTAGATCCGATAGAGGCAGGGAGTATCTTAGTATCGAGTTTAACGACTATCTGAAAGAATGTGGGATAGTCTCACAATCGACTCCTCCTAGGACACCACAGTTAAATGGTGTAGCTGAGAGGCGCAATCGAACCTTGTTAGACATGGTTCGTTCTATGATGAGTCGGGCTTCGCTTCCTATTCACTTCTGGGGGTATGCCTTAGAGACAGCCGCCCACATCCTCAATCTTGTCCCTACAAAGAAGGTTGCCAAAACACCTCACGAAATGTGGACAGGGAAAGTTCCCTCGTTAGCACATATTAAAGTCTGGGGTTGTGAAGCTTTCGTAAGACGAGAGACTCACGACAAGCTAGCAGCTAGAAGTGAGAAATGTGTTTTCATTGGTTACCCAAAGCAGTCTTTTGGATATTTGTTCTACAGGCCTAGTGAAAACGTGGTCTTTGTAGCACGAAGAGGAGTCTTTCTTGAAAGAGAGCTCATATTCAAAGAGGACAGTGGGAGCACTATTGACCTTGAAGAAATTCAAGATTCAGCCAATGAAGGAACCTTAGATGACACTAGCACTCAACCAGAGGAAACAGTTCCTGTTGAACCAATCAATAACTCATTACCTCTTAGAAGATCCACTAGGGTGAGTGTGCCACCTGAGTTGTATGGTTTTCATATTACTTCAGATGGTGACACATTCATAAGTGACAGAACACTGGTAAACTTAGATGAACCAGTCACTTATAAGGAAGCAATGGAAGGCCCAGAGGCTTCCAAGTGGAAAGAGGCAATGGACAGCGAGATTAAGTCCATGTATGACAACCAAGTTTGGAATTTGGTTGATAGTGCACCAGGTCGTAAGACAGTTGGGTGCAAATGGATCTTGAAGAAGAAGACAGACATGGATGGAAATATGCACACATTCAAGGCTCGACTGGTTGCAAAAGGTTTCACTCAAACCCCAGGGGTTGACTATGATGAGACCTTCTCGCCAGTGGCTAAGATTAAATCTATTAGGATATTGCTCGCCATAGCTGCCTTTCATGATTATGAAATCTGGCAGATGGATGTCAAAACTGCTTTCCTTAATGGAAAGTTGGCTGAAGATGTTTACATGAGTCAGCCAGAGGGTTTTGTTGATGCAAAGTTCCACAATAGAGTGTGCAAGCTTGAGAAATCCATTTATGGATTGAAACAAGCATCTCGCAGTTGGAATCTTTGCTTCCATGAGAAAGTCAAAGAATTTGGTTTCTCTAGAAGTGAAGATGAGTTCTGTGTGTATATCAAGGCTAGTGGGAGTATAGTAACTTTTCTGGTGTTGTATGTCGATGACATATTACTCATTGGTAACGACGTTCCAACCTTGAAAGAAGTTAAGTCTTGGCTTGGAAAGTGTTTTGCCATGAAAGACCTTGGAGAAGCTGCCTATATTCTTGGGATTAGAATATTGAGAGATAGAAAGAAGAAACTAATTGGACTTAGTCAGAGCACATACTTGGATAAGGTACTAAAGAGGTTTAGTATGGAAAATTCCAAGAAGGGAGAGCTACCTATCCAGAGCAATACCAAATTAAGTAAGACTCAATGCCCGAGTACAGATGTTGAAATAGATGACATGAGTCGTGTACCTTATGCTTCCGCTGTCGGATCGATCATGTACGCTATGACATGTACTCGCCCTGATGTGGCATTTGCTTTGAGCATGGTCAGTCGCTATCAGGGAAACCCAGGTAGAGCTCATTGGATAGCAGTTAAGAATATACTCAAGTATTTGCGAAGGACAAAGGACCGGGTCCTTGTGCTTGGTGGCAGTGATACTTTGAGAGTAGATGGTTACAGTGATGCCAGCTTTCAGACGGATAGAGATAACTTCCGTTCTCAGTCGGGCTGGGTGTTTTTACTGAATGGAGGAGCAGTTACTTGGAAGAGTTCCAAGCAAAATACGGTGGCTGATTCTACTTGTGAATCAGAGTACATAGCAGCAAGTGAAGCGTCGAAAGAAGCAGCTTGGTTGAGGAACTTCATCGGGGATCTCGGAGTTGTTCCAACCATCCAGGAGCCTATGGAACTGTTCTGCGATAATGAAGGAGCGGTTGCCTTGACAAAGGAACCGAGAGATCATGGTAAGACCAGACATATCGACAGAAAGTACAATTTCATCAGACATAGAGTTGAAGAAGGCCATCTTATAGTAAAGAGGGTGTCATCTGAAGATAACCCAGCAGATCCCCTCACAAAGGGTCTGAGTAGGGCTAAGCATATTCAGCATGCTCGGAGCATAGGACTGAAAGATGATATTAGTTTTAGTAGTTAGATTAGTTTTATTCTGAAACTTGTAACAAAGTAAATGTAATTGACTTTTGGTGATTAAATAATAAAGTATTATTTATAAGTTTGGTTTCTGCCTTTTGTCAATTGTTTATTATTGTGTTTCATTTTTGCATGTTTTACTTCCTGAATAATGAGATCATTCAAACTCCACAGTCGCTCGTACTCTTGGAAGTAAGTAGTGAATTAAGACTGTCATGAATTGGATTGCAGATTGTCTAAGGATAGACATGGCAATAGAATTGCTGCAATGTTCATGAGTACTCAGAAATTGAGATTTGAGTATTGGATAAACCCTCGCTCAGAGTATCACTTCATGGAATTCATCACGAGTAATACTGAGACGATAATATCTTATAATCTTGAAACGAAGATATATGAGTTGTAATTTACAAAGTCGGTAATACATTGGTGATACGAAACCGCATCAGTAACTTGGTGTTATAAAACGTATTGTCATGTATAATTTGATGAGTAAAAGATACAAGCATATGAGTCAACGTTTATTCGTTCCTTTTGCCCTAACAGGAAAAGCGATATCTGTGGGCCCCTCGATGATTTGGTGTTGACTTATGTGCTGGGCCCAGCCAGGACTAAATTGATGTGTTCAATTAGAAGTCCTACATCATCACAAATCAGGAATCGGGAAACATAGATTCTGGACAAAGAGATTGATTACATTCCATGTCTTATGTCTAGGGATATCCAGCAGAACGAAGGATTATATGATCACTTATCTTAGGACACGTAACTGACTGGGTCAGAGTTCGGCAGCAGCTTTTGGAAGCTACAATTTGCTGGTCAAATTTAGAAGGCATACTAGCAATTATAGTTACAGACTTATCCAAGTGGGAGACTGTTGGATTAGGTGTCTAAGCCCATAACTATAATTGGTATGTACTTGAATTGATAGCAGCACAGTCCTTTTGGGTTGCCCTCAACCTAGCAACTGGACAAGGAAATTATGAAAGGAGAGATATTAATTTATAAGATTAATAAATTAATATATATATAAATGATTTATTAATATGTTAATGGATTAATATATTAATTAGAAATCATTATGTTTAATTAATTGTTAGCCAGAAATTAATCAGAATTGATTTTGGGGTTAAAAGAATTAATTATAAGGTGCAGGGACTAGTTTGCAATTATCTAATAGTTGAGTGGAAGGCTCTAGAACCCCCTTGGAAGAGGGTGGACGAAATCTTTAGGGGAAACCCTAATAATTCCGTCCATAGGGGCTTGGATAAGGCCCTTGGGTTTGCTTAGGCCCTAAGCAAAGGATAACTAGGGTTTCCCTTAAACCCTAGATCCCTCAGCTATATAAGGAGCCTCCTGGTTCATGTTTTTGGTCACTCTTTCTTTTGAAGAAACCCTAAGGCCGAGATTTTGCATACTCCCTCCCCTCTCTCTTCTTCTACTTTCCTTCTTGCTAGTTTGGGTGTGATTCCATTAGAGGCATTACACTTGTGGTGCTAAAGCTTCCAAGAAGATCAAGATCAAGATCAAGGGAATATCAATTGTTTGCTGTAACAATTGAAAGGTATGTAAACCCTAAACCCTAGTTTGTTAATTTCGAAATTAGCCTCTCTCCTCTAGGGTTCTTGTTTTGCAATTCAAAGTTGTATGTTCAATAGTTAAAACATAGATCCAAAGTAAGTTGCATGTGAACTTAGGAATTGTTTCTAGTTTATTTGTTTTACCTAAAACCCATCACTTTTCACCAAGAACACCAAGAACACACACTTGTTCTTGGAGCCGTAAACACCTTCAAGACTTCCATTAAGTATCCTTTCCATATACTTGTTATCCATTAAGAGCTCTTGAATCCCCATGAAACAAACACCTTTTAAGCATCAATTAAGCATCATCTTCAAGAGTTCACGACCGTGAACCCTTCATGTGGCCGTGAACCCTTCAAGTGATCTTGTTAGTGCCGTAAACCCTTCTTAGTTCATGTGGTGGCCGTGAACCCTTCGAGCCATGACCGCAAACCCTTCATAGGATCAAGCCTAGGGTCGTAAACACTTCATGTGTGGCCGTGAACACTCCTTGGCCGTGAACACATCCTTGTGTGGCCTTGAACACCCTTTCATACAATCATATGTGATTGTAACACTTCATTACAAGTGTTTCCTAGTACCTAAGGTTGTTCCCTTACATGATTAGTTGTTATATACACTAATTGTATGCCTATATATGTGATTATATGTACAATAGGATCCAATTGTGCTTCAGGACTTCATTTGTGATCTCAAGCATCATATATCTATCTTTCATTCGAATCACTCACTACAGGTGAGTTCATACCCCTAACTTATCTTTTAATGATTTTAAATGCTTTTATGGGTGGGAATACAAGTAGAAAACAATATAGTTGTATAATCAATCACATGTGATTTATAACTATCAAACAAAAGGATTTCTTAGACTTCAAAACTGTGTTATCAAACAAACTGTTTCAAATCATTTTATAAACTGACATCAAGTCATTCATAACCATTCAAATGGTTAAAACTCTTTTCAAATGATAAACTCTTTAAATGTTTTACAAAACTCTTTTAAACTTATATATTGTCAAAATCATGTCTATATAGATATAGTTATATAAATAAGGTTGAAAGGGCTTAGGACTGATAACTCGCTTTATTTCTTGTTCCTTGTTTGGTTGTGGACTTAGGGTATCGGTTGTTTGTCCGAATGTCGTTTGAATCTTAGTTATATATTATTTATATGTGTATAGATATAAAAGTAGTTTCAATCAGTTCAATACCTTTGGGTAGCAAAGGTGTACAAACATGATCGATCATTCAATTACAGAGCTTACTAGTAAGCTATAATAGGTATAGTTTAGGAGGTTACTACTTACTATTTCTAGAACAATGAAACTTACATAAATCAGTACTTACATGAGTTAGTTCTTGCATGAGTCAGTTCATACATGAGTCAGTTCAAACATACAATAACTAGAACAGGTAGAAACATACAATAACTAGAATAGAAAGGAACATACAATAACTAGAACAGAAAGGAACATACAATAACAAGAATAGAAAGGAACATACATCCGTTTACAAGAACAAGATAACATTAATGTGAAACCACTACTTCACGGCTTAGCAATATACTTGTTAGGTCGCGTTTTGTAACCAGAGTCTCCTGGAGGGAGAGCGGGCATTGTGTGTATAGATCTATACGGGACTGACAATCCCGCATCCCGACTGTTCGCTACAGTTTGGCCGGCAGGCCAAGGGGTGACAAATGTCACATCAGTTTCGACGCCAGCAGGTCGTCGTATTAAACACTCGTCAATCAGTATGGTTATAACCTCATCACATTTTAACCTTAATTAAACAAATTGGTTTTAAGGTAGTTAGAGTTTCAGTAGTTACTTATTACAACATTACTGTACACTGTCATTTTCCCATTACATTCATATAGTGATCTTCTCACATAAAAGGTAATGTAAACTATTTTCGGGTAATAATAGTCATATACTTGGGAAAACACTCACTTTTACAAAAGAACAAACATGCAGAACAGTCGGGTCTTGGTACAAGACTACTCTCCATTTTAGTAGAAAATATAGGATTTTCTAGGAAGTATACAGACTTTACATCAAACACTTACAAACAATTTCTTCAAACTTATACAAACATTTGACACTAAAATACTTATGAACTCACTAGCTTTAATGCTGATCTACTCTTTCAAAATAACTTGTATTCTCAGGTCACCAGTAGACAGGTACACTGGACCAGGTTTTTGAGAAGATGGAGCGTGTTCAAGACTCGTCTTTTAGTTTGATATATATATATTTTTGGTGTCCTACAAATACATTCAGAACACACTTGTATTAAATTATATTATTAATGCAATGGAAGATGTTGTTTCTTGTTTTACTATTGTGCATTGTTATGATACTGTACATGACGTCCTCCGCTCCCGAATGTTTCCTCCATTCTGGTTTGGGGGTGTGACAAAAACCTTTACGTGGCCGTTCCCCCACGACAATGCTGAGTCTGCAAAAGTACATGTGGCATACTTGACCTTGAACTCATATGGGCAGACACAGATCTCAAAGATAGACTCAGTTTTCTCGAACCACCTTGTTAGAGTAACGACTCCACCGTCACCATGGTAGGTTCAGGGCTTGCAGTTCATGAACTCCTTGTTGGAGCACACACGTTGGTGCCACTGGCTGTCGTCATGATTGGAACTTCCAGTCCCGTTCCTGCTCGCGTTGCCGTTTCCGTTGGTGTTACTGCTGATTTGGGCCACATCGGCTGTTACCGTAGCCTGGAACACAACATAATCCATTTGAGGTGGTGGTGGTGTTGCTGATGTGTTGGGAGGTTGTGTTTTGTTCTTGCGCCTGTTTGAATTCCTTGGTGGCATACTTCTGCCATAAAGTTTAAATGTGGAATGATGATAAGTTTCCGAGAAAAGTTATGAATCAGGCATTACCATCAATGAATGCCTTGTTTTGTATATGTATCAAGTCTAGTTGTTATCGAAATTTGCAAGCAATTCACAATGATATTTATCACACACACACACACAATTGCATAACAAATAATGACATTTAATGAAATAAAACACATACACATTTCATTAATAATATAGTGCTAGTACATAATTTTTTGTGAAAATTGACCTTTAAGAAGGTCTACATAAAAGAGTAGCACCAACGCTTACTCGTAAATACATAAAGATGTGAGTGGGATACACCCTACTCATGACGGGTAGCCTCCTGCTGTCCCTGAGATGAAGTCGAAGCGCCCTGTATCTCAACTAATCGGCGCTCTGCCGCAATCACCCTTTCCTCGAGAGCTGCGTGCCTCTCCTGGTACTCCCTCACCTCTGCTCAAGCAGTGGTAAGGTCCTCATGGAGGCTGTTAATGAGGTGACATGTGCGGGGGTAGTCCCTCTCCATCCATTGGTCTCGGGCGTTGGCGGCCTCAGTATTAGCCCCTAGCTCCACAATCTGGTTCGCCACTGCTCTAGTTTGGTCCCCGAGGTGTGAAATCCATTGAACCATAATGGGAAGGGCCTTGTCAGCCGGACCCCCGTGGTGGAGGTTATAGTAACCTCGCTCCATCCCATAGGGAGAACGCTGACGCTATTTCCGGCTCCACCTCTCCAAGTCTTCCGGCCAGCAGGGCGTGGGTCTATTGTAGCCTAAACGGTGTGCAAGGACGCGGGCGACGTAAGGAGGATTCATGACTTCAGACTCCGCATCTGATTCCTCCTCTTCCTCTTCTTCCTCTTCCTCCACCTCTGGATCCTCTGCGGGATCCTCCTCCATTAGATCCTCAGGATCCTCTTCCGGATCCTCTTCAATCCATCCACCATTTCCCTGGTTAGGGAAGTAGGGGTCTCCAGGTAGATGAAATCATGCCATGATGTCTGTGCGAGAATGGAGATGTGAGAAATATAATAAAGACTTAAGTGTATGATTTCGTAGTATTCTAAAATACTCCTACAATATTTTAAATTTTTTTATGTTTGATTCTAAAGTTTTAGGGTTGGTAAGTTTTAGGTTTGTTATCCACTACGACCATTCCTAAACACATGTTGGTCATATCTTACATAAATATAGTTGACCAGGCTATATTTATCCAATATATGATTACATAACTGTCTAGGCTTAACTCCTCTAAATACTTTTATATGATTCTTATTATGACACTGTTCCTAGTATGCATGCATGTATACTTTTTATGAAAATATTATTATATATATATTTTTAAATATACTTTTAGTGAGAGTGTTCTAGCCCCATTGTATTTATAGTTGTATATTCTATTTGGGTTGATATACTTGATTCACTATAAACAATGCTCTGATACCAATCTGTTACACCCCCGAACCGGTACGGCGGAAACGTTCGGGGGCAGATGATTTTATGTACAATATCATAACAATTGAATATAAATGAAACATAGCATCACAACCATTACATTGAATGTTTAATAAGATTACATTGTGTTCAAATACTATTTACATGACCTCAGATGCATGTGATAAAAATGAAGGAAATAATGTGACGACGTTCCATCCTCCATATTTCTCGTGATTACCTGTTACTGATTTCCTAAGAATACAAGTGATTTTGAAAAGTGTCGACATTTAAGTTAGTGAGTTCATAAGCATTTTGTATGAAAAAGGGTTTGTAATGTTTCGTGAAAATGATAGTGTATACTTCCAGAAAATCCGATATTTTCTTAAAAATGAGTTGTAAGTCTTAAGTACCAAGACTAGAAATGTAAGTAATACTGTACTGTGAAATGATGTAACGAAGTTTTATCTTTATATAAAACTACTTGAAATGCATGTTACTCTGTAAATCAAAGGTATTGTTGATACCCTATGTGAGTTATTATAACTATACTAATACGACTAGTGGCCTGAATGACGTGCTTCGGCATCGGAACTGTTATGACATTTGTCACCCCATACCTGTCGGTCTAACTGTAGCTAACAGTTTAGGTGCGGGGTTGTCAATACCGTATAGATCTATACACAAGTGTCACGTTCTCCCTACAAGAGACTAGTTATAAATCAGGACTTTAACGTGTACTCTGGTGGGTACTGTGAAGCTAACTGTCTCACAAAGTTATATCGGTCGATTTACGTGTACTGAAAACTCTTTTTGCTTGTAAATAAAATAATTATGTATTTAAATAATCATTTAACTAGTACAACTGACAATATAGTATTATGACCACCAACTATACCCATTATACTTTATTCTGTTTGTTTGTTGAAACTTTTTATATAATCTTTTATATAAATATAAAGTTGTCTTCTTGTGCCCACATATATAGTCAAACATAACACTTTTGAGTTGTGACCCACCAAAATTGTATAAAGACTACAAAATATACATTTTTCTTAGAAAACTACCTTTTTATAGAAAAATTCTAAAATCATGTAGTTTTCCAAATATAACCTTATTTCGACTATTATAATCATAAAATAAGTTTGTTCTTGTTGTTTTGCATTCTTTAAACAAATATCATGGATATTTGTAAAATGGCTAGTGATTATGATATCTTGTGCATATAATGACATATATTTCGACATTCAAAGCAGGACATGCAAATATATGTATAATAAACAAATTTTAAACTTGTATTCCCCACCGCCCCCTAAAAACATAAAAATTTCGAAAGAAAAGTGGGGGTATGAATTCACCTTGAGTGGGTTTGTGAGTAGTTTGAAGTAGTGAGATGAAGATTTCGAGCCTAGGATCTTAGATGGAGATAATGAACTTTCTTGGACATGTTAGTATCCTAAAGATTTAACACATGATAATGTGTGTGAGGATGATGAAACTAGCATAAAAATGTATAAAACACTAGGGTATTATGTAATACTTACCCAAAAACCCGAGAATCACTTGAAGAAGGGGAGTTCTTGGAGACCTTGGCTCGTTTTTGAAAGAAAGAGATGAGGGAATGGATGAAAATTATTTTTGGGGGGGGTGAAGAAAGGCCTCTCGACCGAGGGTTTTACAGGGAGGATGGAGGTGATGGGTGCATGGTTGTGTGGGGGATAATGGCATGGATGGTATGGATAATTGTTGGGTAAAAGGGAGGTAAATGTGAGGTGTTAAATCACAATGGTCAACTTGTTGGTTTCCCCACCCAACCGAGATCCTTCTACCGAGGAGGAGGGTATTCGGTCTCAAGGTCGAGAACTAAGGTTCTTGGTTCCAGCCGAGAACCCTTGATGCGAGGGTTTCGGTCCGAGGGAGTGGGAGTTCTCGGTTGCGAGGGTTCTTGGCTAAAGGCTTCTCGGTCCAAACTTAAACACCTCTAATGCAATTTGAGATTTTCTTGAAACCCTTGGCCCATTTTATTGACTTTCAAATGTTTATTACAACATAATTGTGATGTGGTTTCTACATTACACATGGCTACACTTTGCTTGATCCAAAATTTCTAATTGTCAGATGAACTCACTCGAGTAGCGTATCGAGAAGCACCCAAACCGCTGCAGTCAGAGTCTCTTGCGATCGAGAGGGTTTCAAAGTATCGAGAGAGAGAGAGATAGAGAGAGAGTTTGGAGATTGGTTTGAGATGAAAAAAAAACAGGAAGCAAGCACCTCTATTTATAGTAGTGGTGCGCGCCGGGAGCTTTCCTGCGCGACTTGCACTCACTTCGTGGCCCATCCAAATCTTGCCACGTGTCTCCTTTCTGGTGATCCACGTTTACAAATATCCGACGAATCTGAGCATCAGAAGCGCGCGATGGGCATGACGTGCACCCTTAATTCCTTTTTAAAAATTCATATTTTCTTCATATGAACTTTGGTTCTTACCCTCTTTATATATATATATATATATATATATATATATATATATATATATATATATATATATATATATATATATATATATATATATATATATATATATATATATATATATTTGTGTAGCTCTTTCCTAGAACTACAACTTTCCTTTAGGTTGCGTCGTCAAATTTTAACTTTCATCTTTGACCCACATATTTATATTTTATAAAAATCGTATCTCCTTCATACGACTTCTATTTTTGCCCTTCTTCCTTTCAAAGTTCTTATCTCATGCTATACTACAAATTTCCTTTTTGTAGTGTTAGTCGAAACTCAACCAATCTCTTTGTGCCATTTTGACGTTAATAGCATTATTAACGTGGTTGGTTTCTATTCGTCATAAAATCATAACTTTTCCAATAAGAGTTAGATTTTCTCGACGTTTATATTTTTGGGATCACTAGGTCGTGTATTTTCCAAATACACTAACCATTTTAACTTTTTGATTACTTTATTTTCGACTCAACTTTCCATATTATCCTTCAATATGGGAAGTTTTTATCATTACGAGTCGATCCTAACTCCTAGTAACAATTAATGACAGAAAACTCTCAATTGTTACATTCCTGGTCAGGGACTTGGGGTAAGTATGATAAGTGGATGGTCTTCAACCATTATGTATGTCCCATGAGTTTTAGGTTGATGGATTCCCGATTTTGTGAGGTAGGAATCGATTCAGTCTCAGCTTCGAGGTTTTCCCCCCTTTGAATAGGTTCGCTATGAGTGGGGTCACACAGTTGGGGAAGAGAGAGGTAGTTGTTGTAGTTGAATGTTTTCAAGTGTTTGGATTGTTTTTTGGCATCATTTGGGTTTTGCATGGTCTCTCTAGTTTTCAAATAGGATGCGTTGATTTTTATGAAGTGATTGGAGAGAGCATATGTATTGTGTTAGTATAATTTATTTTAATCAAGTCGAATTTCGAGGACGAAATCCAGTTTAAGTGAGAGAGAATTGTAACACCGGTTCTAGGATAAATAATTCCCTTGAGTTTATGGCAATTGAAATCTTAAATTGTGGTTTTTGTGGTTGCCATGACGTGGTGAAGGATGCACCACGACATGGTCATAGCTAGAGAAAATGTGCATCTCATTTGAGTGTCACGAAGTGACACTATATTTGTCACGACATGATAGCCTTCTGAATGCAGAACCCTAATTATCGTGCCTTAAGCAATATTTATGAGATGTGATGGCTAGGGTTTACATACCCTTAACGTCCATCACTTCCTTTTTGACCTAAAAGTACCCTTGGCCTCCATTGTTGAGTTTTTGAAGTTTTGTGGTGATTTTGGTGAGAAGAAGAAGAATAAAGCATCCTTTGTTAGAAGATCTAGCAAGAAAGCTCCTCTTTCACGTCCTAGCTCATCTTCTGGACCATTGTGAGTCTCCAAGTTCCAACCTTTGTGCTTCATGTTTCTATATTTGGGTTTCTTTGCCTTGTTTTTCATGTTTGGGTTAGTTAGAGTGGGTGGAATCCATAAAGTTGGAAAATTTGTGGATCATTGATGTTCCTTTGGGGTTATATGTTCCAGATCCAGATTTCTATGGTCTTTTTGGTCTCATACACAAGTTTGAGCTCATTTCTTCCATGTTTTCTTACCTAAATTGGAAGAGACATGCATTGGACATGTATGTACATAAAACACTGATTTTTATGATGCATTAGGAGTAGGAAAGCCTTTTGGAAAGTTTGGATGAGTGGCCTTAGTGATTAAGAGCTTAATGCATTAAGAAGGCCAGAACAGTTCCCACGACGTGAATGATTAGCCTCCACGATGTGAGAAAAGACAGTCTTTGCGACTGTTTTGTCCTGAAGCCACCACGACGTGGCGGCCGCCTGTGAGACTTTTGACTGTTGACTTTTGTTGGATTAGGTGTCTAAGCCCATAACTATTTTGGTATGTACTTGGCCCGATTATGAGCATGATCCTTTTGGGTTGCCTTCACCATAGCAACTGATTGGATGAATTGAGGAGAAAGAGGATTAATTATGATTTATTAATATATTATGTGAATAATATATTAAAAGAGAAATCATATTGTTTAATTAATATTGGTCAAGAATTAATTTATAATTAATTTTGTGGTCAAAAGAGATTAATTAAATAAAGGGGACTGATACTGTAATTATAAGATAGTTACAAAGTTGGGCTTAGGATCCATAAGGAAGCAATGGACGAATTCTATATGGGAGTCCATATAGAAATCGTCCAAAGGGCCTTCTGGAAGGATCTTTGGGCTGCTTAAGGACTAACTAACTGGATTAGGGTTTCCAAGTTGAAAACCCTAAAAGCCTCAACTATATAAGGACCCAATAAGGCTCCCAAAAACGTGTCTAACACTTCTAAGAGAACCCTAGACGTTTTTGGTGCCTCCTCCTCCCTCTCCTAAGTCATCTTGTTGCTAGTGGTGTTTGTGACTCCATTAGAGGTGCAACATTTGAGGCACTAAGCTTTCAAAGGTCAAGGATATTCAAGTAGAACTTGTTATTACTACATAACAAGAAAGGTAAGATCTAAACTCTAGTTTATATGTCAATTTGATTATTGTATGCTAGTTCTTAGGATCATTTCTTTGGTATTCAATGTTGTTATGTTCATAGTAGAAAACCTAGATCAAAGCAATTAGGGTTGCATGAACACCATAGGAATGATGTTATGCTCATAGTCCATCAGTGGTATCAGAGCCTAGGTCGTTTTTCTAGTTGAATAGATGCAAAAGTGAACTGCCAAAGGATCAAAAAATCGATTTTTTTGCTGTCTGCGAAGCCGACTCGTCGAGTTGCTTGAACTCGGCGAGTCCATCAGTGGACTCGGCGAGTCTAGTGTGCTGTTGCCGGGATTTTCGATATTTATAGCAGATTTTGTTAAGGATAATTACAAAAACTCGTTTTTATTGCCTAAAATCGGTTTTTTATGTTTGGAATGATTATCCTTATCAAAATTAATGGATTTGGTTAAATATGGATAATATAAGATTATTATGAGTCAAATATTTGACCTAGTAAGTTTGAAAAGTTTCAAATTACACCCTTTAGGTTTTATAGTTTAAATTTGAACTTAAAAGTTTTATTTTTTGAAATTTAAATAGTTAAACCCTAATGTTATGAAAGGTTTCAAAATTTGTCCTCAAGTTTTGGAATTTAAAATTGAGAAAATTGCAAAAATGGTCCCTGTGGTTTGCCAATTTCTTTGGGTAAGGTCGAAAAAAAGTTTATTAGCAAAAAGGGTCCTTATTTGGTAGTTTAGTTGTGGTTTTGGTCCCTATTTCGTTCACTTTAACATTTGACTGTTAACTTTTTTAAAATGACAATTTTACCCTTAGGGACCATTTTTGCAGTTATCTATTTTTACCAAATTACAAGGACCATTTCTGCAATTCTTCTTTTTAAATTTATTGAATTATTATATATTAATTCTTCTTTCTTTTAATATTTTTAATTTTATTGAACTATTATACATTAATTGTTTTTTAATTTTTTTTATTGGATTAATTTTTTATCTGATTATTATATATCAGTTAATTTTATTTTTAATATATAATATTTATATATTAATAAATATTATATTATTAATTTCTTTTAACTATTTTGAAATTTTTTTATTGGACTATTTTTAAAAAAATAAATTATTAGATTTTTTTCTTGGGTTATTACATTTAATTTATTATATTCTATATATAACAAATAATATTTTAGTGGATCATTAATTTTTTTTTAAATGTATAATAATAATTCTTTTTAATTTTTTGGTTCTACCACAAGGTCTTCAGAATACGCAAAAGCACTACATCCCATTGTCGAAAATTGTTAGTACCACCGCTAATCACCTTCATCGGAGTTCCGACGGAAACACTACCAACCTGTTTCACCCAACACCGCTATCCAGTAGCCACCTGTGACAACCTCTTCACAATCCGTCAGAATCCTTTATATTTGCCACTAAGCCGACCGTTTTCCACTAGAACCATCACTATTTGAACCACCAAGAAGTCCAACCCAAACACACCTATCAGTTCCTCCATTTGTTGCCTTTTACTAGCTTACGCCACAAAATCATACTACCTGGCCAGTTCCTCCATTTGTTGCCTTCCACAACCCTCGCACAACCTTATAACATTGAAGCTTCAAGTCGTTCGTTTTCTGTTACAATCAATATTGTGTTAAGGAGGTCCGATCCAAACACCGCTGGTCAGTTCCTCCATTCGTTGCTTTCTACCACCTTGCGCTGCCACATCATCTTGTCGGAAATCGTCGATCGTTGCCTACAATCCGTCATTCTCAACTAAAACTACACTAATTGACTACCCACACTACCGTAAATGATGATAATGTTAGATATAGGGTTTTCAAACCACCAGATCCACTAATTGGCGTAATATGGTAAAAGGCAACAAATGGAGGAACTGACAGGGGTGTTTGGGTTGGACTTCTTGGTGGTTCAAATAGTGATGGTTCTAGTGGAAAACGACCGGTTTAGTGGAAAATATAAAGGATTCTGACGGATTCTGAAGAGGTTGTCGCAGGGTGGCTACTGGATAGCGGTGTTGGGTGAAACAAGTTGGTATTGTTTCCCTTGGACCTCTGATGATGGTGATTAGCGGTGGTCCCGATAATTTTCGACAATGTGATATGGTGCTTTTGCGTATTCCGAAGTCTTTGTGGTAGAACCAATAATTAAAAAGAATTAATATTATACATTTAAAAAAAATTAACGATCCACTAAAATATTATTTATTATATTTAGAATATAACAAATTAAATGTAATAATACAATAAAAAAAATCTAATAAATATATTTTTTTTAAATAATCCAATAAAAAAATTTAAAAAATAGTTAAAAGAAATTAATAATATAATAATATAATATTTATTAATATATAAATATTATATATTAAAAATAAAATTAACCGATGTGTAATAAATAGATAAAAAATTAATCTAATAAAAATAAAATTAAAAAAAGAATTAATATATAATAGTTCAATAAAATTAAAAAGAAAGAAGGATTAATATATAATAATTCAATAAATTTAACAAGAAGAATTGCAGAAATGGTCGTTGTAATTTGGTAAAAAGAGATAATTGCAAAAATGGTCCTTGAGGGAAAAATTGTCATTTTAAAAAAAGTTAACAACCAAATGTTAAAGTTAACGAAATAAGGACCAAAACCACAGCTAAACTACCAAATAAACACTTTTTTTGCTAATAAACTTTTTTTTGGACCATACCCAAAGAAATTGGCAAACCACAGGGACCATTTTTGCAATTTTGTCTTTAAAATTTAATTAGAATGTATTAATTTTGAAATATTGAATTCTAAAACCCTAGTACTTTGAGAAGTTCAAATTACACCCTTATGGTTTTATTAAATTAATTAAGTGTTTAATTAAAAGAGATAATTAATAAATCCATAATTATATGGTTTAAGTTAATCAAATTAAAAGTCTAATTTATTAATAGATTGAACCACATAGTATTTTAAAAGTGTAAAATACACCCTTATACTATATAGAATTAAAAGTTTAATATTATATATGTATAAGTAAATGTCAGTCTTACCGTTAGTAGGCCTCATTCACGAAGCTGGTCTATAAGGGGTCTTTAAGGAAATTGCCTATAAAATGGCAATTGAATGGGTATCCACTCTTACCCACCGTACTCTTGACTAGTGGGGAGTCGTTAGCCGAACGGGTAGGATAGGACACAACCTTCCATTATAAGTATAATGAAGTACGAAGTAACTAAACACTTTATAAATTCACAAATCTTCGTTACTTTAAGAAAAATGTGGAGTTAGTGCTAATCCATGAAATTGCACATTGCACCTTGTTGGTCGTTAGTGGAGCATGTGTGGTTAACCGGCACACGAATATGGGACCAATAAAGGATGGCAATGGGTAGCTCGTAGATTATCATAGATCAATGGAGCGTGTGTGGTTAACCGACACATTGATTAGGTGATAGAGATCTTCGAGAGTACCAAGCTAATTTGCATGGTTATCCACACCTTGTTTGTGATCCTCGACATCCCAGTCACAAACTTGAAGGGCACAATCGAGATTTAAACATGCCATTGAAAAGTTCAATGAATCTCAAAAGATATAGGAGTTTCAATTCATCTAAAACCTAATTTTCAATTTTTGTTTTTCATGGTGGAAATTGGTAAATCGTCATTTACCTACCTTCAAATGTTCTGCAGCAGAATTACGGCATCCCTCTTCCGAGTTATAGAATATTGTGTTGGATCATAGCCTTGATATTTCATTTGGGTGTTATATTAAACATTCTTATCAACTAACTTGAATTTCTCCCGTTTTGTAGATGTCAAATTCTAACTATGGTCTTCCCGAACCCTTTGGAAAAAGCTTTCCACATGAAGATGACGTTCCATGATTGGATTGTGGAAATGGAAATCATGCTTCACTTCCTCCACCTCCTCCAATAATTCTCCCTGACCCACGTGATCGAAGACTTGAAAAGTTCAAAGTCACTCAAGCCCTGTTGGTAAACAAACATGAAGATGGAAAGTCTGTATGTGCTTATGTCTTGAATATGAAGTTGTATATTGATAGATTGGGAATGTTGGGTGTCGAAGTCTCAAGGAAGTTGGTTGTTAACTGGGTTCTTCAATCACTTCCTAACTCATATAGTGAGTTCATTAGAGAGTACTATATGATGGACAACGACTTGAACCTCATTGATTTGACTTATTTGCTTATTGCTACTGAATCAGCGATGATTTGGCGCACTGGTCAAGCAAATCTATTTGGTAAATCGATGTCCCAAACTTCCATGGACATTGACAATGGAAACGTTAGAAGTCGAGAAAGGTTTTCTCTAGGCAAGAGAAATGCTAAGTCTGAGATTGTCCCGTGTACCATTCCAAAAGAGTCCATTTGTTTCTATTGCCAAGAGAAGGGGCATTGGATGCGAAGCTGCCAGATTTACTTGAAAGATCGCAAGGATGGGAGAGTTAAAATATATGAATCTGCTTCGGGTAAAATCCACTATCTAACTCTAGTAAGTTTATTTTGTAGATTCTTAATACATGATGTGATAAGATTTCATTTTGATGTTTTGTAGGATCAAAGAAAGGAAAGGAAACTTAAAGGAAGAAGTGAGCTGAGTTTGATCACGACGAAATGGATTTCGATCGCATGGTTCGAAGATCGGGGTTTTGAGCTACTACTTTAGAGTTAGGATAGATTGCTTAGGAATATGTAATATCATAGTTTTCATTTCAATTTGCATTGTAAGGACAAGTTTTTCCGCACCTTTTATAAATAAAATAAATTTTGATTTTGTCTTATTTATATCTCCTTGCAATGTTATTTGTGAAAATTGATGTTTGTATGTTTCTATTATAAGCAATAATAGTAGATGTGATTCTTAGTTATATTATTTGTGGTAGTGTCATAATTTTCTAAGTAAGTAAAGATTCCCATCGCCCAAGTTTCAATTGGACAGAAGCTTGGAATCATATGATTTGAGTCATGTGATGTACAGAAATCTTGGTACTTAGGAAATTAAGACTAATTCCTTATTCACATAGGTATGTGAGTCAAGTGAAAGACTAGGAGATCTGGTACGCAATGTTGTGCACTGGTCAAGTCCACCACAAATAACAATAAGATTATTCGTCATGATTTACTAAAAGTCTAGTAAATGTGGTTATGCTTACAAAATTAAGTGTAATTCTGAATCATTGAAAAGTTTCAATGAATGGCAGAACGAATAAGAAGAATCAATTGGGCAGAAAGATAAAAGTTTTTCCAACCTGTAAAGATGAGAGAGTACTTTAGTATCATGTTTTATGATCGTCTCATTGATTATGACGCCATATCACAATTGATCCTCTAAGTAAATCTTAGTGCACTAGTATGGCTAAGAAGAGGAATCAGGAATTGTTGAAGTGGTTAAATCAAAAGGTGAATCATACTTCGTTCCAAAATCAAGACTTAAAATCGTACTCCAAGATTGTGATATTGAGTGACACATCTTCAGTAAGTTTAAAACACTCATCAAGTGTGGAGTAGGAAAGGTTTTCTTATTCCTGCATATTTGAAATTGGTAAGTTGTGATGTCTTGGATAAGACAAATACCGATTAAGACCAATTGTATGAAGTGTTGTCTTGATAAGAATCCGCACTAACTCTTGAGTATTTGTTTGTCAAGAAATGTTTCTTGAAAAAAGAATCTTATATATCAAGAGGTCAGTAGGAGTCTTAAAGATCTTGAAAAGTTTCAAGAACTAATAAAGAGTAAACCTATTGTTAATCACTAGTTGACATAATTTTGTTTCTATGCCATTCCAGTAAAGTTACTTATGCATATGAGTTCTACGAGTTCTAAATTGACTGCATAAAGGCAATCACCTTGTTCAATGAAAGTGAATTGACTAGTATAGGTGAGCTGCTAAATAACTTGGAAGCAATGGTGGGACCCTTGATGGCAAGAAATAAAGAATGAACAAGTTCTGTCCATAAGAGTTTGGATTTGTCACAAACGTTATCTTATGATTATGGTTATGACAAATTAACATGGATAGGAGCACATACACCATAAAATCTAAATGTCATAAGGTTTCTCTCTGTTTCATGAAAATGATTGTGAGGAAACACTTTAACTAAGAGAGATTTTAAGGAGATAGCATTTGTGATATTTGCGTTCTCAAATTCGATTATGATTACGACATCCCTCTTCATAGTTCGAATTGTGAGAAATGGCAATAAGTCTGAACATTCGGGACTTACTGTTATAGGTTCTGAAATGGTTTAGACACACAAGTGAGCTATCTAAGGAAAGGTGTATGAGTTTGAGAAGCTTAGATAAAGGCTTATCGAAGCATCTAATATCAGAAATATGAACTTTGGTAAGAAAGTCAACAAGCATTGATTTCTAGAAGTTCAGTTAATTTCTGAATACATGTCAAAGCTAGTGGGAGCATAAGTGTTATGCTGAATATAATTATCATGTTAGTGGGAGCATGATTATTATTTTAAATGTTGCAAGTTAGCAATATTAATTATAGAAAACAAAAGGTTTCACTTTGCAAAGTTGCAGGGGTTGAAAAGTTGTTTTGCTATAATTAAGGGGGAGGATATTATACTTCATTTCAAATCTAAAAGCTTAGATCGAGAAATTTTAATCAAATTTAGTCAAATGACATATATAAATGTTATGTTGAAAATATTCAACATAAGGGAATTTTATACATGCCAATATTATAGCAAGAAACTGGTAAAGTATCATTATGAATCGTGTCCCATACGCTTCGGGTATAGGATTGATTGCATATGCTGTAATATTCGAACGTTATAAATTTTCCAAATGCCTAGGGAATTAAGAGGGAAAAAGGACTAGAACCGGATTTGACTAAAATAATTAAACAACTGTCAAGGACGATCAAAGGTTCGCCAAGGATTGGCCGCTTGTGGGCAGTTGGAAGTATAGTAACGAATGGACCATAATGACATTATTATGATTAGATATGATTCTATTAATAATGAGTTGCCGTATGGAAAATATGGAAATGTTTTCATATTGGGAGTTGGATATCAAGAATCTATGTCTAGATTAGAAATTTTTATGCAAGAAGGATGTTCAAAGGAATGTACTTGAAATGTGAGACTTCATATCTATGGAATTGCCTTGTAACAATCTCCAATAGAACACTTTGTAATATCATTGGCAAAGTCTTGGAGGTTTTGGTGCTGTGACATTACGAAAGGATCTTTGAATAAAATGTCAGAATCTAACATATTCTAATAGTGGCAAGAATTTGGTATTCTTACACTTATGACAAGGATTAGGAGTTGTGAAATGAGTATCATTGGAAATGTGTTCAATTGATCTATTTCACAAAGTATGGACCATAGGTAAACATAGTGTACATGCTTGGAGCATGAGACAACTATTGTTATAATTCAAGTAATAAGTTGATTATCCGAAACATTATACAATGAATAATGAGTAATTAATATGGTGATTAAATAAAGGTGTTTTATTTATACTCAAAAGTTTGGGGCCATATAGGATTAGTATTATTCTTGTGTTTCACTTTGCATATTTTCACTTCCCGAATAATATGATTATTCAAATCATCCACAGTCGATATATACTTTGGAAGTAGGTATTGAAGCTAGACTGTCATGAATCCGACTGTAGATTGTCTAATGCGTTTAGACATAGCAAAAGTCTGCTGCAATGTTCATGAGTACTCTTGAAATAAGATTTGAGTATTGGATTAAACCCACGCTCACTTGAATCACTTCATGGATTTTATCACGGGTGATTAGTGAGACGATAATATCTTATATTCTTGAAACCAAGACGTGTGAGTTGTAATTTACAAGTCGGTTGCACATTGATAATATGTAAACGCTCCAGTAACTTGGTGTTATAAAACATATTGTTGTGTGTGATTTGATGAGTAAGTACAAGCGAGCATTTGAGTTGAGGTTTATCTGTTCCTTTTACCCAAAGTGCGATAAAAGCGATATCTGTGGGCCCCTCGATGATTTGGTGATGACACCCCTAAGCGCTTGGCCAAGCCTGGACTAAGTTGATGTGTTCAATTGTAGTCTGTTGTCAGTCGTCATAAATCGGAAATAGGGAAACAACACATAGACGGAGAGAATGATTATAATCCATGTCTCATGTCTATACGATATCTAGAATGGAGGAATATATGATCCCTTATCTAAAGGGCGCGTTACTGATAAGATCAGAGTTGACAGCGGCTTTTGAAAGCTATGATTGCTAATCAGGTTCTGAAGTCGTACTTGCAAAATAGTCATTAGACTTATCCAAGTGGGAGACTGTTGGATTAGGTGTCTAAGCCCATAACTATTTTGGTATGTACTTGACCCGATTATGAGCATGGTCCTTTTGGGTTGCCTTCACCATAACAACTGATAGGATGAATTGAGGAGAAAGAGGATTAATTATGATTTATTAATATATTATGTGAATAATATATTAAAAGAGAAATCATATTGTTTAATTAATATTGGTCAAGAATTAATTTATAATTAAGTTTGTGGTCAAAAGAGATTAATTAAATAAAGGGGACTGATACTGTAATTATAATATAGTTACAAAGTTGGGCTTAGGATCCATAAGGAAGCAATGGACGAATTCTATATAGGAGTCCATATAGAAATCGTCCAAAGGGCATTCTGGAAGGATCTTTGGGCTGCTTAAGGACTAAGCAACTGGACTAGGGTTTCCAAGTTGAAAACCCTAGAAGCCTCAACTATATAAGGACCCCACAAGGCTCCCAAAAACGTGTCAGACACTTCTAAGAGAACCCTAGATATTTTTTGTGCCTCCTCCTCCCTCTCCTAAGTCATCTTGTTGCTAGTGGTGTTTGTGACTCCATTAGAGGTGCAACATTTGAGGCACTAAGCTTTCAATGGTCAAGGATATTCAAGGAGAACTTGTTATTACTACATAACAAGAAAAGTAAGATCTAAACCCTAGTTTATATGTCAATTTGATTGTTGTATGCTAGTTCTTAGGATCATTGCTTTGGTATTCAATGTTGTTATGTTCATAGTAGAAAACCTAGATCAAAGCAATTAGGGTTGCATGAACACCATAGGAATGATGTTATGCTCATAGTCCATGAACTTTTACTTTGGCCGCTGACTTTTTGACTAAGTTTGACTTTAGGTCAATTTGAGGGTTTTGGGTTTTAGTTTAAGGATTGGTCCCTGATTATTGTATAGGTGACCTGTAGTACTAGTTTTTGGATTTTAGAGAGTTGTGATGTTATCTGCTCGATTGCAAGGTTAGTTTTCTCACTATACTTTGTACTGCAGTATATATCCTTGTATGTAGGATGTTGGTATGATGTAGTGATATGTTTGATTGGTATATCTGTTATGATTTCTGGCTATTATTTGTTTGTTTGTTTATGTTCATATGTCGACATATTGTGGTAGGGTTGAGGCGGTCTTGCTTTGTACTGTAGGCCAAGACACATGGGCGGTCCAGTGTAATGTAGGCCTTGCGAGGTGGTCTAGTCAGACTGTAGGCCCAAAAGAGCGATCCAACTTCTGTAGGCCTTGAGAGGCCGTCCAATAGACCGTAGGCTCAATAGGTCGGTCCAGTGTATTATAGGCCTTGCAAGGCGGTTCGGTCAGACTGTAGGCCCAAGGGAGTGGTCCAACTACTGTAGGCCTTGTGGGGCGGTCCACTCAGGCTGTAGGCCCAATGGAACAATCCATCTACCGTAGGCCTTGAGAGGTAGTCCAATAGACTGTAGGCTCTATAGAGCGGTCCAAGTGTCATCTAGGCCTTCTGAGGCGGTCCAGACAGGGTGTAGGCTCATGTGTGCACGCATTGTATGTGTATTATTGTGTAAGGTATTTTGAGGGAACTCAGTAAACTTTGGCTTACAATTGTGAATTTAAATTTTTTAAGGCACTTCAGATGATAGGGCAAGACGAAGGCATGATCGTACACATCCTCCTACTGATTTATGTTTGAGAGATGATATTATTACTTTGATTTTTATGGTTTTGTTTTGAAATAATGATTGATTACTTTATGAGTTTCTAAAAATGTCTTTTGGAAACTTCAATTCTTTATCATGGTTTTGGGACGTTACACGAGTTGGAAAAGCTATTTATGGTACTAATGGGGGTTACGTTGCTTTGACACCACAAAGGTTTGGGACAGGGACTTGGAATAGTATTATTCGGATGCTAGGTCATCTTCGTGAACGTCAAATTGATTTTCACTCCCTTTGTTTGATTCACGTGGGTGACGGGGCTTCTACTTTTATATTTGTGGGATGTAAAAGCACTTGGAATTCTAAGAATTGTGATTAACACTTTCAAAATGAAGTATTTTAGTGGTACTCTAAAAATCTCAATTGGATAAGACTCAAGAATTGAGAGACAATAATAAAGAATGTTTGATGGTATGATTTTTGTGTGTTGTACTAGAAAATGATGACCAAAATTGGTTATATACCTCCCTTGTATGAAAATTGTCACAAAACAGTTTTCTATGTCCTAAAACTGTCCAAAACCGTCACAAGACTGTTTTTCAATAGCTCGACCTCAGGGGCTCTATCCCTTGGACCTTGCTAGGGGATGCTGCCCCTTGGACCATGCTTCCAGGGGTGCTTCCCCCGGATCCCATTCCGTTCAGGGGCTTCACCCCTAAATAGCAATGTACTTTCAATCTTTAACAAACTCAAACAAGTGTGCACTCCGCACCATCCTTGTGTGTCTAATGTTTATGGAGATTGCTTTTGGTCTACAAAATTAATCCCATTACACTTAAATAATATTAGTGAAAAGAAATCACGAACACTACTTCATTTTGGGAGGATGTTTAGAGGGAAATTTTCCTCTTGCAGTGTCTTTTCACATGATTTTTTTTCGCTAGATAATCATACGCATGCTTATGTCAGAGAGATCTGGTGTGTTTACGCTGGGGTGAAGAGAATTACAGGTGTTTGCCTAGGGGTGGTATTGAGCAGACTTAGTGGGACGATTTCAAGGTGTTGATGCAGAATCTTAAGTTGCAGACCAGACCAAATAGATTGGGGTGGCTTTATGATGCGACAAACGCTTTTACCGACTCATTCTCTTCTTGAAAGTAATTCCCTTTTAGTAGGAGAAATGAAGACTAAATGGAATAATTGGGTTCCTATTAAACTCAATATTCTTATTTGGAGGTTAACATTGCAGAGTATTGACACTTGAGAAAGATTATTATATAGAGGTATTGAGGAGGAATCGATTATGTGCCTTGTCTGTAGAGACTATATATCATCTCTTTGCTTGTTGCAGTGATTTTTTGTTGGGAAGACAGACTAATCTACTCCTAAATTAGGGATAATGACTCGAGAGGGAAACGAACTTTTAACTTTGTTCACATTTAGTCACCGAATTTTTTTCATGCTTGATTTACCCTTGAATTATTTGAAATTGTTCACATTTTACTCTTATGATCGGTTATAACCCGTCATAAGGGTATAATGTGAACAATTTCAAATAATTTAAGGGTAAATCAAGCACGAAAAAGTTGAATGACTAAATGTAAAGACAATTGAAAGTTTGTTACCCTTTCAAGCCATTATCTCGTAAATGGTTTTAATTAATGTTATTAAGAATGAGCACAAGTTGAATATGAAGATCACAAAAGCGAGGATGTTGTAGTAATAATGTGATATACATTTATTATGTATGGTACTAGAAACAACACTTAGAAGTACAATAGAAGCGACTTTAATCACATTGAAGAAACAAAGATTATGGTGGTTTCAGACATATACTTAGGACATATGCAACAGATTTCACTCCATAGGGTGGAGACAGTCATTGTAGATCGTGCGAGGTAGAGAGAGCATATGATAAAGAAGCGTAAAGATAATGCAATGTTAAACTTGAATGAGGTTTTTCTCTTTACAAAGACACGAGATTTGATTAGAGAGTGTGGATGCATAAGATCAAGGTCGTGGAGTAGTACATGAGTAGTCTAGGTGCCAGTTGCCTTTACAATGTTTGTGTATTTTTCCTAGTTTTCACTGTTTTTTCTTTGAACTTGTTTTTTCGATACTTTTCTTCCTAGTTATTACTTGTATCTACCTTTTCTATTTGTATGTTGGTTGTAGATGTACCTTCTCACCATGCTCCTTTTGATTTTTGATCTATTTTTCATTTTATTGGTCGTATATGTGTCTTTTTGCCTTTATGAAACTATACTAACTATTTCTTCTTTGTGGGTTGGCATTTCACTTATATGTGAGTAAAGAAAAACTAGTTAAAAGTTTACCTTATTGACTAGTATTAAAGCAATGAACTACAACATTGTTATGTGATACGCATTCTATTCTGTAATACTCCTTACAAACACAACACAAAACAAATCGTAGTGACTGAAATCAAAATTATTAATCTAAGTAATTTCTACCAATAGGCAAAATAAACTAATGGATGATTACAAAAAGGGATAATGGCTTGAAAGGGTAACAAACTTTCAACCAGTTCATATTTAGCCACTGAACTTTTTTTTTCGTTCTTGATTTACCCATGAATTATTCGAAATGTTCACATTTTACCTTTATGACCGGTTGTAACCAGTCATAAGGATAAAATGTGAATAATTTTAAATAATTCAGGGGTAAATCAAGCACGAAAAAAAATTGAGTGACTAAATATGAACAAAGTTGAAAGTTCGTTACCATCTCAAGTCATTATCCCCCTAAATTAACATCTATGTCTCCAACGACCTTTGGACCCATATTACTATTTGGTGGGATGTGCATCTTCCAGATTAGATTTCTGTTCGGTCCTTATTTTCTTTGGCGGACGTTGTTTCGTTGATGAGAGGTCAATGAAAAGCTTTTGATATTGTGGTTTTGATTAGTTTTTTCTGTATTTGGAATTTTCGTAATTCCACTCTTTTTGGAACTATGATCATAGATAGAGCGTATTTTTAGATTTCTGATAAGTATAGTAAAGCTAAGATTGGTTAGAATGCATGGCTTCACAATCCTGATTTAGCTTATATTTTGTTTTAATGAGTTGTTTCTAGCTTATTGTTACTTTTTATAATATATTTGTCAGTTTAAAAAAAAATTAAACATAGTAGTTCATTATAAAAATTTCAACGCATTAATCTGTAAATTTCTTTCTCACTTCATCAATATAGTAGACGTTTTTTTTTAACGGTAGAAATATATTAACTAAAAAATAGCAAGGTGTTAGAAACACAACGAGTCTGAAAACATTACACGAAAGCACAAAAACATTACAAGAAAGCACAAATAGGGCTATTAAGCCGCACCGCCAATCAACATGTAACTTAGACCCTATAGTGGACGTTTGGGTTTGGTTAAGGTTGGGAACGAAAACCAAATGAGATTATTTGGTGAAAGATAAGTAGTTGACATTGATGTTGTCAAGTACACGAAGTCCAACCAAGCAACCGCAAATGGCGGCTCTGAAAATTAAATCAAGACTAACTTACAAAAATCCCCCCTGAACTCTTGATCGTTATAGATTTGTTCAGAACTAAAGAATCCTACAACTTAATCCCATTTCCGTTAAATTTAACGGGATTATGTGCATAACACATGATTGTGTACTTGTATCATTTCTTTCTATCATACTTTGTCGAAGCATCCCCTTAAGAAGACATGAATGATCACACTCAATTCATAAAGTCATATGGTCACAGATAATGATTTAATGGGTAATGAACCCAAAACTTTGAAGAGTTTTCTGAATATTTTCCTAATTTTTATATTAAAAGTTATACATATCAAAATTTTATAAATTTTATTAATTGGATAAGTTGTATTAGAGTTAAAATACACATTATATTTATGATCGTTAAAAAGTGACATTTTCTTATATCCATAATAATTATGGTATCTTTTATTATATAGAAGTCAATTAATAGAA
Organism: Lactuca virosa; assembly: GCF_052849685.1. Taxonomy (NCBI): domain Eukaryota; kingdom Viridiplantae; phylum Streptophyta; class Magnoliopsida; order Asterales; family Asteraceae; genus Lactuca; species Lactuca virosa. The sequence continues at coordinate 146,385,802 of NC_136433.1, forward strand.
TGTATATCGTGATACGAAACAGGCATTAGGGTATCCGATTAAAATCCAGAAGAACAATTTGACTGATTCAACGTTTACGACCTCTAACATCGTTTGTATGCCCATCTCTAAACTACTACGACGATCACGCGGGTGTCCCTTTCTTAAGCTTTATCTATTTAAACACAACTACCTACGCAAATTACTTTATTCTAATCCTTAGAACATCACCCACTTCATATCCATTCAATCTTTTAATCCGAATTTCAACTTACTTTGCTCTCTAACTTCAATAATGGTGGCCCAAGACAAGAACAAAAGATGGTCGTTGTTAGGTAGGCTGAGGACGGCGGTGAAGAAGGTTACATTCCTCTTAAACCTCGATATAAACCGGTGGTATATTGTCTCCTCCTTGATCGGTGGTCGTCGTACTTTGAGCAGCCGGCGGCTGAGTTTCAATGAACGACTTGGGTTAACATCGATCGTCTCCTCCCCCGCACATGATGAATATTATAGCACCTGGGCTTCTCCTTACACAGCGACTTCTTCTTCTCAGATATCACCAGAGCAAGGTGAGCTACAGCTACAAAAGACTCAAAGCTTTCCTTTGCAAAGAACCACAAGTTTCCCAGAAGAAGATGATATTGATAGGAGAGCTGAGATGTTTATAACGAATTTTAAACGACAATTACGGATGGAAAGACAAGTGTCTTTGGAGCTGAGGTACAGAAGAGACAATAGCTTTGAATCATCGAATACTATTTCACCATGATCATGAATTCATGATGGGTGCTTTTTTTCTTTTGGAAAGTAAATAACGAGTTTTTGGAGAACTTATAAATAATCGGTAATGGGTTAACAGTCGTTCTTCAGCAATTATTTTGGCCATGGGAAGTACTGAGATCGATCAGATTGATGAATCAGGTTTTGAAGAAAGAGTCAACGATTTGATCACGTATTCTGGTCTTCAATTTGGTTATGAGATCTTCAATTATTTGTATGATTGCTTTTTTTTTTTTTTTTGATTCTTTTATTAAGTCGTGAAAGAGAGCTGTTGGAAAATAAAAAAAGTTGTGAAAGGAGGAAAAAAGAATTGGGCTGCTTTGGTACATAGTCAGAGCAAAATTCTTTGAATTACATGTATCTATTTTGTATTATAGTTAGTCAATGCACCATTTTGTTTGTAGTCCTTTCTCATCTTTGTATAATTAAAGGTGTTGAAAATATGTGAAGGAAACGCTTAAGGTCTCAAATTGATCATTACTCTCAAGAGGCCTAGTCACATCGAGGGACATAATCCATGATGGAGATCAATGCAAATTAATTTACTTAATAAGAACAAAATTACAAATAAATCAATGATGTTGGGGATCGTACAATTGCGTCTAGGATTTGATTGACTTAGTACTCAATTTTGATAACAATGGAGGCATGAACCAGTCGATCATGTTATTGATCAAGAATTTGATTACAAAACGTCAAATACAAAGGGTATAGATACACATATAAAACTTAATTACAAGTAAGTAAATGTAGAAGGTGCCAACTAACTACGACTAATTGCAAGACGAACCCCGAAGACAATCCAGGATACTCATAATATACGCTAATGAGTAATGAACAACCCCCTCAAACTCAAGTAAGGAAAGTACGATCCAACTTGAGTTTAGAGACGATAAAATGAAAATGGCTAGGTAGACGTGCGTTAGTATAGATGTCAGCATGATGATCAGTATGGAATTATGAGAAAACGAACAATTGTGTTGACATGCTGATAGACAAGTTATAATCAATCTAAGTGTGCTTCATACGCTTATAGAACACATCATTATGACCCATCTGAAGAGTGTTGTTGTTGTACTAGAATGATGTAGGAAGGGACTGAGAAGGCTCCTCCATGTCATCTAAATTTAACGAAGCCAAACTAATTCATGAGCTGTATTAGCTAGATCCGATATCTAGATTCAATACTCGAGAGAACTATAAGAGGCTGTTTTTTAATTCTCCATGATATGAGAGAATCGTCAAGAAAGAAACAATAGCCGATAGTAGATTGCTTATAAGACAATTCATCATCCCAATATGCATATGAGAAGGCTTGTAGAATCAGAGATGAGCCAGACAAAAAAAGAAGTGCATGTAACATTGTCCCTTAAGGTATTGAAGAATCTCAATGCCACCAACATACGGAGAGAGCAACGAGCTGCCATAAACTGTATAACTATGTGAACAACATATGTATGGTTTGGACGCATAGCCTTCACATAAACTAAAAAGCCAACCAACTGATGGTAAACAAGGGCATCACCTAGAGGAGTACAACTACCTGGAACTAGCTTGATGTTGAACTCCAAAGACATGAAAGACACTTTGGCATATGTCGATCTAACCACGATAAAAATAAGATATATACTTGTGTTGGTATAATAGACCCCAAAAGAGTTAGAGAGAATTTCAAGGCCAAAAATAATAATAATGGAGGTTCTTGAGATATTTTATTTCAAAATAAAAGTCACAAGACTGTTTAAAGCTCGTAATACCTGCACAATCACTTTTAGTAATGATCATATCATCCGCATATAGTAAAATGTGAATATTACAAAAGTCTGTGGTTTGAGTTAAAAGTCATGAATCGTAGGGACTTGAAGAAAACCCTAGTGAAATAATGCTACTGCTGAACTTTTCAAATAAAGAATGATGACATTATTTAAAGTTGTACAATGCTTTCTAAAGGCGACAAACATGACTCAATGGAAGAGCAACCCTACTCGGAGGTCACATGTAAACTTCCTTAGGAAGATATTATTGAGAAAAGCATTTTCCATGTCCATTTAATAAAAGGACCAACTATAAGCTACACAAATGACTAGTAAATTGCAAACCAAAGTGTTATGATCAATCAGAGCAAAATTCTCCTCATATTCGATTATATATTCATGATTGAATCATTTGGAAACAATTTGTTCTTTGAATTTATTAAACGTGCAATTATATCAGATTTTCACTTTGTAACCCATTTGGATCCAACAAGGGACTTTCATGGAGAAGTGGAACAAAAATCCAAGTTTTGGCATTTTCCAAGGCATGTAGATTATATTGCATAACAATCAGCTACATGGGATTGGATATATCTTCATTATATCAAGTAGGTTCATGGTGATACATGAGATATGAATAGAAATGGAAATCACATATATGAGAGGGAAATATTTCGTACTTGGTATGAGCGTCATGTTCCATGTGGTGGATTATTGTTTGGATACGAGGTTTGATAAGACTTCTAAGGAATAAATTGTGGAGCTGTATCTGGATGGTATGTTTGATCCCATGGAATGAACTGAGAGATGTCTGAGGATGGTCATTCAGTTTCAAAGGATGGTGATGCAGTCTCAATGTGCTCTAGTTTAAGTATGTGCATTAAGATTGAGTCATCAGGAAAAGGGACGATGAAGAAAATTAAACCTAAAACTTGGAAAGTGAAGAGAACATTCATGTTTACAAAAAGTAAAATTATGGAGACCCGAATATGTTTAGAAATAAGATCCCAACATCATTAATCCTTGTGTTCAATGGCATTCCCAAGAAAATAACACATGTATGAATGAGGCTCAAGTTTTGAGTGTTCATGCAGGTGTAGTTGAATAAAAAGCACAAACCCATACCAAATGAAGATCACAAACCAGAAATATAGTATGAAGAAGTTCATAAGGATACATTTTCAAGTGAATAGGAGTTAGATCACATTTGATAATGTAGCATCGGTAAAGGTTGCTTACCCCTAGAAGTATTCAAGTACTAGTAAGGAAATTACAAGAGTACAAATATTTTCTGGAATATTGAAGGGCCAATATATATGCTTTGGGCTAGGCAACAATGTATAGATGAGTTAGGGCATTTGACAATGTATTTTGGAGTCTATTGTGTGTGTTTGACGTTTTCGGTCTAGGCAAGCTTTCGGTTGGGAAGTGACCGAAAACAGGTTTTCGGTCTGCCTGACCGAAACCTGTTTTCGGTCCAGTTGGGTATATATAGTCTTGTCAGGTTGTCAGTTGAGAGTTGTTGTTCTACAGTTGTTTACTGTGTGGTTTTCGGTCCATTGAGTTGTATCAGACGGTTTCATGTGTTAATCGTATGCAAGATCAAGTTCATTCAATCTTCTACTCATTTTCTTCTTTATTTTCATTTGCTTGATTGATCATTGGTGAAGATCCTTCTATCAAGGACCTTACAATTGGTATCAGAGCAAAACCGGTGTCAATCAAGTGTGTTCTTCTGTTTTCGGTCTTCACAGATTCGTGTTCATCAAGTTCTCGGTCCTTGGAAGTGTACTGTTTGCTCGAGTTTTGAAGACTAGATCAGAATTTGCATCGTTTGGAATTGAAATCATTTTAGAATTCAACTTTTCGATTGAATTCTCAGTGTTTTCGGTTGGATCTTCATAAACCGAAAACATATATTCAATCGTTTTTTGTCCAGATCTATCTTGTTTGAAGGCTGTGTTTGAGGTTTCAGTGTGTGGAAATCAATTTAGGATCGAAAATCTAAGTTTTTCATTGAAAACTGTTAGTTTTCGGTTCAATCTTCAGAAACCGAAAACTGTTCTTCAAGTTCTTCAGAAACCGAAATCTGTTCTTCATCCGGAAAACTTCAAGTTCTTCAACCGAAAATCATTTTTCTTTGAATCTTCAGAAACCGAAATCTGTTCTTCATCCGGAAAACTTCAAGTTCTTCAACCGAAAATCATTTTTCTTTGAACCTTCAGAAACCGAAAACATCCTTAATCTTCAGAAACCGAAAACCCCCCTTATCAATTCAACCGAAAAGCTTTTTCTTTGACTTTTTTGCTTGTTTTTCATGTTAATTTTTATTAAAAATTAAAAAAAAAAAAAACAAAAACAACAAAAATCAAAAACAAAAATGGAATCTCAAAGCATGTCAGCTCATCTTGAATTAGATGCCATTATGGGAACCACTTCTCGAATTCCCCGACTGTTATCTGCGGAAGGATTTCCAGAATGGAAATATCGGATCGAAAAGTACATCAAAATGAAGGATTTCAAGATATGGCGAAGCATTCTTAGAGGTCCAATCCGCATCACAATCACATTGGAAGATGGAACCATAACTGACAAGCAGGTTGAAAATTACACGGACGATGATTTTGAGAGAGTCGAGGAGCAGGAAAAGGCTCTTGCCAGACTTACCATGACATTATCTCCGGAAATTGCTCAAGGTTTCCGTGAGTATACATCAACAAAGGCCTTATGGGAAGCACTTATTGAAGTCTATGAAGGCAATGAAGACATGAAACAGAGTCACCAAGACATGATGCGACAGAAATTCAATATGTTTAACCATGTCTTGGGAGAAACACTTGAAAATCAGTTGCAGAAGTTTATCACACTTACCACAGAAATGAACTCTACTGGTGTTATGGTTACAAGATCTGAGATCAACAAGAAGTTGCTGAATTCTCTACCAAAATCTTGGGATATGAATGTCTCAGTGATCAAAAAGACCAAAGATTTGAACAGGTTGAGTTTGGCTGAAAGAATGGCGATCATCAAGGCTTGCGATCTCGATGATAAGCAGAGGGAGATTAACCATGTCAATTCATACTCCACAGCAAATCTTGGGATCCAAACCACCAACAACACTGCTTTCTCAAGCTTTTCAACTCCTCAAGTTCCTCCAGTTTCTCATGTTCCACATGCTCAACCTTATGTGACTCATCAGCCTACCTCATATGTGATCCCTCAAATGCAAAACATTCAAGTTCCTCAACCTCAAACTTCTCTTCAACAAGTTGGTTCTATTGTTGGTTCATCCTCAAATGCACCCATTCAATCTCATGGAATCAATTCTCAAGCTTCATCTTTGAAAGAAAAGGAAGAAAATCTGGCCCTCGTCACTGGTCTGGTGAACTGTTACAACGCTTTTGTGGCCGGAGAACTTTCCCCATAATTATCTTTTGCTGACCTAGACCAGATCCATCCAGAGGATGTGGAGGAGATGGACATCACCTGGCAAATGGCCATGGCTGTTTTTAGGGCAAAGCAGTTCTCCAAGAAAACTGGGAAAAACAACTGGAGCGTGAACTCTGACAAGAAAGTGGGGTTCAACAAAGGAAAGCTGAGGTGTTATAATTGCCATGAACCTGGACACTTTGCTCGAGAATGTCCAAAGCCAGATCGAAGGGAGAATTCTGAGCGAACCATGGTGCCGGCGAACAATGTCAACAGAGGATCATCTTCAAGCAATCAGACTGCTAACTTGGCGATGGTGGCCCAATCCTTTGATTGGGAAGATCAAATTCAGGCTCTGAATATTTCAGGACCTGAAAATGCGCATCTTGCTCAAATCAAGGATTGTGTGGAGGAAGAAGCAGAGAAAGACCCTGAAGAAGAGATGATGAATCTTCAGTTTGCGTTCATGGTGCAAACTACTCCTGAGCCAGCCAAACCTGAGGTCAGTGAATTTGGTTGTTCTCAATCTTGCATGAAAACTATTAAATTCTTACGTGAGCAAATTGAATTAATCAAGAGAGAGAACGAGGACCTTAAGTATGAGGGTTACACACTTAGGAAAAATCAAAAGCCTTTAAAAACACAATTAGAGAATAAAACAAAGGACTTTAAGAAACTGCAAGAGGATTACATCAACAAATGCGAGAACTATGATCATCTCAAAAGAAAATTTGCTGCTGTGACCGCTGAACTTGACTCATTGAAAAATCATCTTGAAAATGCTGAATTTATTTTTAACAAATTCGATGGGTCAAGTGAAGTAGTTGCAAAAATGATAGAGGAACAGATGCAGTGGAAGGACATTACATGTGGAAACCAGAAAAAAGTAGGATTAGGTTTTGAGAGTGTCCCTCTTCCTTTCAATCATAATTACACTACTCCTCCTCTATCTCAATAAGAGATTGACAGAGAACCTTTCATGGTTTATGGGAAGCCAGCCTCTGAACAAGCAACAGGTCCTAATGATAAAATTTTGAATACTAACATTTCTACCTTAAGTGCAGATATGTCAGTAGTTTAGGGGGAGCAAGAAGCTGAAAAGTCTGAGTCGAATAATTCAATGTCAAAATTTGGTGTTGAATTTTGTGATGAGTCTGTTTTAAACTCTAAAATTGATGTTTTTGTTTCTGGTGGTGTGTTATTTCAGAATGATAAAATTGAAAATAATGATGTTGTTTCTGATAAAGTTGCTAAAACTGATTCAAATGCTTCTACATCTTCTACGTTTGCTACACAATCTTGTGCTTGTTCTTGCAAATGTGAAAATGCTAGAAATGTTAATAAAAGCCAGAAATCTGACAAGAGCAGTACCTAATCCAATGATAATAAACAAATTTGCTTCAATTGTGGTACTGCTGGTCATATTGCCAGAAATTGTCTAAACCGGATGTTTGTGCATCACATGTCAAAAAGGGGAGAGAATGAGTCTAGAGGACGATATTTAATTAGAAAATCCTCCAGAACTCGCTCTCGAGATGATGACTGGATAACAAATCAAAACAAGAAAATGGCAGGTTTTCAAAAGAACAAACATGTTTTCAATAAATTCACAAACAGTTTGCCAAAATTGACCCAAGCTAAGCCAAAGTCAATTTCGTCAAAGAGGAGGTCTGGATCTTCAAACTCTTCGAGTAGAAAATCCACCGGCTCGAAGCAAACTCAAACGAAAGCTATTTCAAAACCTAAATATCAATGGATGCCAAAATCAAAGTCTGATCAGTCATCATCCTCCTCTGTATCTGTTGAAAAAGAGAAATCAAATGAGAAATCTGTGAAAGTTAAGGGTCAACCCAGGACTGTAATGAGTTGGGTCCCCAAATCTAAATGATTCCACTCATCGTGCAGGGACAGTTGCGGAGGAATGTCGTCAGACCCTGGTATGTCGACAACGGCTGCTCCCGACACATGACTGGAGATATCTCCCAACTGCGCGACATTCAGACATTTAATGGGGGATATGTCTCCTTTGGGGGCGGAGAAGGCGCAAAGATAACGCAGAAAGGAACGGTGACGAACGAAGTGCTCAGTTTTGAGAATGTCAACTATGCTCCTGAGCTGAAGCACAGTCTGCTGAGTGTTTCTCAAATCTGCGACAAGGGTTACTCGACACACTTCACCGATAAAGAATGTCTAATCTTCAAGCCGGGCATTGTCATTCCGGAGGAGTGGATTCTCGTAAAATCAAAGCGGGATGGGAATGCCTATATTATCGACATGAACATCAATGTACCCGATGAAGTCACTTGTCTCTTTTCCAAAGTCTCAGAACAAAACGCAATGCTGGGGTATCGTCGACTTGGCCATGCAAATGCAAAGAATCTGAACCGTCTTGCCAAGAACGAAATGGTCCGCGGTCTACCTGTCAGAGATTTTATTACTTTTGAAAAATGTGTTTCCTGTGCTTAAGGGAAACACCATCGGAAACCACATCTGCCAAAGCAGGTCAACTTCATCAGTCAGGTGCTCCAGTTGTTGCACATGGACTTGTTTGGTCCGGTCAACGTTCTCAGCATCAACCGAAATTCGTATTGTCTCGTTGTGATAGACGATTTCTCTCGTTTCACGTGGGTCTTCTTTCTGTCCAATAAAGCTGGGATCGCTGACCTCATCAAGAAGTTCATTGTAATGATCGAGAACCAAACCAACAACCAAGTGAAAGCGCTACGCACAGATAATGGAACAGAGTTCAAGAACGCTGTTCTTGATCATTTTTGCGCTGAGAAAGGGATCGTGCGTCAATTCAGTTCTGTTCGGACACCACAAAATGGTGTTGCTGAGCGGAGGAATCGGACATTACAAGACACCGCAAGGACGATGATTTGTGATTCTAAACTTCCAGTTTTCTTTTGGGCGGAGGCGATTAACACGACTTGCTACGTTCAAAATCGTGTCCTAATCAACAAAGCCCAGATGAAAACCCCGTATGAGATTCTCTATGGACACAAGCCATCTGTCAGCCATTTCCGAGTATTTGGTTGCCCTTGCACCCTTCTCCACTTGGAATCCTACCCAAAGTTCAATGCAAAAGCGGATGATTGCTATTTCGTCGGATACGCTGCTTGTACTGCTTACTGGGTATACAATAAGAAGACGAAGCAAATCGTGGAGTCTTTTGATGTTCGTTGGCTTGAAGAGAATGAGACGGACGCTAGGGTGGGTCCTGATTGGCTATTTGACTACACATCGCTATTCAAATCCTTTAGTGTGTCGTCCGATAACCAAGCTGGGTCTACCTCTGGCTCGAAGATTATCATTGAAGACGAAGATGAAGAGGTTGTCTACAGACCGCCATTAGTTTCTACTACTGATCCTCCAGTGGAGTCATCTGTTCCAATCGCTTCTCCTGAGTCCTCAACACAACAAGCTGCTCCAGATGCTGATGCTACTCCTCTAACTCTAGTTGAAAGAGAGTTCATGAACCAAGATGCATCCGCTGTCACTCAAAATTTGATGGAACTTCTCTTTCCCGAACAAATCGCAGGTGAGTTTGTAGCAAATCCAACAAATGAAGCTGGTGGTTCGTCTGGGGAAAATGTGCTCATTATTGATAAAGACTGATTCATGCTAGCCGCAAACCAAGGGGGAGATTGAAGGGCCAATATATATGGATTGGGCTAGGCAAAAATGTATAGACGAGTTAGGGCATTTGACAATGTATTTTGGAGTCTATTGTGTGTGTTTGACGTTTTCGATCTAGGCAAGCTTTCGGTTGGGAAGTGACCGAAAACAGGTTTTCGGTCTGCCTGACCGAAACTTGTTTTCGGTCCAGTTGGGTATATATAGTCTTGTCAGGTTGTCAGTTGAGAGTTGTTGTTCTACAGTTGTTTACTGTGTGGTTTTCGGTCCATTGAGTTGTATCATACGGTTTCATGTGTTAATCGTATGCAAGCTCAAGTTCATTCAATCTTCTACTCATTTTCTTCTTTATTTTCATTTTCTTGATTGATGTGTCGTCTGATAACCAACCTGGGTCTACCTCTGGTTCGAAGATTATCATTGAAGACGAAGATGAAGAGGTTGTCTACAGACCACCATTGGTTTTTACTGATCCTCCGGTGGTGTCTAGTGTTCCAATCACTTCTCCTGAATCATCAACACAACAACATGCTCCAGATGCTAACGCTACTCCTCTAAATCCGGTCGAAAGAGAGTTCATGAACCAAGATACTTCCGCTGTCACTCAAAATTTGATGGAACTTCTCTTTCCCGAACGAATCGCAGATGAGTTTGTAGCAAATCCAACAAACGAAGCTGGTACATCTACCGTGGATTCTTCAGCAAATGAAGGAGCTATTAATATCCATAATCTTCCCGTTTCAATCAATGACATCAGTCACGCAATCCCCTATCGCATACAGCGCGATCATCCGATAGAAAATGTCATTGGCCAGCTGGGCGACGGAGTTCGAACGAGAAGCTAGAGTGGAGACGTCAACACATGTCTCTATTATTGCTTCATTTCTCAAATAGAGCCCAAGAACGTCGAAATGGCTTTGAATGAGCCCAGCTGGGTAGATGCCATGCATGACGAGCTCAATCAATTCGAAAAGCTCGGGGTTTGGAAGTTGGTGGAGCTGCCTAAAGGCAAGAAATCTCTTGACACTAGATGGGTGTTTCGGAACAAACAAGATGATTCGGGTGTCATTGTCCATAATAAGGCGAGATTGGTGGTCTGTGGGTTCAGACAAATAGAGGGTCTTGATTATACAGAGGTCTATGCTCCGGTGGCACGCTTGGAGGCTATTCGTATCTTCCTCGCCTATGCTTCCTTCATGAACTTCACCGTCTATCAAATGGACGTCAAGACGGCTTTCTTGTACGGCAAGGTGAAGAACGAGATTTATGTTGACCAACCTCCTGGGTTTGTTAACTCAAAACTTCCTAACCATGTCTACAAGTTAGACAAGGCTTTGTATGGGCTGCATCAAGCTCCCAGAGCCTGGTATGCTACTCTCACAGAGCACTTACTCGATCATGGCTATTCCCGCGGCACTATCGACCAGACCCTATTCATCAAGCATGTCGACGAGTCCTCAGCTATGCAAGGAGTTCGAGGACGTCATGAAAAAGCGGTTCGAGATGAGTTCTTTGGGGGAAATGACCATGTTTTTGGGGCTTCGGGTCAAACAATCTTCAGCCGGAATCCTGATTCATCAAGCCAAATATGTGGATGATATGCTCGAGAAGTTCGGGTTCAGAGACGCCAAACCTGCCTTGACGCCCATGGCGGAGAGACCACTGCTGACTCCTGATCTTGAAGGCGAATCCGTAGATCAAACGTACTACAGATCGATGATCGGATCGCTGATGTATCTGACTACAAGTCGCCCAGACATTATGTTTGCGGTCTGTCAATGCGCGCGCTACCAGGCTAATCCTAAACTGTCTCATCTTATTGCTGTTAAAAGAATTTTTCGGTACCTCAAAGGCAGCCCAAAACTGGGTCTTTGGTATCCGAAAAATTCCGAATTTGATCTTTATGCTTTTGCAGATAGCAATTACGGAGGCTGCGAGCTTGACAGGAAATTGACTTCAGGCGGATGTCAATATCTCGGAGATAGGCTGGTGTCCTGGCAGTGCAAGAAGCAGAATACTGTCTCGACCTCAACAGCAGAAGCATGATACATAGCTGCGTCTGTCTGTTGTTCTCAAGTCATATGGATCCAACATCAGCTGTTGGACTATGGTTTGAATTTTCAAGAAACCCCTATCTTCTGTGATAATGAGGCTGCGATCCAAATTGCTAAAAATCCGGTCCAGCACTCAAAAACCAAGCACATCGACATCAAAGTTCATTTTATCAGAGATTGTTATGAGAGCTTGCTCATTCGGCTAGAACAGGTTCCCACTACTGATAATGTGGCAGATCTGTTCACCAAGCCGTTTAACAAAGCTCGATTCGATGTGCTGGTAAACTTTTTGAAAATGATTCGCTTTGAGGATTAATTTTTGTTTAGGTTAGTTTAAATTTGCGCATTTATATTTCATTCTCACCCATGCACAAATTTAGGGGGAGAAATAAACAAAAACCAAACAAAAATTAGAAAATTAAAATCCAAAAACAATAGAAAATTAGAAAATCCAAAAACATTAGAAAAACAAAAAATTCAAAAAAATATTACTGAGAAGTGATGTGATGGGAAGTGATATCAGCTTGTGATAACAGGCAATCTGAGTCTGTGTAAAGTACCAAAGCTAAATTGTCTAGGCTCTGTGTTCGATGCCCTGGTAGGCACGAAAAATTTAATGGTCTTGACTAGGTGCAGATGAACTTAAGGAATCTAGAGATTTGACAATTTCTGATCTAGATAGTTCTATTTAGCCTGACAATACGATGCTCGGATAGGTTGAGCAGAGAGATATACATGAGAATCCACCAGTTACATTAAAGAACCCGTATCTAGAACTGTGGTTTAACTTTTCCTCGATGTATGGATTTTGTCCTTAATTCCGATATTGACGGGGCGACTGGGGAATTCCGATAAAGTAGGTCTGTAGGAAATTATTTTCTTTCTCTCCTACTGTTAGTCATATGTTGTCTCCTCTGTGTGATCGAAAAATCCGACCTGGACTGCAACATATGCAACTCTATTTCTCTGCATCTTCTATCTATGCAATTCTTCCTATCTGTTAGCCATATGTTGTCTCCTTTGCGTGATTAACAATCCGACCTGGTACACAGCATATGCAACCTTCTACTTCTCAATCCCTCTGAAATTCTAGTCAGTCATATGTTTCACTCTCTGCGTGATTTAAAGATCCGACCTGAGTGTACAGCATATGCAATCTAAATCTATCCTTTCTATGAATAATCGTCTGCTCACCTAAAGTAAGGAGTATTTCGGAAGTTCTTGATTATTGGGGTATGTCAGGAAGCGGGAAACATGTTCTAGTACATCTAAAATTGAACAATTCTAGATTGTCTGTGGATCCCGCTGCTCAATTTAGGTGGACAACTATATCCTTGGTCATCGTCAGATAAATGGTCCTTAGGTATTTTTATCTAGTAACTTAGGATCAATCTGTCCTGTCACTGATAGCATTCCTAAAATTTGTCACAATTTTTCGTGCTTAAGTGGACCACAATACCGACGATCGACCAGATCTATTCATGAAAGGAGAGGTACTGATAAATGGAAAATGATTGTTTATCAACTTTGATCCCATATCACAAAAAGTTAATCAATTCCAAGATAGAGGATTAAAATTAGTTTGAATTAAAAATTTTGGTATTTTTATCTTATTTTATTTTATTTTCATTTTTTAGGATTGATAAATTGAGAAAATGTTTTTTATTTTATTTTTATTTTTATTTTTATTCTTTAAATTTTTAGGATTGGTAAAATTTAGAAAATTTTATTTTATTTTATTTTATTTTGAAATTAATCCTCCAAGAGTTTTATTTCTAAAATGTTTTGGGTATTGGGCCTCACATACTTTCGGGTGCAGCCCACCGATTATGGATCCGATTTTGGATCTGGGTATGAATCGGATATATAAGGGAACTACAGAAGAATTTACTGAGACCGAAGGAGAAGAAGATGATGATTATGAGGATCTTGACCTATCCGGTTACGACAGAGATGATGTAGCGGTGAATTGTGGTGTGAATGTGGATCTTTTGTCAAACGAAGACCTTGATGACTTCTTTGACTGCATCCATGATGGTGCTAATCAAACACCGGAGATAAGGGAGAAAGCTGACAATCGAGAAGTTGAGCCTCCGGTTACCGTTCAAGTGGCTGATTCTTCAATTCAAATGGACACATCATCAGGGATTCCTGCCCTTGATAGTGTGGTTCCTACATTCGAGCCAGTTACAAGTGATATCCAGACTGTCCTGACCTCCCAGCCCCCGATGAAAAGACGAAGAATTGATCCAAGGGTGGGAGTAATTTTTCCTGATCAAACTCAAACCACAGAGACTCCTCCATCTACAACAGTTGCTCCTTCCTCATCTGTGCCCATTCAAGAGAGTCCCAACTCTATCCATGAAGCTGGTGGTTCGTCTGATGGCCTGAGATCGTCTCCTCCAAGGCCTTATCATGATGCTGTCTCTGAGAGACTAGCCATACATTTGGCCCAGCAATTAAGCCCAACTCACTCCTCACGCGGAAAAGGAATATCCCTTGAGGAAGGTATATCTGGAGATGATGATGCCTCAGTGCCTGAGCTGAGAAAGGAGATTGGTGTACTGAACCAGAAAAATATCGAGCTTGATATCAAGGTTTCAGACCTTCAAACTGAGAACGCCAAGCTCAATATTCAAGTTGCTGATCTTCTTGAAGATAAAGCTCTGAAGACAAAGCAGATCACCGATCTTCAGACGCATTTTGGTTTGTTGACCGCCGGCTATTATGATTTGAAGAAGAAGCTGGAAGAAGAACTTGGTGACAAATTCAAATCATCTGTCCATGAGCCAAGGGTCTATCTTCCCAATCAAGACGCTCCCGTAGTTCCACCTCCTACAAGAACAACCACGATTGTCAATCGTTTTGACAAAGAACCAACGCAGGCTCCAAATGTCGTGGCGTTAAAACATGTTAAACTAGCCAAGTCTGCCGAGAAGGGTCAATTTTTGTTCAAGAGGAGCTCGGATCAGAATGCTCCCGGAGGTCAACCAAACATCACCTTTACGGATCTTGGAGAAAATCGCTTCAGGGACGTATATGGAGATAGGTCAGGGATCATCTCATGGGGATTCTATGACACTCTGAACATGTGGATCGTGAGAAGGAAGAGTGGAAATACCGAATTGTATAAAGATGCTCACGACTTCCACTCTTGGACCAGGGTTGATCTTACGGAGTTGTCTAAGGCTCCTTTGGCAAATCCATCACATGAACCCAAGGCGACACAGTTCAACTTATTTTTGGAAGATCAAGTGGCAAAGGGCTTTCCCTCAATGAAGACTGCAGAGTCTATCATCAAGATATACCCGAGTGTCATTGATCCGAAAACCAATCAGCCTCTTCGGTCTGTGATGTGGCCTGCTACTAATCAAGTAAAGCAGATTCCTATCCTCCAAAACCATCCAGATGGATCTCTAAAATCCATGCAATACTGGGTGTTTGGGAAGTGACCGAAAACAGGTTTTCAGTCTGCCTGACCGAAACCTGTTTTCGGTCCAGTTTGGTATATATAGTCTTGTCAGGTTGTCAGTAGTTGTGGTTGTTCTACAGTTGTTTACTGTGTGGTTTTCGGTCCATTGAGTTGTATCAGACGGTTTCATGTGTTAATCGTATGCAAGCTCAAGTTCATTCAATCTTCTACTCATTTTCTTCTTTATTTTCATTTGCTTGATTGATCATTGGTGAAGATCCTTCTATCAAGGACCTTACAAATATGATGATGTTTTCATTAAGCACGACCATCATGTTGAGGATATAACCAGATAAGAGTATTAAGATACAGCCCCATGTTGATTTAAGAAATAAAGAAGAGAAGTGTCTTTGTATTCTATAATATTATCATCATGAAAATCTTTAATAGGTATATAAATTGAGTTTGAATAATTTGTGAAAATTTGATATAAATATTTGGTAACTATGATCCGTATTGTATTAGGTAAATCTAAGTATAACGAGTATAGTAAACAAAAAATATAGAATATACCATGCACCTTCCATGTCTGTGAGATGTAGGTCCATAAACATTAAAATGTATTAAATCAAAAGTCTAAGAAGATATAAGTTCATTAGTACTATAAAGTAAGGCATGATGTTTACCAAGTTGAAAAGATTCAGAGATATGTTAAACAATACCAAGTCATCTAGGCTAAATGAGAAATTTAACTTTAGATTGAGAAATATGACCTAATCTAGCATGAAAAATATCAAAAGACGACAAAATCGATATGAAAGCTATCTGATTTGAAGATAATGTAGGAATTGAAAGCTAGACCGCTTTGAACATTTTATTAAGTCTACTAGATATTCCAAGTGTCTTTTAGGTCCACATATTATGTATAACAAAACCAAAAGGAGAAAAAAAGGATAATTGGGATAGATTCGTAATGTAGACCCATTTATACATGACTGATTGATAGGTTTGGGAGATAAACTAATGTGATATAAGGACATATAAGAAATAGGTACATGTCTACTAAGGTAAATGGGTAAACGAGTTCAATCTAATATAAAAACAAATGGTAGATTCTAAGAGGTTGTTTAATATCAAAAAACATTTGAGAGAGGGCTCATATGGTTGCAACAACCAAGAGTCATGAAACCATATGTTATCTAAAGAGGATTTTGGTTCATTTATATCTACTCATCCTCATAAGTTTTATCGAGTCTCATGTAGTAATTTCTACTATGGAATTTACTTTGAATGATGTAAGTTGTTACTTAACTTGTTAAGGGTTTTATAGATAGCCTGAACCATAAGGTGCAACGCTGACTTACATAAAGAGATCTCACTAAGTATTCAAGTTTTATGTAAACTTGGGTCATGATATTTACCCTTTCCACCTAAGAAATGGATGTAAGGAATAAAATTTAATGTAACATGGGATCGTGGCATGATCCGAATTTCTTCACATATTGTATTTAGATAGGTGCATCAAGAGTAGGAAAATGATGTATCTGAAGTAGATATGTATAGACATCATTAAAGTTATCATTGAAGTCTATAAGAAGATTGATATAATGGAGTTGGTATAGATATGATCTAAACTCATATGCTATTTCATTACATATTTGAGGGATGTAACATTGAGTTGGTCACTAATAACTTGCACGAAAATATTGACCAATACATTGATCGACATATTGTTTTTTTCTATGGAAAAGGTAACTATAATTGGTATTAATTTGAAAGATAATCGGTTATGAAGTGCCTGACTAACAAGTCAAAGAGACTTGTTTTTCAGTAGTGCAAATAAGAAACTCTTGGTGAGACTTTCTAGCCATAGAGGTATTAAAAACCAATAACTTTAGCATTCTTAATATCCTAATCATTAGTTGTTTTAACAAATATAATGTTTATCTCATATTTGTTCTTGACAAGAGCTATAACAGTTCTCGTGATGTAACTAGAAATTGTTGGGTTTTCTATGCAACTATACACTAGAGTATGACAACGTAAACAAACAAAAAACATCCTAAGTGTACATGCACCCTAGGATCTAAGTTTTACTATTATAGCATAATACTTTCGAAACTAACTTAATAAGCTAAAGAGATGGAATCAAATACTAACCTTTGTCAAATCGAATTTTCACTTGTTTCTTGATCTTCTTGTTGCTTCTTGGAAAGAATAGTACCCAAAGTAGAGTACCTCTAACGGTTCACACCCAAAAGTCAAGAACCCCAGAAACTAAAGGCGAGAGTTGAGAGAGAGGGGAGGCATGGAATTCTCAGCCTTTCAGGAGGGATGTATGGGATGAAAATATGAGCTCCCAAAGGATTTAATATTGATTCAAATCACTAACTTATCTTTAAGTAGGATAGATTCTGGATGGTTTCTGGAACCCTCCTAAAACCGTCCACCACATGGGACTTCTATAACGTATTGATTTTTTATTCAGCAATAGTCTAATTTTAGTGACAAAATTAACGTAATTAACAACAAAATCATTTTACAAATTTGAATAAACTAAAACCATGTTAACCCACCATTCACACATAAGCAAAGGAAAGAAGAATTTTACAACCTTTGAATACTTTAGTTCATTTTGACAATTAGGAAGTTGATGAAGATGGCATCAAGATTCCAAGAAGAAGCTCTTTATAATGTATCCACCAAAGCAAGATTAAACCACCAAAATATGCTACTATACACTTGTTAATAAGTTACTTTTAAGCTATTAATACATATCCAAATTAGTCTTAATAGAAAGCAACTTACTAGTCTTCATTACATGCACCATTCACAACAAAGGAATAAAGGGAGAAGAGAGCTCATAACTTTGGCAACCCCATAAGAGAGCTTTTGCTCTCAGTTATGGAACTTAAAAAGAAGAAGAAACACAAGTAATTAAAAGCCTACCCATTCATCCTTTTAGTCTTTCTTTTATGCATGCTCATATGAACAAAAGTAAGACCTATAATAATGAAGGTATAAGCTTTTATTACAAGCATGTGAGATATAATAAGCTAATAAAAAAGAATGTCTCCTCGATATAAAAAGGAACCTACAATTTTACACGCTAATAGGACAAAACTCAAGTGCTCATTACTTCATCTTTAACTAGGTAGTTATATTCCATGTATATGATTACTAAAAATGACTAAACATTTGTACATAACTTAAAAATTCATACTATACAAATTATAACTAGTTTTGTTCTCTATTATTATTATTTCCTAGAAACAACAACTCCTAATATGTTGGTAAATATTATTTTCATAAACTAATGCTCTTCCAGTTAAATACAAGTGTTGATATTTAATAATAATCAAAATTACTCTAATAAATAATAAATTAGTAGTAATTTGCTATAAGGTGTGAGCATATAGAATTATATGTTATTAGCAATATTATTCTATAATGACTTTAGGACATACAAGATCTTTAAATCTCCCACTTGCACAAGACTCATCATAAATTGATGTTGAATCTTAGATTTCAGGGTCTCCATTGTAACATCCATAAAAATCACAACCAATTTAAACCTTTCAAAACAACCCATTTACTAATAAAAGTGTTTACAAAATCATTGTTTCCAAAACATTATTTAAAATCAGAGTCTCCCAAGATCCAATCAGTAGTAAAACCAAGGATGTGTACGGTCACGCCTTCGCCTTCCCACGGTCCTCTGAAGAACCTGAAACCATAAACTAAACTTTAAGCATGAAGCTTAGTGAGTTCCCCCAAAGTACCAACACACAACACATAACATATTCAAATAATAACATGTACACGGTCCACAACTAGAGACTGGATTACCCTTGACCCCACAGTATGAGTCTGGCTTCCCTATCGGGCCCACAACTCATACATGGATTGCTCCTGAGCCCACATCATAAGTTTGGCTTGCCGTCGGGGACCACAAATTATGTCTGGCTTGCTCCCTGACCCAATTAGTCATCAGACTAGAATACCAATGTTCATCCCACATTACGAGTCTGGCATACCAACCAGTCCTCAGCTCGTATCTGGAATGCTACTGAGCATTAATATGAGTTTGGCATGACCTTCCCGACCCTCAGTTCATATCTGGAATGCTCTAGGGTTTGTTGGCTACAACACAAAAGCAGTACAACCTCAACCCAACACAACATGTCGACATATAACAGATAACAAAGATATACAAATAATCAGGCAGACAGGATCACAGGTAGTCCTACAGATCTACCAGACTAACATCTCGGCAACAAGCATAATCATGCAGATCTATTCCATACTCAACATATCAGTGTACATCAGGATATCAATCTAATGGGCCAGCCTTGGTGCCTTCGACCCGTAAGTAAAGTGAGGAAAAGTCACCTCGATCCACTGATAATCAAAGAACTGCTCGGACTACCGAACCGGATAACCTCGCGCCAACTAACAATAAATACAATCTTAATCAATAATTAACCCGATAACCTAAAATACCCTTAGGTCAAACTTGGTCAACCCTGGTCAAAGTCAACAGTCAAGGTCCAAAAGTCAATATTTCTTCCCGGTGGCGTACGCCCTGCGTACCAAGAGAGTACACCCAACGTACTCTGTTATTGACCAATAGTGGGGCCTTGACCGCGTATATGCAACGTGCCACCAAGTACACCTAGCGTACTCAACCTAGTCCTAAAACTCCATTAAGAGCTTATTCCATTAAGTTCTTACATCCTAAACTCCGATCCAAGCCCAAAATTATGTCCTAAGTCATAAAGTTTCCAACTTTATGACTTTGCATGACTATAAAGTGCTTAATGTCCAAAACCCTAAGTTCTAACCCAAGAAGACATCATAACTCTTGCATGGAAGGGATGGAAGGGCCAAGATCACATTTTTATAGTTCATAATAGCTTTATAGTGGATAAAACTTCCAACTTTATCCATTAGAATGGTCCCAACAAAGAAGATCTAGTCTTTAAGTCTCAAAGGGACCCAAAAGTTCATCTTTTTCAACTTAATCCTTTAAGTACAAGTCTCCAACTGTCATATCTGAATCAAAATGATGTTTAGATGGATAAAGTTTCCAACTTTATCCATAACAAGGTCACAAACTTTCAAGATATGAACTTTATGCACTAAAATGACCAAAAGCTCATAACATCCAAAACTAATTAGATCTAACAAATGCATCATCAAGATTCAAACTTTATACCTCTAGAAGATAGATTAAGGTGAACAAAGTCCAGATCTACAAGCTCCAACCAACACTTCTCCAAGAAGTTCCTTCTTCTCCAAGGTGTACCATGCATACTCCAAAGCACTAAAAACACCTTCTTTTAGCACACAAGGCTCAATTAAGGTTAGGGTTTCATGGAAGGGCCGTTGGAGGGGCGGAGGCTGAGAATGGAGTGGGTTTGGGGGAGTTAAGGAGCTTAAATATGGCTCAAACCACGAAAATAGGGTTTGGGCATTGATTGCGTACGCCCAACGTATTCATGTTGCCTCAGTACACCCAACGTACTCCCCTTTGTACGCCCAACGTACTCATCACAACCCAAAACCGACCAAACTTCAAACGGGCATAACTTCTTCCTTCTAACTCCGACTTTGATGTTCTTTATATCCACGGAAAGGTAACGAGAAGCTCTACACTTCTATCAACTAATCCTTTCCTTCAAACTTTCCAAAAAAAATCCAAAATTGATAAAAGCCCGAACTGACACTTTACCGAAATACCCCTTGGCGCCAAAACATAGAACAAACTCCCGGATCATCCAAATTATATTACCCACACCCAGATGGGTCTAAATCTCTTTTCCTCAAAGGCCCTAATCCTGATGATACTCGGTCTTTAGGTCACCACCCCCACATAGGAAATGATTCGGAACAGGGCATTACAACTCTCCCCCACTTAAATTAGATTTCGTCCTCGAAATCACTCCTTACCACCCTCCTGAGAACAAACGTTCCGAAAAATAACCTTCTAGTGCTGAACAAATCACTGAACCGATAATTGTCGATCCAAAATGCTACTTCTATAATTCCGAAGCCCCATAACTTGCCTGAGACCATTTGTAACATTCCCCTATGGCACATATCACAATATTTTCCGGTTTGGGCTCTTGGCATGAAAACTTCCCAGGGGGTCGCCCATCCCTGGATTGCTCTCGCCCGGTCAGGCTTAACTGTAGAGTTCTAATAGGATCTGTTGCCCACACTACTTTAAAACGCGTTTTAACAGAGAAGATATACACACTCCTAACCGAGAACAAAACACTGATCCTTTCATTGATGAACCAAAACGTTACTGCTATATATTCGAGGCCCACAACTTGTGTGACCTCCACATAGGTAGAACCATTCCAACCATGTTCATGGGGCCCCTACTACCATCAGAACTGAAAAACCTTTGACCTTGAACCCTCAAACCGATACCCTTGGCATACAGATTTCTTAAGCATAACTTGCTGATGAAAAAATATGATACAAAAATATCATGACGACTCCCAATCCGAGTCTCATCTATATAACCGCTACACAGAAGCACGAGCAACAACATCATATTCTACAACTTCCCAACTATAAGACTGAATCAACTCAATCAATATGCTTCCCTAAACCGGGAACCCATTAGATCTAAACTTCAGAATCCATATTCCAGAACTGATAGTCATCCTTTCAATGAACCCACCACTTGGCTTTAACTAAGAACACCACCAAACACGTAGAATAAAGCACTCAAAACACAACTATCGCGAATTTCAACCAATTCAAAATCCATAAGTTGTACTTAAAACCTTAAATGAACCCTTGACTACTTAACATGCCATTCACAACCACTGCTCCAACGAGTAAAGATGAGAAATCCAGGAATTTTCACATTTGCCTCCAATCCTTATCAACTCAGGTTTACCCCCACTTGGAAAATCACTCGAGACATTCACAATGAACTTCATGATTCTCGACTCCATAACCGATACCCAACCTCGGTACCTGACCCCTAATAATAGCTCACGAACCATCGTGATTTATAATGCAAACACTCCGCGAGAGACTTTATGATGCACGACTGATACTGCCAACAACCCTTAACTCCTTACTTTATCCAAACCAGCTGATTTGTGAGTCTCCGGACTTCCATCAACAAGCCAAAACCGAAAGTACCACAAGCAGAAGAAATGAACAATCATGATCACTGGGCCCACATTCTATGTCTGGAATACCCCTACAAGGTCCTCAACATTGGTCTGGATTGCCTCCGAGCCCACAATATGAGTTTGGAATGCCCTACCCGTCCCTCAACCCATGTATGGAATGTTCCCGATATTACATTGATATTGTCGACATTACATCATTCACCCAGTACCCCGGGCTTAAAGATACTCACCTGATTCCATCGCCTTGCAGGGACCTAAACTACGTCCCTCTCAACGCCAACCGAGAACAACAATGCTGAAATCTTACCACTCACAATTCCTTTCACAGAACAAGCTGCTACCAATGTAAAACCCTACGAAAACAGGGATGCACAGGACCCGAGAATAGGATAAACGGTCGTACTCTTGATCCAATTCAATGGCTATAACCCAAAAAGAACCATGCACATAATTCGAACCAAGTGCTGCAATTCTATCTTGTCCAGCTCACATATACCCCTCTCGGCAATATTGTGAGAACAAGGATCTGGTTGTGCACGGACAAGGATTGAAAACTCAAACCTTGAGTTAATGCTTAAGATCAATGTCTGCTACTAACTTAATGGTTCCAGTCGAGTCTGGCAAGACCAGTCAAGACTGAATATAAGAATCAACAAAGTACTTCAAGTATTAAATACAAGACAATGAATATGATCAAGTAAAGACAATAAATAAACACAAGGAATGTTTGAAAGATAAATTAGAGAGAAAGGTGCAAGTGAAGTAAATGTGAAAATGTCTATCTTTGATGAAGCAATCCATCACTTGTAATTGTCATTGAATGATCCTTATATAGTAGAATGTGTTACATCGTACTAACCCAAAAATATACATAGGACCAGATAATAGAGTTACTTCTGACACTATGATTATCTAAGGTTACAAAAGAGACTAAGTCCTATGATACGTTACATAAAAAAAATGACCAAAGTATTTAATACAGACGGACAAGGTAGATTCGGACAAGCACCAATCTTCACTGCGGACACCATACAGACTCCAGACTTCAAGTTGACTCAGGAATAAGAACTGACTTCAGAACTGGGCTGAATCCGAAACATATAAAGGATAGAGATTGCTAGAGGTTCACTTTCAGGTTCCAACAATCTCCCCCTAAGTAAACTTAGCAATCTAGTCAGTTCTGCTTGAATCTTCTTTGATGAACATGTACGCCCGGTACAACCATTCTTGGACTCATATATACCATTGTAGATGTCTGATGAACTTGGTCTTCACGTGCTCAGGAGCTTCGGACTTAGATGCTCGACTGATGAACTTCTGAAGTGCCTTGGTGGGAACCAAGTGTTTCTCTTGAACTCGGAAGAAGTCCTTCTGATTTGTTTTTCTTTGATGATAGACAAAACCAAGCACTGGTCGATGGGGCCCTCTACCAAGATTTCAGCTTCTAGCAGTCTAAAGTCGATTTTGGCCAAGTATCTTTATGTTCCAAATAGATGGTCCAGTTCATAGTCATATCTACAGAATTCAGCAACGTAGTCCTTGAGAAAGCCTAAAGCAGCGTGATAAGCTCTCATACTAAGACCATCTGACTGAATGCTTCAGAAGTGAGCAACAATAGTCAGGATGTCATTTGGATTTATGGCAGGGAAGTCATCATCAGTAATGGTTTTTTGAATGGGTTTGTTCCAGAAGATGTGATACCGGAACAACACACAGTGGAGTTCAAACTTAGTCAGGATCTTTCTTCCGACGCCGGAAATTTTTATGATCCTTTTCCGAGACCAGACTTCTTTGAGAGGAAGTGAATTCTTGGAGTAGAAAGTCTTTAGTCTTTCACGTTCAGTCCAGATGATCATTTGAGGATCATCTTCTGGATGAAGAGGAGCAAATTTGGTGTAGGTCTTGCTGAAAGGAGAGAGAGGCATGTCGATTTGGTTCGAATCTTGATTCGGAAGATCATAGTACATGAAGGGCACTATGTCTATGTCTTTCAAGATTCCATATCTACAAAGCGGAGAGATACCCATAATCGAATGAGGATTATCATCCTTGAAAGATTGGTTCCGGATGCTATTTTCAAGGGTTAAGTTGATCTTTTCTTGGGACCAGCCACTTCTAACAGTCAAGGGCGGAGCAGTGTAAGAGATGTCCGAAATGGGCTTCTTGCCCTTGTCTTTTTGCTTCTGAAGAGAGGAGAGGATATGCTGCATGTTTTCATCGATCATAAATTTTGGAGGAGAGGAAGGCAGGGGCTCTTCTGGAATATCATCTGGTTTACGGAGTGGAGAACCTTCATCGATTGGAGCAATTTTTGGAGCCGGAATAGGAGGCAGCATCGAAGAAGTGGCTCGGAAGGCATTAGCAGTCAGTTTACTTTTGGCCTTAGCCATTTCTATGCTTTTGTGAAGAACTTCAGCCACAGTGGATGGCCATGATACTGCTGACCATATTCTTTGTTCTTCCTCCGTAAGGATCTTGGCAGGAAACTTCCTTGGAGCTTGCAAACCTAACACTCCATTTTTTTCAAACACATCCTTTTCTTCACTATCATCACCATTGTTGTCATCATCATCACTAGGGGAACCTGAAAGGATTTGCAAGGAGTCATCAGATTCATCTCGGAGTCTAACGTCGAGATAGGTTTCCATTGGTGAGATCATGTACTTGGTCCTTCCCCCCCTCTTGCAACGGGAGGCCCGACAACCGATGCAAGCAAAGCAGACTCCTTCAGGTCTGAAAATTTATCAAACATCTTTTGGAAACTGGTGTTGAGCTGAAGAGTGAGAGCATCGTAAGCTTCAGCAGTGGGAGCTTTAGCTTTGAGGTGATCAAACAGTTATGAGAGAATGGAGAGCATCTCATCGAACTTGTTGTTTGGAACATCCACAATGTTCCAACACGTTCTCAGAAGCTTGATTAGGACCTGTTGCATAATGAGATTCATCTCATCCTTCTTCCGGATCTCCTTTCTAATCGTTGGATCTGTTTCTCATGAAGAATATGAGTTTGCTTAATGAGTTCGTTGGAAGCATTCAGCGTATCGTCATGGACCTTCAACATCTTGGTGATGGTGTCAAGATAGTGATCAACACTTTCATCATATTTATTCTCAACTTCCTCAATGGTGTGCTTGAGCCTTAAGGAAATGAGTTGATCCAGCTGAGCTTCTCGTTCTGCAGTGGTGGGTCCGGACGGGTTGGTTACGGACAAGGAGTTCAGGATTGCATCCAGTTTGGAATCCAGTCCGGAAACCTTGACATCAAGTCTTGTGTTGAGTCCGGCTACAGAAACTTCAATAGCATTTACTTCTTTCATGGTATCGGAAACAAAGTCTCAGATTTCAAGGAGGGAAAACGGATCAACATAGTTTCCTGCGGAAGATTCGGTGTCCGAAGTGGAATCCCTGGACTTGTTCTTGTCAGCTTCTTGATTGGGTTGCTGTTCAAGAGAGCCAGGAGGAGTGGGATTAGCATCAATGTTCTTGGGATTGGACTCAGTTTCACCTTCAGAAGTGGCTTGGACATGATCTTATACATTAATTTCTTCATCAACTGATTCCGAAGAGGATGATGAAAGTCCGAAGTCCAAATCCGGCCTTGATGAGGAGGGCTTTGAAGGAAAAGGGAATGATGTGAACAACTGGGGAACAGCAACGGAGGAACCTTCATCGGCGAACATAACTTCATCCGAATGCTCTTCATTGGGATCTGAGTGCATTGAATCGTGAAATTGAGTTTTGGGAGTTTCTCCAGAAGCAAACTCCAGATCAGATACTTCATCGGAAGGTACGATAAAAGGCATGTTGCTCTAAATGGCCCTGTTCCTCATGGAGATGAGTGTTCCTTCAACTTGGGATCTTATGAGCTCCGGATGCCTTGTTTGGGCCCTGTCAACAAAATCTTCCCATAGTGGGTCGTTAACGCCTAGTCGTCTTGTACTCCTTCCGGGTATCAGACCAGTTGAGGCATCTGTAGCAGGAGGGACAACTCCTGCTTCGAAATGCTTGGGGTCTAGAACAAGGGTTCCAGACCGTGCTTATGTGGAAGTGATTGGGATATTAAATTTGACACGTGGGTTCGTTCCCGGGGGGGGGGGGGGCAAGGAAATTTTTTCAACACCAACATCACCTTGTTGGGAATGTGAGGGTGGACTATTAGGAGACTCCCCGTGAGTGTGTTTAGGTGATTTTGAAGCTCCGAAGGGTACCTCGGAAGGGTGGGTAGGTGGGGTAGAAGGAAGGCCAGAGTCAGCCGGAGTGTCATGGGCTCCTTCCTTTTGAGAAGAGGAACCGACTTTGGTTCTCTTTCTAGCTTTTGGCTTTGAGGGAGAAGTCTTTCTTTTAGCTGACTTCTTTTTCTTGCCTCCGGAAGGAACTGCTTTGCCCTTGTCCGAGATGGGCTCAACATAGACATGGGAAGATCGTGTTGGGTCGTACACAATCGAAGTCTCTAAGTGTTGTTTCAAGTAAACTGACTCGGACGGAATTGGGGCTAGCATGTGTGCTGGTAAATGTCTAATAGGTCCGAAAGACTTTTGGTCCGAAAGGTGATAGGACTTAATAGTTTTAAACAAGAGAAATACCTCTTCCGGAATTGTAGCCACCAGAATTGGTTCACGAAATTCCATGTACAATTGTTGAATGGTGAGAGCCCAAAATCTAGGGCTTGAAATCTCATGAGGCTTGCGATTGATGGCAAACTTCTAAAAGTCTTGCCATAATACACCACGTACAGCCAATCCTTGCTTAAGGAGTCAGTACCTCCATGTTTGCCCGATAGACCTCGAACAATAAAGTGCATCAAAACAGTCCACGAGGATGAAACCGCCGATTTCTTGAATTTTTTTGCCTTGTATTCTTCACTATATCCAATGTGATTCAGAAACGACTGAAACTCTTCAGTCGTTGGTTCTTGAACAACGTAGTCTTCTAGGTTTTCTTCAACCCCAATCGCCTTCAAGAAGGTTGATTTATGAACATGCACGATCCTATCTCCAGTTATTTTTGTTTCAAGAGTTCCATTGTCAATCTTAATGCACTCAAACGCCTTGTGAAGTAGAGAAAATAGGATTGGAGGGTCGGGAATCTTCGTGAGTGGCACAGAGATTGGGTGATGAGCGATGAACTCGATTATCACTCGAATCGACTCATCATAGTCGTTTGGATCCAATGAAAAGAGTTGAGTTGTCTCCCTTAGGAAGGGTTCTGTTGACATGGAAGAGGATGAACCCTTGGACGATTTCTTCTTCGTAGTGGATTTCGAGATTTTGGGAGCAGTTTGGGCATTTTTGGTAGCAGAAGAAGACGACGCCATTGATGAACACGTTGAAAGCTTGAAGAACAGTTTGAATGCCTGAAGAAGATGAGTTTGAGGGTTTTGTGCGCGTAAAGAGGTAACAGGGGGTTTAGGGGAGTTTATATAGGTGATGGAAGTGGGTTGGGTCAAAAAGGCAATGATGAAATCCGGAATGGGAAACAGGTTGCATTTAATTTCTTGCCATTTTTAGGGTGAGTTGACCTGTGATGACGAAAGTTTCTATTGGCTCAAGGAAAAAATTAGAAACCGTCATTTGAGTGATGGGATGTTTGATTTTCGGAGATGTGCATTTGTGGAACGAATTTCGAGGAGACAGGATAGGTATCGACAAAAGTAACCGTTGGAAAAAGATTCATCTTAAAAACCTTTGGACTTCAACATGTTTGATTTCAGAACAAATTGGTTCCAGAACGTTTTTGAGAATGGTTTCTGAACACGAAGAGTCTGGTATGAAATTTAATAGTCTCGGAACAAGAAAATATTTTGAAGACGGGTTCCGGAATGAAGCATGTGAAATTAAGATTGTCCGGAGTGATTTGAAAGTTCCGGAGAAAGATTTTAGAAATTCCGGAACAAAGTTTCGAGATTCCGAAATGAGTGATGAGATGTTCCGGGGTGAATTTTGAAAGAATTTTCGGAGTATGATTTGAAAAACTTCCGGAGTTTAGAATACAATACCTTTCCGGATTTGAATTCCGAGATAACCTTATGAGGCGAGTTCCGAGGTGAAATATGTACCAATGTAACTATATTGGTCATGGACTTTATATGAAAAGATGAGATGTACAACTTAAAATCTCAAGTGGTAGTTAGAGAAAAAGACACGTAAACTGATCATATTTATTCCGAGAGACAATAGTTCCGAGATGAAAAACAATTTTGGATACGTAACTGATTTTCTTTCTGATGTTTCCATCAGAGAGTGCAAGCCTCTTGAAAGAACTGAGGATCAAGCATCATCATACACATTTTGTTCAGAAAACCATTGAATTTGGTTTCGTCTAATGCCTTAGTAAAGACATCAACAATTTCATCGTCAGATGGAACAAAAATAAGTTCGATGTTACCATTTAAAACATGATCTTTAATGAAATGGTACCGTATGTCATTGTGCTTCATCATTGAGTGCTGAATTGGATTGTGCGAAATAGCAATGACACTTTGAGAATCACAATAGATCGGAATGTGTTGAAAGCGGTAACCATAATCCAAAAGTTGAGATTTCATCCAGAGAACTTGAGAGGTATAACTAGTAGCAGCAATATATTCCGCTTCCGCTGCTGAGAGTGCAATACAGTTCCGTTTCTTGGATGACCAACTAACCAATCGACCACCTAAAAATTGGCAGCCACCAGATGTGCTTTTTCGATCCAATTGAAGACCACCATAGTTTGAATATGAATATGCTTGAAGTAGGAAACTCTCATTTGCTGGGTACCAGATTCCGAGATTCTTTGTACCTTTGAGGTATCTGAATATTTGCTTAACAGCCAAAAGATGAGACATCTTTGGATTGACTTGAAATCTAGCACACAAACATGTTGAAAACATGATGTCCGGACGACTTGCTGTGAGATAGAGTAGGGATCCAATCATTCCTCTGTACTTATTTTCATCAACTACTACACCTGAAGGGTCCGAAAAGATCTTGTGTCCAGAACCCATTGGTACCTTGGCTGAGGCACAGGTGTCTATTGAGTACCTTTTGAGGAGTTCCGAAATATACTTGTCTTGGTGAATGAAAATTCCTATGTTGTCTTGTTTGACTTGGAGACCAAGAAAGAAGCTTAATTCACGATTCATACTCACTTGAAGTCTACTGACCATTAACTAAGCAAAGTCAGCAACCATTGATGAATCGGTGGATCTGAAAATAATGTCATCAACATAAATTTGAACCAACATAAGATGCTTTCCATTTGACCTTCGGAACAGAGTAGGATCTAAAATTCCTCTTTGAAAGCCTGAACGCTTGAGAAAGTCGGTGAGGGTCTCGTACCATGCGGGAGGAGCTTGCTTAAGGCCATAAACAGCTTTCCGGAGTTTGTAGCAGTAGTTCGGATATGTAGATTAACAAAACCGAGAGGCTCTTGAAGATATACTTCGGTGTCAAGTTCGCCATTTAGAAAAGCACTTTTGACATCCATCTGGTAAACCTTGAAGCCTTTGTGAGCAGCATAAGCAAGAAAGATTCTGATAGCTTCAAGACGGGCAACAGGAGCAAAGGTCTCATCGTAGTCAAGCCCTTCAATCTGTGTGAATCCTTTAGCCACCAATCTTGCTTTGTTTTGAATAATGACTCCTGCATCGTCTAGTTTATTCTGAAACACCCATCTAGTACCAATAATGGGATGATTCTGAGGAGGAGGGACGAGAGTCCAGACTTCATTCCTATCAAATTATGCCAATTCTTCTTGCATGGTTGTAATCCAATCTGCATATTCAAGTGCTTCTTTGATGGATTTGGGTTCAACCATTGATATAAATGCCGAGAAATGACATTCATTTTAAACACTTTAGGCAGAACGTGTTTGTACACCAGTGTTTGGGTTTCCAATAACTTGGTTCGGAGGATGATCCTTAGTCCAAACATGTAATCTCGGAAGTTCTTGTGCAGCAGATAATCCAATAACAACAATGGGGTTGTGTTGCTCCCCCTGAATAGTTTGAACATGTGGATGATGCTCCCCCTGAACTTCAGAACTGGATAGGTTGACGTCATCTTCAGGTGGGATTTCAAATAAATTTTCATCGTTATCGATATTGATAGGATTGGAGTCGAATTCAGCAGCTGCATCTTGAAATCCATCCACATTTGATTCAAATGACGGTTGACCATTCTCCCCCTTAACCTGAGAAGGTTGAAATGGTTCGGAATCAAATGGAGGAAGGCTGGGTGTCGGACCGAAAACTTTTTGGGAGACCGGAGCTTCGGAAGTGGTTTGTCTTGTTCGATATTCCGAATCAAGAGCCGTTTCAGAGGGTCCTAACAAGGTCTGAAAGTCAACTTCATAGATGGTTTGCAGGTTCGGACATCCTGACGCTGGAGCATCAGACTCCATGATGTGAGTTGTAACATGGGTTGGGCCAGAATTCCGAACGAAATTGTCATCAAAGGTAACGTCAAAACTTTCTTCCAGAATACGAGTTCGCCGATTAAGAACTCGATAAGCCTTTGATTTATCCGAGTATCCAAGAAAGATGGCTTCATCGGCTTTGGGTTGGAACTTGGTAAGCTTCTGACCATTCATGGCTTCATACGGTGTTTTGTTGAGGCGTCGATTGATGATACTTCTATTATGAGTAAAGCATGCTGTAGAAACAGCTTCAACCCAAAGATAGAGTGGAAGATTTGCAAAGTTGAGCAAGGATGAAGCAGCTTCAACAAGTGTTATGTTTCGTCGTTCTACCACACCGTTTTGTTGAGGAGTGTATGGAGCAGAAAAACTGTGGTAGATACCCTTCTCGGTGAGGAAGTTTTCAATGGTGGAGTTAGTGAATTCAGAACCATTGTCACTTCGGATTCTCCTTACTGGGAG
This sequence comes from Lactuca virosa, assembly GCF_052849685.1. NCBI lineage: Eukaryota > Viridiplantae > Streptophyta > Magnoliopsida > Asterales > Asteraceae > Lactuca > Lactuca virosa. Next base: position 146,416,866 of record NC_136433.1, read on the forward strand.
TTTGATGAGAACTTCAATTCCTTTGATAAAGTTGATGAGTTCGGAGGTTGTTTCTTACTTGAGCCTTAGGAAGAAGACCCAGGTGAACGTAGTAAAGTCATCCACAATCACAAGAATGTATTTTTTGTGATGCAAACTCTCTACTGTTGATGGTCCACACAGATCAATGTTTAGAAGTTCTAATGGTTCCGAGATTGATTTTTCAATGAGGACAGGATGACCTTTCTTTGACTGCTTTCCACACTCACATGCTGCACATAAATGATCATTTTTGAACTTGAGGAGTGGCAAACCTCTAACCATTTCACCAGAAACAAGATCATTCATATATCTAAAATTCAAGTGAGCAAGCCTCCTATGCCATAACCAACTGACGTCAGGAACAACTTTTGAGAGTAAGCAAAGTTGGGGCTTGCCAATGATCATGTTGCTATCAAGAGGATACATGTTCTTGTTGGGATTTGAATTGATCAAGCATTCCTTTCGATCTTCGGACATTACGTAGCTATGTTTCTTGCAGAATTCGACTCGACGATTTGCATCAGTGAGTTGAGCCACATTTATTAAATTATGCTTCAAGTCAGCTACATATGCCACATTTGAAATGGAGAAGTTGCCATTGGTAAGGATGCCATAACCTCGGATATGAGAATTGGAGTTGTTGACATACGTCACATAGCCAACATTTGGTGCAAGTTTGAGATCTCGCAGTGCATGGACCAAGCACTATCAATATACCATATTGTTTCTTGCTCCGAAGCACAGAGTTCCCGCAAAATTAGTGAGTTATGGAGTTTTTAGGCTCCGAGTTAGGTTTTGGGACAAAGGCACGAGTCTTAGGCTTCGGTTGTGACTTTTGAAAAACAGATGATTTGTTCCGAGACTCCTTAGGAAACAAACAAAAAGTCATGATTCTTTCATCTATCTAGTAGTCATATTCAACAATATGAGGATTCGGAGCACCTTTCTTCGGACATTCAACTTCTGGAGTAGTGAGAATTACTGTGTCTTCCGAAGTTGTTGTTTCATGATTGTGTTTTTTAACTTTCCAAACAACATTTTGTTTTGAGGATTTTGAAGAGTTTGTTTTCTTAACAATTTTTGCTTTGGTTGATGGCACATTTGGTTTTGCAAGTTGAGGTTTAAAAATTGTACCATCAGCTTTGGCAATGAAAACGGATGAAACAGTCCGAGGAGAGTTGGTTTGGAGAGATTTGGTGTTTACAATAGACTTTTTCGGAGTGGGACTGGCTACTTTCTTTTGTTCTACAAGACTGGGAGGGTTGGAATGCCTTTTGAGGATCCTAGTGGTGTGAAGGTGTTTTGATTATGAGAATTCCGAGATACACTCTTTTTGGAGTTCTCAAGGAATCTAGAATTTTGTCTTGATTTAACTTCCTTCTTGTGAGTATTTCGAGCTTCTACCTTAGGATCGACAATACCTTTTCTATTTAACATGGGATTTCTTTTGGAATGAGATGAAGATTTGGAAGTTTGTCCTACTGAAGGATTGTTGAACACAGGCTTAATGGGAACTAGTTTTGCTTTGGAAATCACTTGAGGTTCAGAGTCACATGAGATTGACTCATCAACATCACTATCTACAGATGCCCAAAAACACTCTGAAAGTTCAGGTCCAGTTGATTCCGGAAAAATTTCCTCAGCAACACAGTTGTTAGGAGGGTTGTGGTTCAGATTTTGAACAACAGAACTTGGAGTACTAGAGTAGAGTTCAGAGGTCCGATTCAGGTCCAGGTTTATCAGAGGCGGAAATTGCATGGAATCGGGACACTTGACAACTATAGGCTTAAACTCAAGAATCAAGGATGCAAAATGGTCAGGAGTCTCATGAAGGGGTGACAAGGGAGAGACAGGTGTATCAGAATGTTTAATGTTTGGAACATCTCCCATAAAGGTCAGATTTTGTAACTCCTTCAAGGGACGAACAACTGGTTTCGGAAACTCGCTTCCGAGACCAGGAGCTTTTGACCAAGGATGACGAAAATTATGAGTCATCCGTTCATTTGCTTCAAGAATGTCTATGGCATGGTGCATGACATCAATCTTAGCATTGAGACGTTTGTTATCACAACTTAAAACATTTCTTTCAGAATAAGTGATTTCACATTTGTATTTAAGAATGATACATTCATCTTTTGACATTACAAGCTCATGTTCTAAAGACCCTATTTTTAACTTCTTATCCCCGAAACGTAACCTAAGACGACTTAATTCACAGTCCTTATTCTCACTGGCTTCTATGGCTGACTCATAGGCTTTGTAAATGATGTTCATATCTGATTGGATCTTGGTTAGATATGGTTCACAAAGAGACAAGTCGAAATTATTATTAGTAATCATTAATTTTACCTATTGAACGATGCTTCCGCTGGGTGGATCGTTGGTAGCCATGTAGCAGTAGTTTGGTTCAACAACTTAATCATCTCTTTCAGACCTAGACGACTAGTAGCCTTCATCACATTCAATTTCTTGTCGAGCCATAAGACACATGTTTCTGCCAGTGGTTACGTCATCATCATCTCCAGACGACCAAAGACCCTTCCACATCCCTTGATACAGTTGTAACAAAATCCTTTTCACTTTCAGCCAATTCTTGAGTTTGGCGTGCATAGTAAGCAGAGTCCTTGATCTTCGGTTTTTGTGGAACTTCGGCTAAGTAATCTTTAGCAAAGAGGTTTGCATGTCCACTTTTGTGACACACAATCTTGGGTTTTTCTGACTTCGGAATCTGTGGAGGTTCCGAGGTGGGATTTGGAGTAGGAAGATTTGGCTTGTAGGCCGGTGGATTTTCTCAAGGTTTGTTGAATGCTTGATGATTATTTTGGTGAGGAGCTTGAAAACGGTTGTTGTGAGGCTTGTTGAAAGGACGGGTGTATTTCATTGAAAGTAGGGAAAACTCTTGTTGGAAACGTAGTTCGGAGTCCATTTCTTCAGAGTTAAGATCACCCATGGATTGATACTTAGAGTTTGAGAGAGTAGGAACAGTTGGGGGAGAGGGTTGAACAGGAGGGATATAAGGAATAACCGTGGTGAGGGGGTCCGAAATGATTGGGTTTGAGATTTGTGGATCATAGGAACTGACTAGAGCTAAAGGACCTCCAGTGAGTTCGCGTAGAGTTTGAGCAACATTTGACTCATGACCTTGAAGCTCATCGAAAAGTTGATAGAGCTTGAGCTTTTTCAGAGACCCATTGCTCTGAAGACATGATTTCACATTTCCCCATCCCTTTCCGAGACTGTTAATGAACTTGAGATTGTACTCAAGTTGAGTTCGGACTATCCCATGAGCTGTCATGTTGTTGACGACGATTTGATATTTGTTTGAGGCTGAGGAACGGATTCACCAGGTGTTGTAGTGAAAGTTTCGAACTAATTGACAACCAAAGTTAGGTGCTTATCCTTCATGTTCTCTGACCCTTCAAATAAATCTTGAAGTGTGTCCCAAATCTCTTTTGCGGACTTGCACAGTTTGATGTGCTCAAAGAGAGAATGTGGAACACAAAACACCATTTCCGAAAAGGCAACTTGATCAACATGCAACTTTTCAAGATCATCAACAGTGAGAGGTGCTTGTCGTTGTTGATCATGTCCCAAGAGAGTTACAACAGCATCTCTAACAATAGTTCGAACTGGAACATGAGGACCTTCTTTAACGGATCTCTAGATAGATTCACCTTTTTCTTTTCCAAGTAAAAATATTTTCATTCTGACTTTACAATGATCATATTCTTCAACAACTAGCAGTGGGGCACGTGTAGGGCAACCCACGCTATTTGCTATTTGCATTGAGTACATTTGTTGAGTATTAGGAGCAGCCATTGAAGTTAAGATATCTTGAGAAAAAGTGGTGTATAGAAAAACTTTTATCCTGAACATAGAAATGATCGAAATACCAAGGTAATCTCGAATCAACTATAATTTGTTCTTATGGATTCAAAGAATAACCACTCAAGCTCTGATACCAATTGTGAGAATAAGGATCTGGTTGCGCAGGGACAAGGATTGAAAACTCAAACCTTGAGTTAATGCTTAAGATCAATGCCTGCTACTAACTTAATGGTTCCAGTCAATTCTGGAAAGACCAGTCAAGACTGAATATAAGAATCAACAAAGTACTTCAAGTATTAAATATAAGACAATGAATATGATCAAGTAAAGACAATAAATGAACACAAGGAATGTTTGAAAGATAGATTAGAGAGAAAGGTGCTAGTGAAGTAAATGTGAAAATGTCTATCTTTGATGAAGCAATCTGTCACTTGTAATTTTCATTGAATGCTCCTTATATAGGAGAATGTGTTACATCGTACTAACCCAAAAATATACATAGGACTAGATACTAGAGTTACTTCTGACACTCTGATTATCTAAGGTTACAAAAGATACTAAGTCCTATGTTACGTTACATCAAACAAAATGACAAAAGTATTTAATACAGACTGACAAGGTAGATTCGGACAAGCACCAATCTTCACTGCGGACACCATACAGACTCCAGACTTCAAGTTGACTCCGGAATAAGAACTGACTTTGGAACAGGGCTGACTCCGGAACATATAAAAGATAGAGATTGCTAGAGGTTCACTTTCAGGTTCCAACAAATATATAATGAATTTACCACAATGCACATCCTTAGGGAACCCATAACCTCATCCAAAACGGAAGAAATACTAGAGTTCTATTGAAACAACACCTCAATAAATAACAGAAGATATCCTCATGATCGGTCGAAACAAGATCCCATACTTGATTGAGACTGAACAGATTCCACAAATATGTAACTAGCTCGAGAAGACTTCCAAGGTGATCCTGAATGCTACCAAAACCTGAGCCTGCTATGAACTAAAATTCCACACCACCATTGAGGGTAAACATACCCAGACCAAATGGGCATAAAACATACTGAACTTGATGATAGGTTGACACGTCCATTGAACTTCAACGACCACAACTTGAACTTACGGATAACCTTCACTGAATGATGAACGAAAAGACTTATGGGAATGCATTGACAACTAACCCAATAACCCAATACACCGCTTGCGTAATACCCCTGACTTGACCAAGTCTTAAACCGAAATCCCGCATACCTGCATCGCAAAACCCTATGAACCATTCTTCCAACACCACACACTCAAACAGATCAATGATCCTCCAGGCCGAATACCTAGTTCTCCTCTACTTAGGGTTCGAACTACCACCCACTAGTGTTGTGAATAAACCATATCTTAAACCGAATTAACCAGGTACAACCACCCCTAACTCTTGGAGTGTAAAACATATGCATGATGATCTTCCAGATAAGGATCAAACAAATCCTAAGAGAATCCTGAATTTCAGCTGAAGACCTCCGTAATTTTCCAATCATGCAAATTCCTATGCAAATACCGACTTACGATCTAAAACATACCCTCCTTGCCTGCAATCCCAACCGTCAGTCCGGTACCTGACCTGCCTATAACCCAAGAACACGAACCCTTGATTGCATCAAAAAGCATCCATACTACATCCATCCACCTGCGTACTTCCACGCTGACATATTGCTGCAAAACACCGCAACCAACATACCCCATGTTGGGTTTACATCCCAACTCTGGCAGTATCAATCCTGCTCACTCCTTCTCCGAACTCAAAAAACTGAAAAGGCTTAATCCTTGCCGCATATAGAGACAATCCAATCCATCAATCCACCACTCAATTTCCAGCTGCAATTACCAAGCCGATCATAAAAATCATTTCCTTCTTGAGTCCCGCGACTCAATGCACGACCTTAAGCAAAACCCTCAAGACCTCAAAACCAACAAACTCGTCGAGGTATGAACCAATCAACCCAAACCGCTATCACCACTGGGGCTCAAAACAATTACCAGACCCATCCTTATGCAAGAGCATCCATAACCAAAAGGTTGACCGATACGGGACCACTTCCATGAATCATTGTATCAAACATGGTTATATACCCCAACAAGCCCTTAGAACCCCTGAAATTTTCCTCGATTTAAGTATGGATCCTGTGCTTCCAGTAGTACGGGCCCAATACTAACTTCCACACCTATCCATACTTTCCTCAAGAATCATCTCGGGTCCTCTAAGACCTATTCATAAAATACTCCCGAAACCTGCTCAACAGCGAAACAACCACACTAAAATACTCCCTAGGCTCTCCTAGGATTCCCCACCTCCCCTGCCATTAGCTGCTGTCCGATCAATGCCAGCCAACCACTTCATGAATATAATTACATGCAACAAAACTTAAATAATATTTCGACTAAAGGACCCAACCCTACAACGGTTAGACTCAAACGAGAGCTGTGCAATAGGGCCAAATCCTTCACTCTAGGATTATTTAATCTCCATAGCATGTAATTTAATGTATTCATTTGATAGTTAGCTCCCATCAATGTGAGTCCAACAAAGCACAAAGTAATCAACAATCGAATAGTGGAGTCGACTAGCACTAAAACACAATAAAATCAGACAGATCCTCATATGAAATCCTCGATCTCTATCTCCCAGCATCTCGGATGCACCTTCGCCCTGCCTTCACTCTCTCAAGAGTGGCTAATAATCCTCATGCAGACCCACCATATACTGCACCCACTCATGTTACACCAACCCTGCAACACTCGTGTATGATAATCATACATAACATTGGATCTTATAGACGGTCGAATACTTGATTCTACCCTAAGCCCTTCATCAAAAAGGAATAGGAAATAAGACTAAACCAAACATTCTCAGACTATAGAATATTAGTTATGTACAACTATGCTGCATACACTAAGCAACTACAATTATGATGTCAATTTCATATATGGAAGACCCTAGGCTATCAGGCATCATATAATCAGGCAATTCTATCATGCAATTCCTAAAGATCCATATCCTATCACTAGCATGATGTTCTAACATCTCACAATATCAAGTAACAATGTGGTAATTTGGGGTCTAGTAACTGGCTCCAGCTGGTCGTACACATCGTATCCTCTTTTGGTTATTTTGAAAGCAACTGTGAAATTTATTTTTTTAAAACCCTTAATTTGAAAATCATTTTTAAAACCCTTTTCCTTAGTTTGAGACTAGATTCACACTAGTGTTCCTCCAATTCACTGAAACCAAGGCTCTGATACCAACTTGTAACATCCATAAAAATCACAACCAATTTAAACCTTTCAAAACAACCCATTTACTAATTAAAGTGTTTACAAAATCATTGTTTCCAAAACATTATTTAAAATCAGAGTCTCCCAAGATCCAGTTAGTAGTAAAACCAAGGATGTGTACGGTCATGCCTTCGCCTTGACATGGTCCTCTAAAGAACCTGAAACTATAAACAAAACTGTAAGCACGAAGCTTAGTGAGTTCCCCCAAAGTAACAACACACAACATATAACATATTCAAATAACAGCATGTACAGGGTCCACAACTAAAGACTGGATTACCACTGAGCCCATATTATGAGTCTAGCTTCCCTATCGGGCCTACAGCTCATACCTGGCTTGCTCCTGAGCCCACAACATACGTCTGGCTTGCCATCGGGGCCCACAAATTATGTTTGGCTTGCTCCCTGATCCAATTAATCATCGGACTGGAATACCAATGTTCAGCCCTCAGTACGAGTCTGGCATACCAACTGGTCCTCAGCTCGTATCTGGAATGCTACTGAGCCCTCAGTATGAGTCTGGCATGCCCTTCCTGGCCCTCAACTCATATATGGAATGCTCCAGGGTTTGTTGGCTACACCACAAAGTAGTATAACCTCAACCCAACACAACATGTCGACATGTAACAGATAACAAACATATACAGATAATCAGGAAGACGGGATCATAAGTACTCCTACAGATCTTCCAGACTAACATACCAGCAACTAGCATAATCATGCAGATCTATTCCATACTCAGCATATCAGTGTATATCAGCATATATCAATCCAATGGGCCGGCCTTGGTGCCTTCGACCCATAAGTACAGTGAGGAAAATCACCTCGATTTGCTAATAATCAAATAACTGCTCGGACTGCCGAACCGGATAACCTCGCGCCAACTAACAGTAAATAAAATCTTAATTAATAATTAACCCGATAACCTAAAATACCCTTAGGTAAAACTTGGTCAACCCTGGTCAAAGTCAAAGTCAATGGTCAAGGTCCAAAAGTCAATATTTCTTCCCAGTGGAGTACGCCCTGCGTACCAAGACAGTACGCCCAACGTACTCTGATGTTGACCAATAGCGAGGTGCTGACCGCGTATGCACATTGTACCACCAGGTACACCCAGAGTACTCAACCCAGTTCCAAAACTCCATTAAGCGCTTATTCCATTAAGTTCTTACATCCAAAACTCAGATCCAAGCCCAAAATGATGTCCTAAGTCATAAAGTTTCAAACTTTATGACTTTTCATGACTATAAAGTGCTTAATTTACAAAACCCTAAGTTCTTAACCGAATAAGTCATCATAATTCTTGCATGGAAGGGATGGAAGAGCCAAGATCACATATTTATAGTTCATAATAGCTTTATAATGGGTAAAGTTTCCAACTTTATCCATTATAATGGTCCCAACAAACAAGATCTAGTCTTTAAGTCTCAAAGGGACCCAAAGGTTCATCTTTTTCAACTTAATCCATTAAGTACACGTCTCCAACTTTCAGATATGAATCAAAATGATGTTTAGATGGATAAAGTTTCCAACTTTATCTATAACAAGGTCACAAACTTTCAAGATCTGAACTTTATGCACTAAAATGACCAAAAGCTCATAACATCCAAAACTAGTTAGATCTAACAAATGCATCATCAAGATTCAAACTTTATACCTCTAGAAGATAGATCAAGGTGAACAAAGTCCAAAACTACACGCTCTAATGCAACCAACACTTCTCCAAGAAGTTCCATCTTCTCCAAGGTGCACCATGCATAATCCAAAGCAGTCAAAAACACCTTCTTTTAGCTTACAAGTCTCAATTAGGGTTTGGGTTTCATGGAAGGCGGGGAGGCTCAGAATGGAGTGGGTTTGGGGGAGTTAAGGATCTTAAATATGGCTCAAACCACGAAAGTAGGGTTTAGGCACTGATTGCATATGCCCATCGTACTTTTGGTACACCGAACGTACTCATGGTGCCTCATTACGCCCAACGTACTCCCCTTTGTATGCCCATCATACTCAGCACAACCTAAAACCGACGCAACTTCAAATGGGCCTAAATTCTTCGTTTTAACTCCGATTTTGAGGTTGTTTATATCCACGGAAAGGTAACGAGAAGCGCTACACTTCTATCAACTTATCCTTGACTTAAAACTTTCCGAAAAAAATCGAAAATTCATAAAAGCCCAAACTGACACTTTACTGAAATACCCCTTGGCGCCAAAACACAGACCGACGATGACTTCGTGTTCACAGAAACGGTAGTGTAGCGACAGGAAAGGCAGAGGAGGGAGAAGGTTAGTGTTCTAACTAGAAAACAACGGCAACAACACCCGCAACTTCGTTTCCCGACCATCCCTGATGAACATGACTTTGGGTTCAAGATTGTTCGTCTTCGTCGGTAGCAGAGACAACAATACGATGTCTGGTGGCCCATGGTGGCGACGCAATCGGCGGCGGCGGCTGGAAAAGAGAGAAGTGAGGGTGGCGGCTGACTTCATACATGATTAGGGTTAGGGTTACGGGATACAAGGGTGATGGCTTATATGCCTCCTGTCCAAACTCAAACTTTTGACCAATTAACACTTTCAGTCCCTCCTCCTCTTATTCTTTTCAAATAAAGTCCATGATTTACCATTCAACCCTCAGTACTTCAAAATCCTTTCAATTTAAGTCCAATATTTATCAAACACCCCCTGACTTCTGAAAATCTTTATAAACCAATTCGGAAATTACACTTAACCCCCAATATTCCAAATTTATGACGTTTAACTCCCGGAACCAACACCCTGCTAAATTATTTTGGATTTAGGGCTACTATAAAATGATATAAAATATAAATTCACATCTTGGGTTCAGGGTTTATTATTTAATTACTTAATTTCAAACGAAATGTTACAACTCTCCCCCACTTAAATTAGATTTCGTCCTCGAAATTATTCCTTACCACTCATGACACGCCAAACAACTTGAGCAACACTGCCACAACCAGAAGCATACCAGAGCCTTTCCAAGGCAACCAAAACCATCCCTCGCAGGGTTCTAAAACCCGAAGATGAATGAATTCCTTGCAACATGATCACATCTATTCATTCTTAAATCTGAAGTCTCGAAATGGTCTGTCTCCCTGACAGACCACGCACACTGAATCATTGTCGAATTCATTGCACTTATCTCCCAACTGGCTACTCAACTTCTGATAACTTGAGGTTCCCACTAGAAAACAGAGTCATAGACCAACTTTTCCTGCAGTACACTTATACTTGACAGGAAGCTCAGATAATCCTTCGAGTAGGAGACTTATCCCTACAACGATTATGACTCAGACAAAAGCTGCGCAATAGGGTCAAATCAAGTATTCTGAGATTATTCAATCCTGCTGTAAGAGGCTCGACACCTCCCAGCCCACAAGCTACTCCCATAAGGATCCCAAATCACTACCACTACTCGGAACATCACGCCGCCTCCTAGCTGTTTTCCTTAGCAACTGAGGCCTCCCTGGGTCCAACTTGTCTGCCCACATCCGGAATACTGGATTCCTGCCCGGTTGCTGAGCCAATGAGCAATCTTGCAGTCGCTCCACGTGACCTCCGAAGGCAACTTCGACTAGTAATTACGACCCTAGCTATATCGCGACTCATGGCTCCATCAATCCGTCTGGTCCATCCGATCATAGTTGCTTGATAACCTGTCACCACCAATCCAATGCGAAAAGTGAATGCTACCAGAATAACTGTAGTCTTGTATCATGCCTGGTCTCCAACGACCTACCGTTTCCTGATTCCAATCATGTTGTGTTCTACCCACAATCTTGCAGACTAGCCCACCCTGCCCTAATAATCTGAAAGAATCTTTGAATTATACCGGTCATCCCACAGTCTCACAACACTTCCCACACTATCTGGCCGCTAGTGAATGCTACGGCTACCGCACAGTCTTACAACACTTCCTATACTATCTAACTACTAGTGAATGTTACGGCTCCCCCGTAGTCTTACAGCACTTTCACCCCAACTAACTACTAGTGAATGCTACGGCTCCCCCGTAGTCTTACAACACTTTCACCCCAAGTGACTACTAGTGAATGCTACGGCTACCCCGTAGTCTTGCAACACTTTCACCTCACCACAATCGCAGCCTTATGCCTTACCCCCAATCTAACAATTCAAATACACTCAGAGTCGAGCACACACTCGAACGAACACCCAAGCTGATCTCAAGCTACGCATGGAACCCCAACCTGGTTCCCCGAAGTCTGTTATCCAGTACCAACAGAACGCGATCTCAATGTTGGTAAGTTTCCCTAACTTCCAACTCACACATTCCTTAATCCAAACAGCGACTTGGGTCACCTCCTCCCCGACGGGGATGCGAAACTCACCCTAGTTTCACACCTGCTTCTGATCCTGAATACCTGAGTGATTCTTCCCCACTCAGATTCGACTAAGTCTTCACCACTCATAAGAATTGAAGGATTCCCAATCCCTTTTACCCCCTAATAATCAGTCCGCTGACAACCTGCGCTTACCAGTTCTAGTGCTCCATCACTAACCAACCCCAAAAGATCGTACAACCTCTAAAGACCAAATGGATACTTCCTGAATCCTAACGGAACCGATAACCCCATATATCTTGACATGATACCACACTCAATCTTGAATTCCAAATAACCGATGCTCAGAGCAAAACCTTAGCAATAGACCCCTTCCCTTGGCGCTTCCAAACACCAACCCAAGCACAAGTAGAGAAAACAAACCCAGAGGATACGCTTACCCAAACGATGCAAAATAGCAAGGACAAAATACAGATAGAACCGAACAGAAGCAAAAGATACATACCCGTAACATTTCCTGCTGGAGTCCTGATCTCCTCTGGTTGTCACTGCGCAGCCCGACTCCTCTCCGCTGGGGCTCCCGCCCTACCTTCTCGTCCATCAGTGATCCTCAATACTGGGGCAGATGCACTCACTGCTCCTCCCCTCAACATCGGCCAATCGGCCCTCTTGTGAACCACATGATCGCAGTGAAAACATAATGGGCTTGACCCCTGAGGACAATCCCTGCTGACATGACCAACCCTACCACACTTGTAGCAGCCCAAACCCATGGAACGACAAACTCCATCTTGCAGCTTCCCACACGTGTTGCTTTGACTTTGGCCCTGCTGGCCTCTCAAACGCTGCTTTGTAGTCTTGGGTCTCTTCCCGAGACCTTCCAATATATGCACCTGATCTGACCCCCTCTTCCCGATGTGCTCCAAATTAATCTCCCGCTCTCGAGCTCTAGAGATCATATCATTCAGGGTCTCGCACCCTGAAATAATCACGAACTTCCTAATATCACCCTTGACATAGCTTCCACAACATCGTCACTCAGCTTACTACCGACTTCTTCCCACCAAGCTCGTGCTCGGTCCTTCAGCAGGCACAAAGCAAAACCGACTTTCGCCTCCTTGGGGCTGAAACTTGTCCTAAATGCATTAGCCATATTCGCTAACCGCCCCTACTGGAAATGGGATCCCTCTCCCCATAGAATATAGGAGTTCCGCAAGCACGAAACTCATAGAAAGAACGAGTTCGAGCTCCAATGGTATCCATAAACTCTTCACGGAACACTCCCAAACGTTCATCCAAGATCTTCAAAAACCCCTCCTTGACCGAACTAGAGGCCATAGGAGTCTTCTCCAAAACACCGCGGTAATCTCCGACAAGATGAATTTTTGCATCTGCTCGCTGATCGACTCAGTACCCATACCTGAGCCGGAACCAGAACCTAAACCTCCTTTTTGGAAGCTCATCACCAAACTGAAATGCAAGCATGCATAGGATCCTAACATACTCCAGAATCCTTTCCCCTAGGCTTCTTAGATTCTCCAAGACTTTCCCCAATTCGAGTGTGTATCCTGTGCTTTCAATGGTACGAGCCTAATACTACCTTCCACACCTATCCATACTTTCTTCCGGAATCATCCTGAATCCTCTAAGTCACCTACTCCACTGATGTACTAAATATCTGCTAAACAGCAACACGATACCCACCGAAGCGCCTCCTAGGCTTCCCCTAGGTTCCCAACCTCACCGAACCGCCCCACTAAACTCACTAGAGCATATCCTAGGCTTTCCTAGGTTCCCAAACTCACCCTGCCATCAGCTGCTGAAGAACTCCTCATGATGCCAGCCATCCACCTCCTGAATACCGTCATATTCACTTAGTAGCTGACTCCCATCATTCAAGAGTTCCACAAAGCACAAAGCAAGCAGCATTCGTGCAGTAGCACTCCGATCCAAAGAACTATCATAGGAAATTCAACCCACATGCCACAACTCATACTATCCAAGTCCACCCTCACTGCCGGCTACCTTATGCATGTAAATTATACACAAAACAAGATCAAATAGTCTGTCGAATAATAGACTCTACCCTAGGACCACAACCAGACGAGGAACAAGAAATAAGGCCAAATAATTTATTCTAGGCCTATAAGATCCTAACCATATACAATTTTTAAAGCATACACTTAGCAGTTACTGATACCAATAGATATTTGCATTACAACATACCATTCAATAATTCCAAGGCTACATGGCATCACATATTGGCCAATCTATTGCCGACTAATCAGCACTAGCATGCAAGTCTACCAGCTCATACAATAAACATACAAGGCATCCCTCTTAGCATTTTGTCATGCAAAACTGAGCAAATCCTTAGCCCTAACTAGCATGCAATTCATCGATCAAATCATATCAGATAACATATATGGATATTTTGGGAAAACTTACTTGAGCTCGACTGATTGCATGCACCACACCCTTCTCTTATCTCAGAAAACTATTTTCTTGAAAACAATTTTCTTTTGAAAACTTTATCACTCCTCAGTTTGAGTTCAGACACACCCGAGAGTATGTCCAAATCCCTCAAACAATAAGGCTCTGATACCGACTTGCAACGACCCAAAAATCAAGGGTAAAAATTTCATTTTTATTATAGTCAAAACACAGATATCATTTAATCCGAACATTCCAAAAATCAACTAGTGTACCACATATCACAAAATCAACTAGTATACCACATATCACAAAATGGGCTGGCCTTGGTGCCTTCGACCCATTGTTATGGTGAGGAGACTCACCTTGCACTGCTGAAGTCCCACAGATAAAACTCTAGCTGTTGGCTAACAAATCCCCGAACTGTCAGCATCAAAACAACATCTAGTTAATAATTGGGTCCTAATGCCCAAACTGACACTCTAAAGGCCCAAAAGCCAAACAATGAATCAAGGACCAACATATGGCCCAATTTCCCAAATTGGGCCCAAAGCCCCACATGGGCCTTACCCTAAAGCCCATCCAAATATCCTAGTTCATATACTTGTTCTTAGATGGCCCATCTAGAATCCAAACATCTAAGCCCAACTCAAAACCCAACACAATTAGGGTGTTCAGATAAAATGACAATTAGGGTTAATTAAAAACACTTAACCCATAAAGGACTTAGTCCATTAAGTCCATCATTCTACTAGGTCAATCATACGATGTGGGCGGGCATAATTCATAATTCAATCCCAATGGTCCAAAATGTGGGTCCCGACAATTCCAAACTAACATATCCAAAATTAGGGTTTTTCTAAACCCTAATTAGGGTTTCCAACCCAATCGTGTGTCAATTAGTCCGTTGGTTAAGTTTTTAGGTCAATTTGTGTTAAATAAGTCGAGAACCACCCACTACCACCTCGGGTAGTGGTGGTCAACGGCGGCAGCCACCACCTCATGGCGGTGGTGGTTATGATTTTAGACCAAAACATGTCCAAGCATCTCAAATAGCAATCCAATTACACACAAACGCACACCACGACCCAACACGACGACTGGTGGCGGCAGCCACCACCTCACAGTGGTGGTGGTGGGTTTTTCCTTGATTAATCCGGCCAAAGCAATACATTTTAAAACATATTATCTAAAAGGAACACACACAATATATAACACACACACACACAACCACCCTTGTGGCGGAAGGCGGTGGTCGGGGTTGATAGCCACCACCTCACGGTGGTGGTGATGGCTCTCTTCTGATGTCCGGCCAAGAAACACACACACACAACATGCACACTAGCAGCAGAAGCACACATACACACATGCCTTGGCTCGAAATATGAACACAACCACCAACTTGGTGGCATACGGCGACGGCAGCGGGTGGAACAGCCGCTGCAGTGGCGGCGGATGAGGCTGGAGCATAGCACCGACGAAACGAATAAGATGATTGAGATTGAAAATGACAGCAGTGCTAGCAGTCGGCGGCGATGCAACTGTGGAAGAAAGGTAGCGGAGAAGAGGCGCGGCCGGAGATGGCTTCGTCTTCACGAAAACGACAGTGTAGTGACGGGAAAGGCAGAGGAGGGAGAAGGTTAGCGTTCTAACTAGCAAACATCGGCAGGAACACATGCAACTTCGTTTCCTGACCATCCCTGATTGACACCACATTGGGTTCAAGGTTTGTCGTCTTCGCCGGCAGCAGAGACAGCACTACGATGTCCGTTGGCCCATGGTGGCGACGCAATTGGCGACGGCGGATGGAAAAGAGAGAAGTGAGGGTGGCGGCTGACATCATACACGCTTAGGGTTAGGGTTACATGACACAAGGGTGATGGGTTATAAACCCCTTGTCCGAACTCAAACTTTTGACCAGTGAACACTTTCAGTCCCTCCTCCTCTTATTGTTTTCAAATAAAGTCCATAATTTACCATTTAGCCCCCCAGTACTCCAAAATCCATTCAATTTAAGTTCAGTATTTATCAAACTACCCCTGACTTCTGAAAATCTTTACAAACCAATTCAGAAATTACACTTAACCCCCAATATTCCAAAATTATGACGTTCAATTCCCGAAACCAACACCATGGTAAATTATTATGGATTTTAGGGCTACTATAAAATGATATAAAATATAAATTTACATATTGGGTTCAGGGTTTATTATTTAATTACTTAATTTCAAACGAAATGTTACAACCTAATCCTGATGATACTCAGTCTTTGGGTCACCACCTCCACATAGGAAACGATTCGGAACAGGGTGTTACATCCGTGAACGTGACGAATCCGACGATGCAAAGAAGATTTGAAGATTTGTACCTGAAATACAACACAACCAGTCAGGAGTTCTCCCGAGAATGGGTCTCGGGAGAACCCTCCAATGGTTAACTTAGTCGATATTCGTAATTTGATTTTGATTCGTATGAGAGTGAGAGAGAGAAAGATTTGAACTTACCTTGAGGTGTATGTTTGTGAGATATATATAGTGTGTAGTCTTTACCTTGGGGAAGAATGTATATCTCCTGGTACACTTGAGTTGGGAAGGAGTATACATCAGAAAACTGTTCATTGGGAATGACTACAACATTGTACCCTTTGTTTCGGGAAAGAACAACCTGACTGGCCGAGGACGAACCAATTTGGCCGAGGCCGAAACTCTATGCTAATGATGAACCTGAACCATTACGCCGAGGATGGACTTGGTTGGCTGAAGCCGAACCACTTGGGCGAGGCCGAACCTGATCGCCTGAACCACATTTGCTCATACCCAGAAAAAGGTTCGATAAGGGATATATGTCAATAATTGATATACACAGTGTTGAATGTATAGCAACATTTTATTTCCCCCAATAACAGATGATGAAGAATTTCATTCATCAACATCTAATTCCCAAAAGCTCAAAGGTTTAATTGATGTATAAGGTAAGTTTCTTAGTTATCCCTTTATTACAGACATCCGCTTGAACATGAGACTTGGATTAATAATCAATCTCATTTGGAGTTCAACTTTGGGTATTGTAGTAGATGTCTAACTCTCAACATATAAGAGGAAAAAAATCCTATCTTGACTACATAAGCCTCTTGCATAGTTCATAGCATACCTAAACATGGATTTTATAACTGCCCGTTTAAGGATCAACATTTAACCATATCAAATCATAATACTCCATACACTTAAGTCTCACTATGTATCTTAGGTGTTTAGGATATAAAGATAGTACCTTTTAATCAAGTATCACTCATAACAACGATCTATGAGGTGATCTTGATGCGGGTCTATTCAGTTCTATTTCTCTAACAAGTACCTATGAATGTTGGTTACAACCACTTGCCTACTTTCATTTGGTGTGAGTCATCCAATCAAATTCATATTAGTCTTACTTCATAATTGATCCCATAATTATAATTGACTATGAACTTCTAATAATAATGAGGTTATTATGGATTAAACATTTTAATATAGAATACAACAAGTATTGGTGTGATGATCATATCCTAATATATCAAAACAATATAGTAGTTGTTGCCTTGATGTTCCAATATCCATATACTAAATTCAAATCAAAATCCAATTTCTATAATAATGAAAACCTATAGCTAAAGTGTGACTATTCTTACTAAGCTTAAAGTGAAGGACTTTATTAATGGGTCCGAATAAATTTAATTTGTATGAATTTTGCGAATATTATCCTCTCTATATTTGAATTTACTCTAACTATAGTTAAAATATGATTGGTGTTCTGATGTGATATAGAGTGTCTTTGCTTGATTAAGTATACCCTTTAAGTCAAAAAAGATTTCTAGGTTATCCCTGAATTGTGACAACCCAAAAAATATATCACCAACCGCCGTTAGAATTTAACATCTAAGTATCATGTAATAGGACGGCAATGTAATAATGCGATATATGAAGAAATATATTCGATTTTTGTCCTTAAATCGTACGATTTCGTCAAATAGTAGACTTATAAATAAGTGCGCGAAAAAGTGTGTCATCTTATGAGCAAGTTAATATTTTAATAATGTACACATCAACGAGATTCCAAAAATATAAACATCGTAAAAATCCGTTGATGTGTACATTCCAAAAATCCGTTTACATTTTCGGAATTTCGTTGATGTGTACATTCTAAAAATATCGTAAAAATCCGACTTAGTGTGGGTGAGATATGATTTTTATAGTAAATATAAATCTAATGCACATAAAAAGTTACAATGTCAAAAACTACGATGAGAACGGTTGACTTTTAGCAAAAGTCAACAAAAGGAGAATTTTAGTACATTTAAAAGTAGGAATTTTGAGAGAAAGAACGCCTAAAATGGAACTCGAACGAGAGAGTTATGATTTTTATAAAATCATAACTATTATAAAATAAGGGCTAAAAATAAAAGTAAAAATTAGCCGAAACAACAAAAAGGAAAGTTATAGTGTACGTTAAGACCTACACGAGGATATAAGAATCATTAGAAACGGAGCTCATAGTAGGAGTTACAAAATTTAGAAACTGAATTCACATCACGCGCGCACCACTGCGCGTCACACATGGTGCACATTTTTGACGTTTAGATCCATAAGGATACGAGTGACGTGGCATACTGTATGGACGACAGATGGCAGCTCCTTGACGGGGTCGCGCGCACTGCCTGCACGACGTGACGCACGACACACGCTCCAAAACTTGCTATAAATAGCAACCATCGACAATCCAATTTTGCACACCTCCATAAAACTCTCTCTCTCTCTCTCTCTCGATTTCTGTGCCCCTACCTCCCGAGCGATTCTCAAGTTTCGGCTTCCTGATTCTACCCTACATCAATGGTTCATGCTTCAAGGGGGATTTGACGGCCCCACTTTTACAGTTTTCAAACCTTTTACTGGAAGGGGGGTACTATCAAACTACTATTGATTTCATAATTATTACTAAATGTATAGCATTAGTTATATAATTATGGCTAGTATATTAGGGTAATATTATGCATGGTAGGTATCCTGCCTAGCTTTTATGGATACTATTATGCCTATTTATTATGTTGACTTACCCACATGAGATAACAAAATACCCAGTCGTTATGCAGGTCAAACTTTTAAGGAACATCATACATAGTTGTTGCCCTGGCCAAACTATTGGATAATATGTTAATATTGGCATTTCTTTTGTGCTGTCACCTCAATAAGATGTTAATCTTGGCATTTCTTGGGGAACAGTAGCACATTAGATGCATTTTTATATTTCTTTTTCAAACTTAAACAAATTCTATTTTTATAAAACACAAAAATTTCATATTAATAAAAAAAGTTACAAATTGACTAAAAACATGATTTATTAATAGAGTTAAACCACGACTTAATAGTTGACTTAAAGATAACGTAACACTAGATTTAATACATAAATCCTACTAATTCGACTAAGTAAACTATTTTTCAATATCCGTATTTGCCTTTACTACAATCCTACAATCCTCCTTGGATAACTTTGAATCATCTTTGAAAAAGAGTTTTAGTGCATGATTCTTTTCTTTGATTTGTTCTGCTTCCAATATTTTGTTGATCTCAGTGTCCAAACCTTGAAGCTCCTTCCTCACGGCTTCCAGATCACTCGATGAACCTTGAACACCTTTTTACGTCCTTTTTTCTTGATCTCGTCCCATAGGACAATTTGGCACTTTGTATTGATCGTCCTTATTGAGGTCTATCCCCATATGGGCATCGGAATATTGACTATTGTAACATTCATATTTCAGGTATTTTCCTTTTAAACCTTCATTTTAAAAATCCTTGCAAATTGGTCCCTAGCCGAGTACGATGGGCGTATTGGTTCATTGGTTTGGTCGCGGAGACATCCACGTACGCGGGGCGTACGTGGGAGTATGCAGAGCGTACGTTCGGATGGGGAAAACCCTAATTTTTAGGGTTTGTGCCCTATTTAAACACCTTAATTTGCTTCTAGACTCTCTTATGACCAGCCTTCACCTCACCAAACCCTAAGAACGAAACTCTAATTTCCCTTTGAGTGTTTTGAGCTTAGAAGTGAACGTTGAGGGTGTTTTTAGTGATTTTAAAGGAAGAGGAACTCTTGGAAGTTGTATTGGTGTAGCTAGAGCTTGTGGATCCAGAATCATCATCAACTTGGAGAGTTATTTGAGGTATAAAGCTCTTAACTTGATGGTTCATTTTGTTAGATCTAGTTAGGGCTTGTTTTTGTGCTTTTTATGGTCCTTTAAGTCTTGCGTGAGAGTATGAGTTACTCCAAAAGATAAGGGTGATAGATCTTAGCATTTTTGAGGTCCCTTGTTCATCAAAATGCAATACTGATGATTTATAATGGACCATGTGTGACGACCGTCACTTTCTGGTCAAGTCAAAGTCAAAGAAAGTCAACAAGTCAAACTGGTCAACTCAACTAGTGCTAATATGTTAGGGATTACTTTATGTTTACTAATGTATAACTCTAAATTTTAATGCAAAGTAACACCTGAAAGTTTCAAATGTTCAAAATTCTAAACCCTAATCAGATTGAGGGAAGTAAAACAACTCTATAAAACACTATTACGTGCCCTTTAGGGGTGTATAACACTCAAAATGGGATCTAACTAAGTCTACGGTCTTTGATCTACGAAGAAAAACATTAATAAAGGCCCCCGACAAAGTCTCTCTCAATCTCTCCCATTGTATCTATCTCTCTGCCAAATCTCTCCAAGGATATGAAATCTCTCCCAAATCTCTCCAAGGATATGAAATCTCTCCCAAATCTCTCCAAGGATATGAAATCTCTCCCAAATCTCTCCAAGTATGTGAAATCTCTCCCAAATCTCTCCAATGATATGAAATCTCTCCCAAATCTCTCAGAGTATGTGAAATCTCTCCCAAATCTCTCCAAGTATGAGAAATCTCTCCCAAATATCTCTATGTACCTTCCTCAGTCGAAAACAGCCCAAAACCAAAGGAGAAAACCCAAAAGAACCCTCTTGGTCCGGAACCCTCTTAAGAACCGGACAATTTCGCATCTTCGGACCTCCCACAGCTTCGGAACTCCTTCACTCTGGAAAATAGCTCCGGAATGCTCCGCTTCGGACCGTCTTGCACACGATAGGAAGGCTTCGCCCGAACAGCCTCGCATCTCGGAAGCCACAGATCGGCTCCGGAAGCTGCTGACTCCGCACTCCCCACTCTGGAACCATGAAAGAGCTTCGGAATTTCCATACTTGACTCCGGAATTTGGCAAATTGGCTCCGGAACCCTTGCAGATCCGAACCTCATTTCAGATTTTTGTCAATTACTGACTTTTTAGTAATTTTAAGTGATTTTGACTCCGGAAATTTCCTCAGACTTGCAATTTTCATAACTTAAACTCTCCAAACTCATATTTTGATGTATAAGACCCTATATTATCATATTTTAAATCACATTTTGGGGAGAGGATCGTAAACTAAGGACAATATCTATTGGTTGAGATATTGTGTTAGAGTGTTGACTTTTTATAAAGTGTGACACAAGCTATCCCCCATACCCACGTAGGACAACCCTCAGTCACTATTCATCCTTACCTAGTCAACTATTTGTCCTTCCACACCCCTCCTCCAGCTGGATAGTTTGATCAAAAGCTGGAAACCCTCGTCTCTCCTTCCACTTTACTCACTCTCTCATCAAGAAGCAAACACTTCTCTCTCATTTCCCTATCTAAGAACTCGAGACTCCAAGGCTGCCTTTGAGCTTTTCACCCTCATTTAGTAATTATTCTCATCCTACATTGAACATTATTCACTCCTTCACTCAGATTATGAATCTCTCATAACAAAGGTCACCACAATTGTTCTTAGATCTTCAACTCTCCAAGCTCCTACCAAGTGTTCTTGAGCTGGAAACCGTTTCTCTTCAGCATTCATATAAGGAAATCACTCAAGGTGAGTTCATACCCCTACATTTTTATGTTTTCTTCAAGTTTTAGGGGGGAATACACTTAACACACCTTAATATAACTCAAACTCATACTTCAGCCTTTCTCAGAAAAGTTGAGTCCTATTCACAGACTGTTTTGACCATCTTAAGCTGAATATCTTTCAAAACTGTTTCATATGCAAGTAGTTCAGGTTTATGCCTTTCTAATGACTACTTGCACATCTCCATACGATTTTTCTACAATTTATGGTGATTTTTATAAAACTGTCTATCATTTCAGAACCGAATCCGGACCAGTCAGAGAATATGAACATTTTCACATATGTTAGAGACTTCTAAAAATCATAATAAAAATTATGGATAAACTAGACACCTTTTCTAAACTCTCAGAGTTTACGGATTCAGCTTTCGAATTCGTATGATTTTTCTATGATTTTTCTAAAACAGTGCAGAAAGGTTAAAAACTAATTCACAGCTTACAACCTTCATAACAATTTGTAACATGTTGAGCAAAGTGTTTGTCTTTGATGACTGCATATTTTACATGTGTTTTCTGTTAAGTACATTTAAATAACATAAATTACTCCTTGAATTGTAAGAGTCCTTTAACATTACAAACATACAAGATGAAACATAAGAAGCATAGTTATGCATTTCTAAACATACTACACGTAAACTCGTTATTGTAAATTGTGAGACACGTCTTCAATGTACTCTTAGAGTACGTGTTAAAATTCCTATAAGTTATAACCAGAGTCGCTTGTAGGGAGAGCGTGATAATTGTGTATAGATCTATATTGGGATTGACACCCCACACCTTGCTGCAAGCTACAGCGGGACCCACAGGTCTACGGGTGACAAATGTCATAACAAATTCTAAACGTCTGAAAAACGTTGTAGCAGGTCATCTAGTCGTAGTATGGTTATAACGACTCACATAGGGAGTTAACAACACTTAAAGTTTACGGGAAATTCTATTCTAAAAAGGGTTTTATCTATTTGAAATCGCATACTTCGTTAAAATTTCGAAACACACTCATACATTCGGTCTTGGGATTTAAGACTCATACATTCGGTCTTGTGCATACATTACCATTACAAACAAAGGTTTTCAAACTCTACATCCAAAAGCTTATGAACTCACCAACTTAATTGTTGACACTTTTTCGAAATTAATTGTATTCTCAGAAAATCAGTGAAACAGGAAATCAACAGCTTTTGAGGATGGGACGTTAAATCGTCAAGCAATTCATTTTTGGTCATCATAGTGTAATTGATTTTGAAACATGTAAACTCATACTACGGTGTAACTTTTTCAATTATAATTATGATGGTTGTATTTACTATGAGCACTATTATACTCGTTGTTGTGATACTATCCATGAAGTCATTTCCACCCCCGGATGTTTCCGCCATCCTTGGTTTGGGGGTGTGACAGATTGGTATCAGAACATTGTTTATAGTGAACATAGTATATCAAACCATATAAGATATACAAACTATAAACACAAAAGGACTAAGATTCTCTGATTTAGATGTTTTCCCTACAATTATACTTTTAAAAATAATAAAACGTCATTCTTATGAAAAAGTATAAGTACATACATGCATACCGGTATAGTGTCACGTCTAAGGAAAACGTGAAAGTTAAAAATAGAGGAGTTGTGCACTGTGATTATGCCTTGGGATATGCAATCAAGTCTGGGAGGAATATAGCCTGATCAACTATATTCGTCCGAGAAGTGACTAGTATATGCCGGGGAATAGTCATAGTGGACAACAAGTCTATCAACTTACCAACACCCATACAAGAAACGCGATAAGAATCAAACACAACCGTTAAAATACTATAGGAGTATTTTATGTTGCTTAAGGTCAATATTTCTAGATTCATTATGTGCCTCTTACACCCCTATTCTCGTACAGACAACATGGCAGGATTTTGATTTACCCGGAGACCCCTACTTTCCGAATCAGGGGAATGGTGGTTTGTTAGAAGCAGAACCGGAAGATGATCCCGAGGAAGTATTCGAGGAGGAGCCCGAAGAAGACCCCGAAGAGGATGAAGAAGAAGAGGAATTGGAGGACGAAGAAGAAGAGGAGGAGCCGGAGGAGAAAGTCATCAACACTCCTTACATCGCCAGGGTGCCTGCGAACCGTTTTGGCTACAACGGGCTGGAGCCCCATTGGGAAATAGTGATCGAGAGATGGAGCCG
Organism: Lactuca virosa; assembly: GCF_052849685.1. NCBI lineage: Eukaryota > Viridiplantae > Streptophyta > Magnoliopsida > Asterales > Asteraceae > Lactuca > Lactuca virosa. The sequence continues at coordinate 146,440,963 of NC_136433.1, forward strand.
TCATCAACGACAACGATCACCATTTGTCAATCAACGGGGTTACTACGACCTCAGTCATGGGGGACCGGCTGACAGAGCCCTCCCAGTCGTAATCCAGCAAATCACGAACCTAGGGGACCAGAATAGGGAAGTGGCGAATCAAGTTCGGGATCTCAATGCTGTTGTAGAAGCCTCGGATGCTCGTACCAGGGACTTGGAAAGAGACTTCTATCCCATGGGCCAACTCATCGAGGACCTTACCACCGCTCGGGTGGAGGTAAGGGAATACCGGATAAGGCACGCGGCACTCGAGGAGAGGGTGATCGTGGCCGAACGCCGAATTGCGGAGCTATAGGGAGCCCCGACCTCGTCTCAAGGTCCGCAAGGGACCAGCGGATACCACCCGCCTCGAGTAGTGTTTGCACTACTCACATTTTTTTATAAACTAGGTTTATGGGTATGCGTTGGGGCTACTCTTTCTTACAAGTAGTTTTGACCCTGCGTCTAAGTGATTACACTAGTCAAAGGGTCTATGTGCTGTCAAAATTTTCTGTTACGTTGATATAATGTAGACCTTCTATAAGGTCAAATTTTCCTAAAAACATGTACTAAATTATATCAATGAAAATTGGCATGCATTTATTTTATTGGGAGTTCACCTCAGTTTGCATAACATAACATTACAAACGATTTGCTTATGGTAACTCTGAGATTATTTAATATATACCTCGAGGTTATATGTAATTAAGAGGCGATCGACTTAGAAATGGTGAGTCCGCCTTGGATCATGTTCCTTGTTTGGTTGTGGGCTCAGGACAGACTCATTAAGTTCGACGGTCTATTGAACCTTAGTTGCACACAACTAGTATACATCAAGTGGTCTTATGAGTGGATCAGGCATGGAATAAAGATTACAAGATTTCATTTGAAGTCATTACTACTAAATTCATAAGTTTATTTATATAGACTCATACTATGAATTGTTTGCAAACATTTGAAAGTCAGGAAATATTATACTTGAAAACTAATAACCTAGTTTTACGACACCCGACTTATAACCATTACTAAAAGACTTATACTCGTTTTGTCTTTAAAATTGTATGACAGAAAGATGCCACCTCTTAGATGTGCTAGACGCACTGGCAGAACACAAACAAATCCACCACCGCCGCCTCCCTAGTATGATCCTGTTATGTTCCAGGCTGCGGTTACGGCCGCAGTGGCAGCTGCTATGTCCCAAATCAGCACTGATGGTGCCAGGAGGACAGGGAGCGGTACTAATAACTCCACTCAAGGAGATAGCCAAGGGCGTTCGAGAGAGTGTTCGTATAAGGACTTCACTAATGGCAAACCCGATTCTTTCAATGGTAGCGGGGGCGTCATCGCTTTTATGCGGTGGTTCGAGAAGACCGAATTTATCTTCGAGATCAGTGCATGCCCCGAAGCAAACAAAGTCAAATTCGCAGCTTGCACTTTCACCGGCAGGGCCCTTACTTGGTGGAACGGCCACATAAAATCTCTAACTCTCGCCGTGGCTAATTCGATAAGCTGGGAAGACTTGAAAACTATGATGCTGAAGGAGTATTGCCCAAGGGGTGAAGTGCAAAAATTAGAGCAAGAACTGTGGAGTCTCAAGATGACGGGCTCTGACCTTGCAGCTTACAATGTCCGATTCAATGATCTAGTACTCCTCTGTCCGGCGATGGTCACTCCGGAAAGCAAGAAGGTGGAACGATATCTCTGGGGACTATCATCCTAGATTCAAAATAGCATGTTGGCCTCAAGGCAAACCACCTTTGACAGTGCCAAGGAGTTGGCACAACAACTCATCGATCATCAGGCCAGCCATGTCAATGCGACAACCACCTCTGATCAAGCAAAAGGAGGGAACAACAAGAGGAAGTTCTGGAACAATAAAAAGAAGCAACCGGCGCAGGACCCCACCAAGAAGCAACAAACTGTTACCATCTATGCTGCCACTACTCCTTCCACTCCAGCCCCACTGAGACAATATGCTGGAACATTTCCCAAGTGCAACTTTCACCACAACGGTCCTTGTCGAGAAATGCACTGCAACAGCTGTAACAAAAACGGACATACCGCCCGTTTCTGTAGGGCGTCTGCCCAACAAGCCAACCCGGCCGCCAACGCCGGAGCAAGCCGAGCCTGTTACGGCTGTGGGGAAACTGGGCACTACAAGAGGGACTGCCCAAAAGCTAAAAACGCAAGCACCGGCGGTGTCGGAAGGATCTTGGCATTAGGACAGGGGGAAGCAAGGTAAGATCCCACGATGGTTACGGGTACGTTTCTCCTCAATAACTCATATGCATGCATATTATTCGATAGTGGAGCGGAGAGGAGTTTCCTTAGCCACAAATTCATACAATTATTAAAACAAAATCCCCAATCACTAAAAGATACATACGTCGTAGAAATGGCTAATGGAAAAACAGAAAGCACTAACGACATATACTCAGGGTGTATCCTCACTCTAGACAATCACTCATTCAAAATAGATCTATTGCCGGTTCCAATAAAAAGTTTTGACATCATCATTGGCATGGATTGGTTAAGTTCAAATCGTGCTGACATTCTGTGTTACGAAAAGGCCGTACGCCTTAATCTGCCGAGTGGAAAAACTCTTGTCGTCTACGGCGACAAACCTAGTGCAAACCTACAAATCATCTTTTGCGCCAAAGCCCAAAAGTATCTCCGCAAGGAATACCACGCCTTCTTAGCCCACGTAGTGGATAATAAACAAGAGGTGAAGAACGTCAAGGACATTCCGGAGGTCTGTAATTTCCCTGACGTATTCCCAGAAGACCTTCCCGGAGTTCCACCTGCTCGACAAGTCGAATTCTGAATCGACCTAATCCCCGGAGCTACCCCCGTATCCAAAGCGCCCTATCGCCTAGCGCCAGCTGAGATGCAGGAACTATCCAGCCAACTAAACAAACTGCTGAGCAAAGGGTTCATTAGACCCAACTTCTCGCCTTGGGGAGCACCAGTTCTGGTTGTGGAAAAGAAAGATGGATTGTTTTGCATGTGCATCGACTACCGCGAGCTAAATAAGCTTACCATCAAAAACCGATACCCTTTACCCCGAATCGACGACCTATTTGATCAACTCCAAGGAGCGTCTTACTTCTCAAAGATCGATCTGAGATCGGGATACCATCAACTACGGTTTCAGGAGGAGGATGTTCCCAAAACGGCGTCCAGGACTCGGTATGGTCACTACGAGTTTGTAGTGATGCCCTTTGGGTTAATAAACGCACCCGCAGTGTTCATGAATCTAATGAACCGGGTGTGCCGGCCTTACCTAGACAAGTTTGTGATGGTCTTCATAGACGACATCTTGGTCTATTCAAGGAGTAAGGAAGAGCATAACCAACATCTACGACAGGTATTGGAGACACTAAGGGCGGAGAAATTATATGCAAAATTTTCGAAGTGTGAATTTTGGATCCGAGAAGTGGACTTCCTCGGTCATGTGGTTAGCGAGAAAGGGATACACGTGGATCCCTCCAAAATCAAGGCGATCGAGAACTGGTCAGCACCAAGGACGCCTACAGAAATCCGCCAATTCTTAGGCCTCGTTGGCTACTACCGAAGGTTCATCCAAAACTTCTCTAAGATTGCCAAACCACTTACCACCCTAACCCAAAAGAGTGTAACTTTCAGCTGGGGAGAGAAACAAGAAACCGCCTTCCAAATATTAAAACAGGCCCTGTGCAGTGCCCCGATTTTATCCCTACCAGAGGGAACCGAAGATTTTGTGGTCTATTGTAACGCAGCAAACCAGGGCCTTGGATGTGTGTTAATGCAACGAGGAAAGGTCATTGCCTACGCATCGAGGCAATTAAAAACGCACGAGGTCAACTACGCCACACATGACCTCGAATTGGGAGCAGTAGTATTCGCCCTAAAGATCTGGAGGCACTACCTTTACGGAACAAAGTGTACTATCTTTACCGATCACAAAAGCCTTCAACACATCCTCAATCAAAAAGAGCTCAACATGAGGCAGAGACGATGGGTAGAATTACTGAATGATTACGAGTGTGAGATTCGTTATCACCCAGGTAAAGCCAACGTGGTAGCTGACGCCTTAAGTCGAAAGGAATACTCGGGTCGCCGAGTAAAGTCATTAACCATGCCAATCCATTCGCACCTGTCCATGCAAATCAAAGAGGCCCAGCTGGAAGCTTTGAAGCCTGAGAATGTGACAAGTGAGGCGTTAAGAGGAATGGATAAGAATCTAGAAGTCAAGGACGACGGAGCTCGCTATCGCATGAACCGAATTTGGACACTGAAATTCGGCGGGTTTAGGGACGTCGTCCTGAACGAAGCACACAAAACTCGATACTCTGTACATCCCGGTTCGGACAAGATGTACCTGGACCTGAAGAAACTCTACTGGTGGCCGAACATGAAAGCCGAAATCGCTACCTGCGTGAGAAAGTGTCTAACTTGCGCCAAAGTTAAGGTAGAATACCAAAAGCCTTCGGGTCTACTACAACAACCTGCGATACCCAAATGGAAGTGGGAATGAATAACCATGTACTTCATAACCAAACTGCCTAAGACAACGGGTGGTCTTGATACCATTTGGGTAATCGTTGATAGATTGACCAAATCTGCGCACTTCCTGCCAATAAAGGAGACCGACAAGATGGAAAAATTGACTAGGAAGTACATCAAAGAGATTGTATGACTACATGGTGTGCCAATATCCATTATCTCTGACAGTGATAGTAGATTCACTTCATGGTTCTGGCAGTCCTTACAGAAATCTCTAGGGACCAGGCTAGACATGAGTACAGCCTACCACCCACAAACCGACGGGCATAGCGAAAGAACTATTCAAACCTTGGAAGATATGCTAAGAGCTTGTGTTATTGACTTCGGTAAAGCGTGGGATACCCAATTACCACTCATTGAATTCTCGTACAACAACAGCTATCATACTAGCATCAAGGTCGCGCCATTCGAAGCTCTCTATGGCTGCAAGTGCAAATCACCACTGTGATGGGCTGAAGTGGGAGATATACAGTTAGCAAAGGGGCAAGTCCCTAACAACACCCTCACTGGCCCTAAAATCATTAGGGAGACTACGGAAAAGATCGTACAAATTCGAGAAAGACTGAAAGCATCTCGAGATTGACAAAAGAGCTACGCTGATAAGCGACACCAACCCTTGGAATTCGAGGTTGGGGACCGAGTGCTACTGAAGGTCTCACCATGGAAAGGAACGATACGTTTTGGTAAACGTGGTAAACTAAATCCAAGGTACATAGGGTCGTTCGAAATCCTTGCCAGGATTGGCCCAGTGGCATACAAACTTCGGCTACCCCAAGAACTTAACAACGTACACCCGACCTTCCACGTGTCAAATTTAAAGAAGTGTCTGTCTGACAAGACTCTTGTGATCCCACTCGAGGAAATCGAGGTCAACGAGAGTCTCCACTTCGTAGAAGAACCGATAGAAATCATGGATCGAGAGATCAAGAGAACAAAACAGAGTCGCATCCCTATAGTGAAGGTCCATTGGAACGCTAAACGAGGACCCGAGTTCACCTAGGAACGCGGAGATCAGATGAAACAAAAATACCCACACCTCTTCCCCAACTCTTGAAGTCCCGGTAAAAGTGCTAATTTCGGGACGAAATTCCTTCTAACGGGGGGATAATGTGACGACCGTCACTTTCTGGTCAAGTCAAAGTCAAAGAAAGTCAACAAGTCAAACTGCTCAACTCAACTAGTGCTAATATGTTAGGGATTACTTTATGTTTACTAATGTATAACTCTAAATTTTAATGCAAAGTAACACCTGAAAATTTCGAATGTTCAAAATTCTAAACCCTAATCAGATTGAGGGAAGTAACAACTCTATAAAACACTATTACGTGCCCTTCGGGGGTGTATAACACACAAAATGGGATCTAACTAAGTCTACGGTCTTTGATCTACGAAGAAAAACATTAATAAAGGCCCCCGACAAAGTCTCTCTCAATCTCTCCTATTGTATCTATCTCTCTCCCAAATCTCTCCAAGGATATGAAATCTCTCCCAAATCTCTCCAAGGATATGAAATCTCTCCCAAATCTCTCCAAGTATGTGAAATCTCTCCCAAATATCTCCAAGTATGTGAAATCTCTCCCAAATCTCTCCAAGGATATGAAATCTCTCCTAAATCTCTCCAAGGATATGAAATCTCTTCCAAATCTCTCCAAGTATGTGAAATCTCTCCCAAATCTCTCCAAGTATGTGAAATCTCTCCCAAATCTCTCCAAGTATGAGAAATCTCTCCCAAATCTCTCTATGTACCTTCCTCAGTCGAAAACAACCCAAAACCGAAGGAGAAAACCCAAAAGAACCCTCTTGGTCCGGAACCCTCTTAAGAACCGGACAATTTCGCATCTTCGGACCTCCCTCAACTTCGGAACTCCTTCACTCCGGAAAGTAGCTACGGAATGCTCCGCTTCGGACCGTCTCGCACACGATAGGAAGGCTTCACCCGAACAACCTCGCATCTCGGAAACCACAGATCGGCTCCGGAAGCTGCGGACTCTGCACTCCCCACTCCGGAACCATGAAAGAGCTTTAGAATTTCCATACTTGACTCCGGAATTTGGCAAATTGGCTCCGGAACCCTTGCAGATCCGAACCTCATTTCAGATTTTTGTCAATTACTGACTTTTTAGTAAATTTAAGTGATTTTGACTCCGGAAATTTCCTCAAACTTGCAATTTTCATAACTTAAACTCTCCAAACTCATATTTTGATGTATAAGACCCTATATTATCATATTTTAAATCACATTTTGGGGAGAGGATCGTAAACTAAGGACAATATCTATTGGGTGAGATATTGTGTTTGAGTGTTGACTTTCCATAAAGTGTGACACAAGCTATCCCCCATACCCACGTAGGACAACCCTCAGTCACTATTCATCCCTACCTAGTTAACTATTTGTCCTTCCACACCCCTCCTCCAGCTGGATAGTTTGATCAAAAGCTGGAAACCCTCATCTCTCCTTCCACTTTACTCACTCTCTCATCAAGAAGCAAACACTTCTCTCTCATTTCCCTCTCTAAGAACTCGAGACTCCAAGGCTGCCTTTGAGCTTTTCACCCTCATTCAGTAAGTATTCTCATCCTACATTGAACATTATTCACTCGTTCACTCAGATTATGAATCTCTCGTAACAAAGGTCACCATAATTGTTCTTAGATCTTCAACTCTCCAAGCTCCTACCAAGTGTTCTTGACTTGGAAACCCTTTATCTTCAGCATTCATCTAAGGAAATCACTCAAGGTGAGTTCATACCCCTACATTTTTATGTTTTCTTCAAGTTTTAGGGGGGGGGGGAATACAAGTTAACACACCTTACTATAACTCAAACTCATACTTCAGCCTTTCTCAGAAAAGTTGAGTCCTATTCACGGACTGTTTTGACCATCTTAAGCTGAATATCTTTCAAAACTGGTTCATATGCAAGTAGTTCAGGTTTATAACTTTCTAATGACTAGTTGCACATCTCCATACGATTTTTCTACAATTTATGGTGATTTTTATAAAACTGTCTATTATTTCAGAACCGAATCCGGACCAGTCAGTGAATATAAACATTTTCACATAAGTTAGAGACTTCTAAAAATCAAAATAAAAATTATGGATAAACTAGACACATTTTCTAAACTCTCAGAGTTTACGGATTCAGTTTTCGACTTCGTATAATTTTTCTATGATTTTTCTAAAACAGTGCAGAAAGGTTAAAAACCAATTCACAGCTTACAACCTTCATAACACTTTGTAACATGTTGAGCAAAGTGTTTGTCTTTGATGACTTCATATTTTACATGTGTTTTCTGTTAAGTTACATTTAAATAACAGAAATTACTCCTTGAATTGTAAGAGTCCTTTAAAATTACAAACATACAATATGAAACATAAGAAGCATAGTGATGCATTACTAAACATACTACACGTAAACTCGTTATCGTAAATTGTGAGACACGTCTTCATTGTACTCTTAGAGTACGGGTTAAAATTCCTGTAAGTTATAACTAGAGTCTCTTGTAGGGAGAGCGTGATAATTGTGTATAGATCTATATTGGGATTGACACCCCACACCTTGCTGCTAGCTACAGCGGGACTTGCAGGTCTACGGGTGACAAATGTCATAACAAATTCTAAACATCTGAAAAACGTTGTAGCAGGTCATCTAGTCGTAGTGTGGTTATAACGACTCACATAGGGAGTTAACAACACTTAAAGTTTACGGGAAATTCTATTCTAAAAAGGGTTTTATCTATTTGAAATTGCATACTTCGTTAAAATTTCGAAACGCACTCATACATTCGGTCTTGGGATTTAAGACTACATAACATTTTATAAGGAAAATATTCGATTTTTCTTATGCATACATTACCATTACAAACAAAGGTTATCAAACTCTACATCCAAAAGCTTATGAACTCACCAACTTAATTGTTGACACTTTTTCGAAATTACTTGTATTCTCAGGAAATCAGTGAAACAGGAAATCAACAGCTTTTGAGGATGGGACGTTAAATCGTCAAACAATTCATTTTTGGTCATCATAGTGTAATTGATTTTGAAACATGTAAACTCATACTACGGTGTAACTTTTTCAATTATAATTATGATGGTTGTATTTACTATGAGCACTATTATACTCGATGTTGTGATCCTATCCATGAAGTCATTTCCACCCCCGGACGTTTCCGCCATCCTTGGTTTGGGGGTGTGACACCATGGATGAGTTAGGGTTCTTATTATGATTTTTTTTAGTATTGGGTCCCATTAAGCCATGCAAAGGAGTAAAGTTGTCAACTTTACATGTTAAGACATCATTTAGGATCAGATCTGAGAATTGGACATAGTGGCTTAGCTGATTAAGCACTTAATGGTGATATTGGGTGGTTGTGGAGTACGATGGGCATACCCAGCTCATATGTCACGCATACTGGCCAAAGATGGCTTACGTTGGGTGTAAGTTTGAGTACGCCGAGCGTACTTAGAAGCCTTGACTTTTGTTGACTTTTGGGTTTTGGGCCATATATGGACTATTAGGGTTTTGGGCCTCGTTGGGCCACTAGTCATTATGAACTGGGTCATTGTTAGGCTTTGGGCCTTCCTGTATTTGGACCCATAATGGGATTTGGGTGTCATTTAGGAATATGGGTCATATTGGGCTTTTGGAGCCATTGGGTTGGGCCTTGGTTTTGGGCCAAGTAAGGAAGGGTAAAATGGTCTTTCACCCTAGGTATCAGACAAGTGAACATAGCGTGGGGATTTTCCGGTTCAGCAGCCCGATCATTTGTTTGACTGTCAGCAAAATGAGGTGAGTTTGCTCACTATACTGTAGGACACTAGGATACGTTATGTGCTATAAAGTCTTTGTAACTCCTGTTGTATGTGTTATGCCTATGTGCATGTTTGCTATATGTATGTGAGGTGAAATAGACCTGAGGGTGAAATAGACACGGTACAGCCTCGTGCTGGCACATGAGTTGAAATAGACTCGGGGGTGAAAATACCCGGGATGAAATAGACCCGGTACGACTTTGGGCTGACACATGAGTTGAAATAGACTCGGGGGTGAAATAGACCCAGGGGTGAAATAGACCTAACATAGATTTCAACTGGAAGATATGTATGGTATGCAGTATTTTGGGGAACTCACTAAGCTTCGTGCTACGGTTTTCAGTTTATATTTCAGGTACTTCCGGATCGAAGGGGACGAGCTTGTGATGATTGCATCACACACACACCACGACTTCCATTTATTTCACTCTGATGTACTGAGATGATTGACTGATATACTTTGATTTTCTTTTATGGTTTTATCAACACGTTTTGGATGATGGTTTTATCATTATTAAAATGAACTTTTTGGTCTTAAATTTTGGGACATTACAAGTTGGTATCAGAGCCTTGGTTTGAGGGATTCGGGCTTACTCTCGGGTGTGCCTGAACTCAAACTGAGGATTTGGTAGATTATTCATAAAAGGATTGTTTTATAAAAAGAATTTTCTAACAAAAGAAAGGGGTGTGGTGCATGCAATCGACCGAGCTCAAGTAAGTTTTCCTAAAATACCCATACATGTTTTATGTTATGCTTTAAATTGTGAATTTGTGAATCGCATGCTAGATTAGGTCTAAGGATCTACTCATGATTGCATTATATAATGCTAGGAGAGATGCCTTTGCCTACTGTATGAGCTTGTAGACTTGCATTCTAGTACTGATCAATCAGTGACAAGATGGCTTGCTTAGGTTATGATTGATTTCGATTACTTGATGCTCGAATGCTGCTTGTTTTATGCTTTTAGGAATTCCCATTAACATCAGCTAACTAGTAAGCGAATATGTTAAGTTACATATTATTGAGACTAGATAATTTTAGAAGGTTAGGTTTTAACTCTATTGCACAACTCTTTTCTGAGTCCAACCATTGTAGTGCGAGACCTTTCATTCAAAGAATTATCTGGTGTCGATGATATGTAATACTGGAAGCAGTGACGAGAACCTTATTGAGGAGGTTGCCCTAGGAAAACCTAGGAGGTGCTTCATTGCCGAGAACCTTATTGAGGATTGTTTGGATTGATAAGGGAGTGACTTGGAGGACTCAGGGCGAACCTTGAGGAAAGTACGGATAGATGTGGAAGGTAGTATGGGCCCGTACTACTGGAAGCAGAGGATCCGTTCTCGAATCAAGGAAAACCACGATAATACCAGGAAGATTCTGGAGTATGGGATTCCTCAGTGTTTGTGTATATATATATATATATATATATATATATATATATATATATATATATATATATATATATATATATATATATATATATATATATATATATCTGTGTATGTGTGTGTGTGTTTTGATGGTTTGAATGATTTATTTTCAGTATGGTGGTCACACGAGGAGGATGTGGTACTAGTTCTGGTGCTGGTGAGGGTTCAGGTTCGGGCTCTGGAGTCTGACATATGGATGATCATATGTGGGAGTTCATTTCATCAGAGATTACCTGCAATATTTTTTAGCAGAATCCTGTGATCTTTGGCACGGTATAGAAGGGTATTCTGGAGATTCTGGATGAGCGCTTGAGCGGTTTTCGTTCTAAGATGATGGTGATGGTAGGAGCCCGCTCTTTGACTTTCCAAGAGTTCCGGGCATGTGGGGTTCCTGAGTTCTTTGGCAATAAGGACCCTATTGCAAGCAGGCGTTGGTAGGAGGATGTTGAGAACGCCTTACAATCTAGTCTTTGTCTTGAGGAGGCGAAGGTTAGAATTGCATCCTGTCTTTTGAAAGACAGAGCTCGAGACTGGTGGGAGGAGGTTGGACACTCCTTAGGAGGAGAGGCGATTGAGTCCATGTCTTGGGAGGATTTTGTGACGAGGTTTCAGACTAAGTTGGCACCTGTGATTGAGGTCTAACAGTTGGTGGCGGAGATCACTGATATGTTCTGTGAGAGAGCGTTATTGGTTCTGAAGTATGTGGCGGACGAGGAGATGAAGACGCCGAGGTACCATGAGATGTTGAGGAGTGATATCAGGCACTTTGTGAGCCAATCCAGTTTCAAGACACTGAAGGATATGATAACACGCGCCAGATAAAGGGATATTGACTTGGAGATGGAGAAGAAGAGGAATCGGATCAGGTTTAGGATTTAGAAGGTTTGGGCAAAAGGCCCAAGGTATTTGATTCGAGATCGAGAGGCCAGCAGGTTCGGGGCCGTTGTGGCAAGTGCAGAAAGACGCATGAAGGAGCTTGTAGGGGTGGTGGTGGTTCAGGCTACTATAAGTGCGGAAATATTTGGCATTTTAGTCAGGATTGCACAGCCATTATCCAGGGATCGAGCCTGATTTGCTTCCATTGCAATCAGATGGGCCATAAAAAGGCCGATTGTTCGAGTCTAGCAACGGTAGGACCGGTTGCAGCTCCCGCTCCGACGACATTGAGGATTACGGATGGCTGCCAGGGCAATGAGGATGCGCCTATTATGAGGAGCCGGGCTTTTCAGCTGACAGCCGATGAGGCTCGTGCAGCACCTGATGTTGTGGTGTGTATGTATCTTCTCCTTATCTATTTATTTATGCTAATTTTCTACTTATATAGGTGTCTTTTGTTTTAGGATCATTCCTTGTGAACGATATCTCTGCTTTGGTATTGTTTGATTCGGGGACTACCCGATCCTGCTGTATGTGTTATATGCATGTGTACCTGTTTGCTATATGTATGTAGGGTGAAATAGACCTGTGGGTGAAATAAACCCGGTACAGCCTCGTGCTGGAATATGAGTTGAAATAGACTCGGGGGTGAAATAGACCTGGGGGTGAAATAGAACCGACACAGCTTTTAGCTGGCAGATATGTATGGTATGCAGTATTTTGGGGAACTCACCAAGCTTCATGCTCGGGATGATCGCATCGCACACACACCACGAATTCTGTTTATTTGACTTTGATGTATTGAGATGATTGACTGATATACTCTGATTTTCTTTTATGGTTTTATGAACACGTTTTTGATGATGGCTTTATTATTATTAAAATGAAATTTTTGGTCTTAAATTTTGGGACATTACAACTATGGCCTGACTCAAAAGTTTTTATTCTTTTTGACATACCTGCGGAATCATCATAACTTTTTAGAGCAAGCCCTTTTGTTTTGTTCCCCACAAATTCCCAAAACGTCTCATTTTTAAAAGCTTTACCAATTTTTTCCTTGTAAATTTGACGAGATTTTGCTATGACGTCCACCTCATTTGCACCGCTTTGTGGGTTGCAGGTCGCATTCATGTAAATGTCATTGAACTCCAATGCATTTTGTTTGCGGTCCTCCATTTCAAGTATGTGTGACTAGTCGAGTGATACTCTTTATTCATTAGGACACAAAAACTTTTCCAAACTCTTATATTAAAAGCTTCGCCGCTTTGGTCATTCCCTCTCGTCGGGTCCTCCAATATGTCTAGCCATGCTTGCACCAACACCTACTCTTTTTTATCAGTCCAACCTTGGCTTTTTTCCTTTGCTTTTTTCTTTACTTTTTCCTCGGGGTTCAATAAATTGGGTTTCTTGAACCGACTAAAAAGGCTCGAATTCGGGATTTATATCGGGTACAGGTTAGGATTGGAAATTCGTTTGGGGTTGGGGTATTTGCATGAATTGTGTTTGAGAAGGGTATTGATGAGGAATTGAACACAAATATGGATCTATGGTTTGAAATAGTAACTTGCGGGTGAATAGATAGGTTGATCGTATTAATGTCGATAACAAATCGATAACGAAATGCATGGTGAATGTGTTGTGGTTTTTGAAAGATTGAGAAATATTTTGAGAGAAATAATCACATTGTGTACGATGAAATGTTGAGGTTTAAGTGTGCATTTATAGTGGTTGGAAGAAAGTTTGAAAATTTTAATTTTATTAGAAAACGGCTACTTTTTTCTAAAAAAAAAAGATGGTATAAATTTTATCAAAATGGTATGATTTTGGTTTAAAAAGGTTGGAATATAGTCAAATGGTCAAAAAGCAACTCATCACCATCACTCAATCTTTCTCTCCTCTCTCCTCTCGCTGGTGAACCGACGAGCCTCCTTGGCGCATGCCAAGAGGCGGTGTGTGGCAAGCCTTCACAATGTTGGCGATGTCATTAGCGACCTCCACTCTCCATAGCCGCATTATACAAGTTAACAACATGCCCCCTTCCGCCAGTGATGATTGCAGTAACATAGATTTTTGGTTTCTCAACATTATTGGAATAATAGAAACTTGGAAAACCAATAAGGATCCCGATTTTATGCACTATGTGGAAGCAAAAATTTTCATTCATCTCATTACTTACAATTAATTAGAACATGAAACATTAGAATATCAAGAAATTGAGTAATCTAACAACTTTTTTTTGTTTATATTAAAAAAATAACCATTATAAAATCCTTTTTGCAAAATAACCATCGTCTCCACAACGGTCCATTTCAGATACCATTTCGAACTATGCACCCGACCCACCCACTAAAGACATTCTAAAATGTCCATTCCCGACTACTCGAAATATTTCGGAGTTCAATTCACAAAACGTGGTTCTATATTTTATTCCGACACATCCCGAAGAAATAACTACAAGCCCATTTCGTCACATTTCGACCGCTTCTACATATTTCAGAGTAAAAAACCAAAGAAGATATGGAACATAATCTTGACGATCTAGTTATTTTACGGGTAGTTTCTTCAATCCTATACTTTTAGTAGTTTTGATTTTAAGATTATTGTTGTGAGAAAGTTGTTTTGTAACACGACGAACATGTACGGAATGCCCAGAACACGTTCCGATCCCGCTGTAGGTATTTAAATTTGATTTAGGGTTAACCCAAAAGTAGTATACTTATTTGTATTAGGGTATTATACATCAAATTTTGGTATTCCGAAACAAAAAAACAATTCCGGAACGTCTCCGGAATGTCCGCAATGCGAGGAACACGAAGAAATTGTCCGGAATGTGAGGAAAAACTCCAAAATGTTCATCACATTTCGTTCCGGATCAACATTTAAACTTATAAATAACCTTAAAATTAATTTGTTTGTTTTTATTTAAAGCATGACAAGATTTTTGAAGCATTAATTACACTACCTTGTAAATCAGCAATTGTTGCGGAAATTCTTGCGACACTCAAAGACAGACCGCCACACGAGACTATATTCCAAAAGACTTGTTTTAATAGGTGGTTTGATATTCCTGCGGAGGTAGAAAGGGTCCCTTTACTTCTACATTACGTGTTTTGCCACGAAGTTGTAATAGAGTCTCGAAGTGAAGTTGATGAAATGGTTTTGGAGATCGGGGGTACAAGCTGACTTTCGGGAAGGAAGAATTTTGTCTTCTTACCGACTTCCAGTGTGGTGATTATTTTGCTGCCTTCGACTCCGGCACTACTTTCCGATCTCGTGTATATCCTATGGTTAAGAATAATAACCCCTTGAAATTAAAACAAGTGGTTGATGTGTTTGAAAATTCTCTTAATGACTTATCGGACAAGGATGCGGTCCGTTTATGTCTTATATATCTGTTAGAGAAGGGTTTCAATGCGCGGTTGCCTCGTCAGCGTATGAAAAACGAGTATTTTGGTTTTGGTTTGGTATCCACACTTGATGAATTCAACATGTTGAAAGATCTTATATGCTCAAGAGTCATATTAAAGTGATATTGCTAAATAACATATGATACTAATGGGTCACACTAACAACAACTTGATACAATTGATTATTTATTAGAAATTGATTTTAATAAATATTCAATAGAACTCTTATAATTAAATTGAAATTATTTATTTCATGGAAATAATAAATTCCATTAGCAAGTAACTTAATATATATCATATGGTATCATTTATAAGTCATGTACAAACTTTTGGACAAGTTGAATCCTTTTGTCTTTTTCCTAAAAGACAAGGTTTATATTTTATAAAAGAGTTTATAAAAGTTTGACTTTCTTTCTTCTTCTTTATGCAATTTTTAAGATATGCATAAAATCAAGAAGTGTATGGCTTGTCTAATCATGTTTTAAAGGCATGGGAGACATGGTTATGACAATGGGGACAAGTTTGCTTAAAGTGCTAAGGACTAATGGTTAATAACTTCACTTTATGCATATAAATAAGAGAGCTTGCACTTGGATTATTTGTTCATTGATTCCTTGATGCAAAATCTGAATCCTCTCTTCCCTCTCCCTTTCTCTCTAATTTTGGTTAGAAAACTTGAAGAACACTTGCATCTTCAAGCCCTCTTTAAGTTCATATTGGTTATGAACTTAAAGCTTAAGGGTTTAAGAGTTTTGGACTAGCATCTACATCAAGTTGAGTCATTGTTGGTGTCTCAATTGTTCCACATTCTTCATCAACTTCCAAGCCTCCCGAGATGACCCAAAGAACTACAAAGGTTGTTATTTCTTCACCTCATCTTTGGTTGGTGTTTTAATCTTTCTATAACTTGCAAGAAGATCTTTGGTGGGTATAAAATGTTTATGTTATTTCAAAAATTAAAGTCCTCCATTGCCATATTTTTCAAGTTTATGAAACTATTTTTGAACTAAAACCCAACACATGTATGATGTCGTTAATTTATAATTATCATTACTAATTGTTAATTTAGTACAAAATTAACTGCGATTTTTTTTATGTCGCAACTATGCATGGGCGAGGACAACTTGGGATCAATTTTATTCTCAGCTATGCACTGTATTCGATAAGGTTGATAAGCTTATACATCTAGTGCAACCAAAACCTACACAACCTCAAAAAATGACATACACCTTAAGAAGAATTTTTTTACGCTTTTAAGGTAAAATACATGATTAACAATTAAACGTTTTCTGTTTGCTAATATTCTAATACATGATTCTTTCAGATATGGATTCTTGAGACATTTCATGTTAGTTGTTTGTTTGCTACCCGAAAAACGAATGTGATCACTCAATCTATTGGATGGTCGAAATTAAAGAAGATGCAGGCGGAATAATGTAAGTAGTTTCAAATCATTAAAGTCGTATGATTACTTATATAAATTTTCACCTCTATGTATAATGTATGCTTACTTATAATTTTAGAATTTTCTTAGCAGAATAATATACTTATAGAGAAGTTGGAGCCGACAACAGATGAGAGTAGTGCTGAATGGTGGACTTTTATCACTTCGTGGATTGAGCTCCCTACTTTAGTCACCACATATGTTCACATGGCACCTTCTCTAACACCATCACCTCAACACTCTCCTACATATGATCCTTAACAAAAGAAGGCACGACAACGTGCTGGAAAAGGTTCATATGCATCTGACCCACCACCACTAGAAAATGTACGATTAACTGATAAGGACTGAATTATTATTGAGTTGCAAAAGGAGGTTTGTGAATGTCGCGAGACGTTGATGACACATGAGATGCATTTTGTTGAACTTGAAGCTATGATATCCATGCTTCTAAAACTTAATAATAAGGCTACTGGAGATGATGTTGGTACCTCAAAGGGGGTAGAGGTACATTGTTAATTATTTATCCCCATATATTTTGTACTTAACCTTATGGTATACCCGTTATTGCATCATTTTTAATTAAATATTATGGAAACGTACAGACACTTATCATAGATGACGTTGGTACCATACAAAACAATGACTTTTGGGACCATGGGTTTGGGTATATGTTAGATACACCTATACAGCCGCTGAATGACGGACTGGAGCACATGTCTTCATATAATCACTCGTCGGATATAAAAGTGATTTCATGGGAAGAATACAAAACGTCTGCACCACCTCTTAAGCTTTCTCAACGAGAAAAACATGTATCCGTATGGTTTAAATTCCCATGGATACAAATGAAGAGGAAAGGTGTTGAATGCCAACAACCAGTGGCGGACCTTAGTGGAGCCCGGGGGGTCCCGGGCCACTGCTCCGATTCCGGCACGTAGTGTAAAAAAAGTTTATGATTTTTTTTATGTTTTTTCTATTAGGTGCACCGACTTGAAAAATATGAGTGTCACTACTAATTTAGATTTTTTCAGATATTTTTTTTAGTGTCACCCCTACTAAAACGTTCTGCGTCCGTCACTGCCAACAACCAACACCGTTGGATAATTTTATAGATCCTACCATTCACACTATATATAAAGAAAGGGATATTTCACTATTGTTTTCGTATTGTTTTATCACTACTATACCAACAATTGACTTTTGGACGCGCTTATGTGGGGATAGTCATGCGGGTTGGTTCGAATGTGATGTAAGTTATAAACTTATGTGATCATTACATAGTATGCTTTTAGTAACAATACTTACTTTATTGTATACATGTGTTGATTGGAAATCAATCATGATGTGGATAAGAGAGTGTAAACCGAATGATGCTCTGTGGACATTTGTGCCGACAGCTTTCAGCACAGATGCATATGAATGGAGTAATATGATCGACGGATCCATCTATCCATCTTGGTCGGAATGTGATACGATATACTTGTGTTTTAATTAAATTAATAAGTAATAGTTATTTATAAGAAATTGTTATTTGATGATTATTTAATTTCAACATTTATGCAACTTTACATCCCTATCAATATACCGAATGTCCACTAGTTTTTGGGTGTTTTGGATTTCAAGACATTCAAAATGATTATATATGATAACCACTAGGTAGATGCCTATTTTTCTTAAGATGAATCTTTGTTTAAATGTATGCGAGTCCATATCCACAAACTCCTAATGAGTATCAAGTATTGGGGTACCAAACCCACTAATGTAATCCCCATTGAGAGCTTCAAAATCACCATTGAAAATGACGCAGACGTACCACAACAGTCTAACAGTAAAAGGGATTGTGGGGTGTTTTTCTATCGGTTCATAAAGATGTTGATCGCGAGGAAATCATTGAGCATAGAGGGTTCAACCAGAAGTTGGGCAGTGTCATATCGATGATTTTTTTCGGGATACGACGATAAAATAGAAGTTCATTTGAACATTATAGAATTATTTAAATCATATTTAACTTTCTATGGTTATTACTTTTGGTATATATATATATATATATATATATATATATATATATATATATATATTAGAGGGTTTCCCGTGCGTTGCATGGGACGGAAGGTGTTCGTTGTGTCAAATGAAATATGTTGCTTGCATTGGTATCCGTAGTAAAGTACATTGCTATTATGTGTAAATCGTCATCAATCGGATGAGTAGAAATGCAATGTAAGTGATGATAGTAAAAGAAGTACAATGCTATATTTGAATAGATTTTCAAAAACAATGAAAACACAATCTTATATCCGGGTAGTTTTAAATGAATGTACAATGTAATATACAACAAATGTAGAAAGAAAATTCTATTGATGCGAAAAAAAACAAAAAAAAAATCATCTTTGTAGAAAGAACATCTAGTTATAGGTCAAGACAACCATTGTTCTTCTACTTATGCTACATCATCCATTTGAAACATTAAAATCTAGTGAAAGCCTCACTATAAGTGGTGTCAAATAACACAACACATAAAAAGCACATACAATTTGTTCTACTTCTTCCTCATGGCCTGTACTTTCATTCAAAAGGAAACAAAAAAACAAAAATTAGATATCATATAAAAGAATGTTTGTAGTAAGACTAAAATCACATAGCAGACAAACATGTCAACAGATTGATAGCTCACCATATATTAGAACCCCACATATCATTTGTAAATAGTAAATAAAAATAATAAAAACTCATACCAGGGGAGGGAAGTCATACAAAACAATAAAAGATTTGAACGGAAGACTTGATTGGTCCAGAATTAGAGAATTCAAAAGGTTCAAAGTAAGACAAACCAGTAGATGCTGATCCCGAATCACTACTGGAGCTACTTGAACTATTCCTTTTGCTGGTCCTCACATCTGTGTCCACCAATGTCCACATCCTCTTCATTATCTTCATTACCTGAAACTAACAACAATATTACAACCAACCACCAAAACAACCATATTTTAGCTTCCATGAAAATAAATAAAATAAACCTTAAATGGATGCGTAGATGAGTTGATGAACCCCGACTCATTGTGAAGCTGCAATAACACATACAGAATCATCAAAACGATCACCCAAAACTGCTTGGTAAACAGGGATCTTTGTAAGAAATTTGTACCTCAATTTCACAAATTTGTAAGAAATTTTTAAGAAATTAGATGCTTCTTCACAGTCACCCATTCTTTCACCTGTAACTTGTGGATGTGAGAAAAGTCGGTGGAGTTAGTGCGCGAAAGGAAATTAACGACCATACATGATGAAATAACAACTGTAAATTGGTCGCATACGTTACTCGATTGCTTTTCACTGCCTTCCATTTCCGATATCTGATGGTCGAGGCGAGAAGGTGGGTGCCCTGCCACTACCTTTTGCTTCTTACTACTGACCACTTTCTTATTAGCTCTCCTGCCTGAATCCAAGGCGAAGGGTGCGACCGATTCTAGGTCGACCTTTGGAAAATTGATTTCTAGAGAGAATGAGAGATCGATTAGAGAAGGAGAACCGGTAGCAGCAGATGGAACGGGAAATTTCGAAGGAAAGGGGATCGGTTGCATAGATGCATTCTGAGTTGCCTTCCCAAGACACGACCTTCAATTTCATCCGATGCTTAATGACCGAATCAAAAACATCATCGCCTCAATACCAAAAGAAATAAAAATTGGAACCCAAACAAAAGAGATTAGGGTTATGGACTGAAGGGGTACCCTCTGAGAATTGTTGTTGCTTCTGATCGGAGTCGAGAAAAGGAGAGGTAGAACGGTGTTCAGATTCCACTCCATACTACTCGATATTTTACAAATATTTGAATAATGTATCAGATAATAAGAACTTATCACATGAAATTGGAGGCTCAGAAAAAAAAAATTGGGCCAAACACCGGTATGGCTGCAAACACCGGTTGTATATTCCAATCGGATATGCCTTCCGAGTTGCCATGCCAAAATACGGCCTTGAGTGTGAATTGCTTTCACAAAAAAACTCATCATCGCCTCAATCTTGATTCGTCAACAACAATAAAAATCGGAACCCATCAAACAAAGCAATCAAAAAACGTGAAATAGAAGATAGGGAAGAAGGAGTCAGAGCATCAATCGCATAAACATAAGAAAGAGGTACAGAAAACCAGCAGCAAGAGACGATTGAAAGTCGATGGTATGCGTCTCCAATGGGAGAATGTAGATGAAGCACCACCGATCTCAACACCCACAACAAAACGGGAGAAGACCACATGCACAACAGGTCACAATTCCACCAACGATTTCCGATTTTCTAAGCACTGCCATATTGGATTTTAAGAGGGTAGAAGAAGGTTAGAGGTGGATATTAGCGAAAGTAGGCGATTGTGGATATGGGAGAAAATCATGGTCGCCGTTTGGATTTAGACTGAGAGAGGAGTAGACGAATATAACCGATGAGAGGCGGTGGAGGGGTCAAATACTTTGTGTAGGTAGAGAACACGTGGCCTCCACCGACCAATTTTTTGAGGGTGAGTAAGCAAGGAGATGCAGAAATAACAAAAGAGGGAAGACGCCACGTTTCTTGTTGGTGTCAGAAACTGAAATTGCCCAACTAAAACCGTCAAAAAGGAAAATGGAAGGACAAAATATAAAAAGATATAAAAAGATGGACTAAAGATGCCAAAAAGCTAGCAAGTTTACTGTTCCTATTCTTCACATCTTTAATATATATATATATATATATATATATATATATATATATATATATATATATATATATATATATATATATATATATATATATATATATATATTAAAAAACTTGTAAAACCGTAAATAAACAAAAAAATTAGGACATAACACAAAAACCATATAAAACCATAAATAAATTAAAAAAAATTAACAAACAACACAAAAAATGATTATTTATTTTTTAAAAAATACAGAAACTATCACGGAGATCGCTGCTGAATATCCTATTCCGGAATACATTTTTTTCAGTCCGGAATGAACATCACTACTCTGGAATATGACATTCCGGATCATAAATGGTTATTTTACAAAATTTATAAAAAATTAATTATTGTTATCTAATTATTCATTTATATGAGTTTTGATTAAACAATTTCCCTAGAATCACAATGCTTATAGTTGCGTAAATAAAGGATAAACATAATCTGAGCAATAGAAGCTCAACAAATTATATGGGAAAACTAATGCATTAGGGAGGAGGGAGTCATTCCCTCCCAACCTACTGAACCCACTGCCACATCACTTTTTCTCTTTTGTTTTTCTTTATCTTTCCGAACCCACAACACACGGAAATCGTATCTTTTTGAACCCACTCAATTAAAAAAAATACAAAACAACTAAGGTACAAGTTTTAAAACACATGGTGCAACAGAAAATAAGAAAGAGAAAGTAGAGAGAGATGATGAAGTGGGTTAGTGAAACCAATCAACCCACTCGTTGAAGCGGGAGTGGTACCGCCGATAACTGTATTGCTAATTAAGATTTTACATTTGATTGTTTTGTATTTTTTTTAATTGAGTGAGTTCAAAAAGATATGATTTCCGTGTGTTGTGGGTTCGGAAAGATGAAGAAAAATAAAAGAAAAAAAATGATGTGGCAGTGGGTTCAGTGGGTTGGGAGGGAATGTCCTCCCTTAGGAAATTTCCATCATGGAAGAAAATATCTTCATTGATAAATATAAGGAGTCAGTACAACAGCATCACCACTTTTTGTACATTTACCATATTTTCTGCCTAATTAATGACCAATCTATGTCACGGTCACGCCACAGCCTACATGTATACACTTATCATTGGCCTTGAACATATTCCGTGTCAATCTACCATCTATTTTCTCCCCCTCCTTCAGTAGTCTGAAGAGAATTACCAGACAACCATTTCCATCATCTGTCCCCCCTTCATTAATTTTGGGTGTTATCGTTCATCGCAATTTACAGATCATCCTTGTTGTCACTATCAAGCCGCTATAAAAAGACCATTCAAGATAATTATGTACCACCAAGCCGATATTCATTTTGAGCCTTTCCACAAGAGCCTTTAAACACGAGAAGGGCTTTGACAATGGGGATGAGAGTAATGATTGATAGCCAAGTGCTCCTCAAAAAATTAAAATATTACGATATTACTTTCCATTATAATTAATTTTCTCAATAATCACATTATACGGTATGGCAACCCAACTAGACATTTGTAAATTTGTAATATTTATTTAAATGAAAGGGGACCAGTGTATATTAAAAAAGATCACTATGTTATCAACCCAGTGAACTATTTAATTATTACGTGTGCCCATGAGTTAGGAATGGGAGAATATATAATTTAGCAATATTATTAACAGATAATAATTAATTTATCAAAGATTATATATATTCATAAGTAGTTTTAGTCAATAAAATCTCATGGGCATTGCTATTTCAATATAAAAGTGTTGGATAAAAAGATGTCTGCGACCGATGATCTGGTCTCACCAGTTTTGATGCATACTAAGGTTAACATTTTAGTTCATTATCTAATTTGCTTGACCAATCTTTATAATTGCTACCTCGAACAAATATAAATTAAAATCTAAGTAACAACGCTAGCAGTTTTTCTTATCGATTCATAAGATCATCGAACATAAAAATACACTTTACTCAAAGCCTGAGAGACAAATCAAGCTGATGAAAATCTTCTTGAACACTCTCACCCTTATAACAATAATCCAACCCTGTTCTCCCAACATGTCCCTGATGTTCCATCCCCATTACGAAGGGTCGTTGAACCCAATCAACATGGCTCGAAGCATTGGAATAAGACCTTGATACCTGGTTCCAAGCTCTAACTCCTGCGTTAATATATCTGCTTTTCTTAGCCAATGTACGTTCGAGCTTGTGAGCATTCTGATGGCCTCCAAGTGCTTGCGAACTATAAAATTTTCTCCTACAGTAATTACATGGGAAAACTCGTTGTTCGGGGTTGGTGGAGGACGATGAAAGAGAAGAAGAGTTAGTATCATGCAAGAGGTCTAGGGTGTAATCACTTTCGGGTAGGTTTAGATCGAGGAAACTCATGGCTGTCAAGGATAGCAAAGAACAAAGTACGTACAAATTAAAGATATGAGTACGTTCAAACTTAAGAGTTGAGTTATATAGAATGGTTTATGGTTTACTTGGAAGTGAGCATCAGCTTATATATAGGCTTCCTGTCTTTCAAAAATAAAAAAATAAAAAAAGTTATATATATATATATATATATATATATATATATATATATATATATATATATATATATATATATATATATATATATATATATATAGAGTGTGGGCAATCGAAGTGTTGTCGCCTCCATAAAGGGCAGGATCGAACTCACTTGTCGGTATATATATTCCTTAGTTTATCTTTACATGTAGGGATTAGTATCTGGGATCGTTGAGTGTTCGATCTATGTTTAAAAGTGTTAGTGTTATGAAAACAATAACAAAAAACAGTCTTGCTAAGAATTTATGTCATTCTGGTTACTTTGTACATTCGAAAAAAAAAACTTTTGTTTAAATTTGAAATTAGGATTCATTATCGTTTTTTGTTTAAAAAAAAAACTTTTATTTGATGGATAAAAACAAAGTTCCATCTTACTCTAACTTTGTTTAAATTTGAAATTAGAATTCTACGTTTTTTGAATAACTAATATAAATGAAATTCAAATTTGTTAGTTGATTTTTCGGGATATGACTTGTATTCAAATTGAGAGTGAGATAATGAATATGAGCAGAAAATAAAAATTGAGGGATCGTATGAGAATGACATGTGGCATTTAATGGATTTAGAAAAGTGACACATGGCTATAAAGGATTTTTTATTAGAGAGGTAGACTAGTTTTGTTAATAAAGGTTTTGGAAAATTAAGTCATCATCTTCACTCTTTCTTCTGTCGGCACTCACTCGAAGAGTGTAGGTGATTTACCTGTTTTGATCATATCATGATGTTTCTGAAAGGGTACTCTCTCTATTCTTTAATTTCTATTCTTACCTCATCTAATTTATTTTAAAATGAAGTTTTAATTAAATTATATTATATTAACAACGACACTACTTCATCGATAAATGTTTTCTAGAAAGTTGTTATAAATGATGCATTTTTAAATCTTTTATTATTGAGTCTTAATCCCCAATATGTCTAGTTAATGAGAAATATACAAATCTAGTTCATAGATGTTACTTAGGACCATAGCGAGGAGGATTCGAATTCTTGATTCTTCGAACCATAAAATTTTTAGACAAATGACATAACTCCAATAGAGAATCGAAATGATCATCCAAATCCAATGAAATACGGCTTTTAATGAGCACATAACATTTCATGGAGCCAACTTGATAAAGCAAAAACAATAGTATTTGAGATTAATTTTAAAAGAAAAAAACACACATTTTAGGTCTAAAGTGGAAAAAAAAAATATAAAATGTAGGGTCTTTTATGAAAAAAAAATCAATTAGTTTACATGTTGGTGACCTGTTAGAGTCCGAAATAACAAGTTTCCAGTAAACTTTGGCTCTTTTTCGGAAAAACTAAAAGTTTTAGGTCTAAAAAGAAAACAAATCAAAATATAAGGTTTTTATTGGAAAAAACCCTAAAAAAGGATATATATGTGATATTTAGTTTTTCTTTATGGAATTGGGTCACAAGCTATCCAATTTGTCCCAAATTGGTTAGAAAGGATTTTCTCAAGGACCCTAAATCCCAACTTTTGCTATTTTTATTATTTTTAATGATTTTAATTATCTTTGGCTTGTTAGGTTGGAGTGAATCCATCCCATCACTCCCAATATCTTTGTCACATCGTTACAATATCAATTCTTTTACTTCTATTTTATTCATCCCACAATATATGTAAATTCATCTTTTTATATTTTCAAACCCACATAATTTTTAATTTTAAAACAAATATAAACTAAATAAAATAATGTAAAACTAATTTCATAAAATATTAAAAAAACAAAACTAGTTCACAAACTAATTCAAGACAAAGAAAACGATATGTAGTATTAGTATAGAAACATAGTGTAAGATTATTTAATGTATAGTTTTAAAATGATGGAACAAGTTAGTTTACCTTGTAAGAAGTATAGATTTATGAGGTACTATAAGGGAGGAGGGATAATGACTTGAGAGGGTAGCATACTATTGATTTTGGTCACATTTGGTAATTAAACTTTTTTTTTGTGATCTAATAGCCCTTTAGCTTGTTGATTCGTGTAGATTTTCCCCTTCCGACTACTTAATATCGGTTTTAGCGGTTGAATCGGTCCTAGGTGTCTTTTTATCCTATGTGGCAAATGAGGTGGCATGTAGGCCTAATTAATAAGGCTGGTATTAAAAGATGGATGTTGCTGGTTGCTTTATTGTGCCCTAATACCCCGATGATGGCTTCCTCCTACAGCTTCTGCTCGACCTTCGATCGATCAAGCAAGAAATCAACAGTAAACAACACATAAACTTGTGATTGTGGGTTTTGGATTTTTGTTAACCATGACAGAAAAATAAAGAGGATAGGTTACGATATGGGTAATTGACTTCATGACTTTATGTCTTTATAGATTTTCTTCATATTATGCAACTTGGTTGCCATCGAGCAAAATGGATGATTTGCCTACCATTTTTTAGAATACTCATGGTTGGAAAATCATTAGATGCAAAAGTACTCAACAACGAAAAATAACACAGTGGGTAGACGGAATGACGATGAAAATGAGTTATGGACTTCACTGGTTATTTAAAGAGTTATACACCTTTTCTTTAAATCTATAATCAAACATATAATAAGTAGTACATTAATTTATTTATTTTTTGCACACCATTTTAAACAAGGTATATATGTGAGATAAATATTGCAAGTTCTTGAATTCAAGACAAAGATGACAAATATCACCAGTTTTATTTTGTATAAATTTATCCACAATGTTTGGATATAAAACACATAATACATAATGAATCATACTAAACCAATGTATTATTTATAATAATACCCAAATAAACATTAATATGCTTCAAAAAACATCAATATTTATCTAGGTGTCTTTACCTCTCAGATTTACAATATGGATTTGCCAACATGAGCGCCACCAGAGATAAATTGAGCTCACTCTTTTGCCACTGATGTCAAACTTGTTCAAGCACTATCGACATCCGATGCCAGACTTGTCTTCGATGCGACACGAGATCTAATTCGTTAGAGACGTTTCATGCACAAAAGTAGTCGGAATTGGTGTTGTGGAAGTCTTTAGAGTAGGCGTATATGTAGAGGCCATTATATAGTAGGCAAGAAGTAGGCATAGGATAGCTCATATTTATTAAAAAATATGGTGAAGGAAGTATGGTCTGGCTCTCAAAAGTTGGCCTACAGTTAATAATCCATAGGTATAACATCAACACTAACTTCGACGATTGAAGCATCTCTCTAGACCTTTAGTTAGTGAGTTACTTGCAATTAACCGGTTCCTATGTATTTCATAAAAAAATGTCTATCATGAACTCTCTTGTTGACAACTAGCAACATGATGTAGAATCCAGAGAGTCAGAAATTGGGGAATGGAAAGTGGGTGAGATTTCTTCGGTCCTTGAAATTGAACTTTGTCGATATTTATTATATAGTATAGAAATATATTACTATCAGAAATTTTAATCAAAGTATCATAAAAGAATATTTTAGGATCAAATAGATTCTAAAGGTATGAAATCATGTTTGAAACCAAGTAAAGATTTCACAAGAGTGTAAATAAGATTATGATTTGATTAGAGTATGAGAATTCGATTACAGTTTTTGAATGAAAGAGTTCACAAAAAAATCCCTACTATTATAACTAGCATCCCTTTATAAAGGTTAACAACCCGATGAGTTGGTTAGAGTAACATCCAATAACAAAATGACACCTAGATAGTGACAGTTGTAATATTGTTAAGCATATTCGCTTACGGAACCTAGGTACATAAACTCCAAAACTTAACATACTTTCGGAACTATATATTGAAGACTTTAAGTATTACAATTACGAATGCTTTCTCATTATGACTCAAACACAATGCATATAAACTATGAAACCCAGCAATCCCCCCTTGTGTTGAGTCGCGAAAGGAAGTCTTCATTTCAACTCATCAAAAACTTGAGGAGCATAGACAAGCACTATAGTCTGAACTGTTATCCACTATCTCAGCATGTCGGATATAAATTTGATATCAGTCTTAGAATTCAATCTGCAGAGTTCAACCTTCTCAAGAATCCCATTCAGCGTTGTAGTATTGTAGCAGTGCTTATCTTGTAAATACATCATTCGGTTTTTTCAAAATTTATTCACTTTAGATTGTAAACAAGTCCCCAAGACTATTTTTGTATCTGACCATCTCTCATATTCTCAAGCCCATCTGGCTGATCACAATAACCGATATTTATCTTCTTCTGCTTCAAGACTTAAACCATCTCCACATCCATTTTACACAACTCCAAGAAGTAAAATTAGATCATCTTGTTTAAATGTAAGAACTGATTACCATACTTAGTCTTGTATATCGAAATATTGAAAACATGAACCAGTCATGCGGGTTCATGAGTGGCAGATCAACAAATGAAAATAAGGACTCCTCATTATCGCTCCCTCTAACAACTTTGAACTTGTAGTTCAAAAATTCATCATTCATAACACATTCAGCTTTTCATTCACATATGGTAAACATCTTCTTAAAACTCCACACTTCATATTGAGGTCTAGACTGTGAAGTGTAGAACTCAAACAACTTTCAGTTCATGGCTCCATTTTCCATCACAACACCATATATGTTCGGGAACTTCTAAACAAAAAGGCATTTACTGTCATTGGAAAATCCAACTGACAATCAACCTTATTCTCCAAAACAAAGGATGATCTTGGATTAAGCCAATACTTCTCCACAATTTTGATAGCCTCATTCATCATCCTATCAACATTTCATTCAAGCCATAGAGCTTTCATCGTCAGTTCTACAGCCTCTGGTGTATTTATAATCTTCACATAACTAGATCTTGATGCTTTTGATGGAAAAACATGAATAACATCCGCAAATAGCTTTTTTAAAGGTTGAAAACCAACATTCACCTTTTTAGCTGTTTTAGGCTTCTTTTTCATATTGGGCACCACATAAGGGTTCACAATATTGACATTACCATCATCTTCCACCTGTTGTGAACTAGCATTGCTATTCGGAACACCCTGAATAATATATAACAGCGAAAAGAGGGGTAGAAGCTTCATATAAAAAAAGCAGAGTTGTATGGAGCATCTTTGTCTTCAACAATCTTCACAAGCCTTTGATTGATCCCAAAATTTCTTGCTTCGACCAATAGTAACACACGATCCCTCTTCGCAAGCCTCTAATTGATCTCAAAATTTATTGCTTTAACCAATACTAACACATCATCCCTCTTTGCAAGCTCAGATTGTACAAAAGACAATTCTTGTTTGAGAGTAGAAATATTCATTTCCTTCCTTGCAATTTCATCAACCAGTTTTTCTTCAAAATCTTAATGATTAACCAATGTATTGATGAATGTAGTGTATATAGAATTATTCATAGTATTATCATTCAAGATAAGTGTGTGAAGCTCCTTCATCTCACTTAGAGATGCTTCCATATTCTGAGCATGATCCTTAACTAGTTTCTTATTCTCTGTAAGCAACCTTTTACTCTCCAAAAGAAAAGTCTTAATAGTTGCTTCATGAACTGTCATGATAGGTTGAAAGTACTTGAAGAAAATGCTTCACCATGGCACAAAAACATGTTAAGCTTACAATTCAGTTCCCTATAATATTTTCTTG
Organism: Lactuca virosa; assembly: GCF_052849685.1. Lineage (NCBI taxonomy): Eukaryota > Viridiplantae > Streptophyta > Magnoliopsida > Asterales > Asteraceae > Lactuca > Lactuca virosa. The sequence goes on from NC_136433.1 coordinate 146,470,335, forward strand.
TCAGCGTCATATTTTACGTTTCTTTATCAGATTCACTCTCATCATCGAGAAGTGACAGAGCCAACTTTGGTTGAAAAAAGCCTTCAAAAGAGTTATTATTATTACCCAAAACATCATCATCATCCAGAGTATCATCAACCCTAAATGGACTATCTTCGTTGTGTTCTGAAGGTTTTGTTAAGGGCTCTAAGTTGGGAATGGTAGTTTCTAGAGTAGGAATCATAGTAGTAGAAGTTATGGGTGCGGTTTTGAAAGGAGTAGTTGATGGAGTAAAAATTGGAGTGGCTTGGGGTAGAGAAGTAATAATAGGTTGCATTGGAATAAAAGGAGATTGAGATTGGGATAGATTGAGGATGGGTTATTCAAGAGCAGTTTGAAAATTTTCTTTTCCTGTGGAGGTTACGAGATGAGAAGTAGTAGATGTTTGAACTAATGATACTTGAAGAATCTCTAAAGCTTTCAAATTCTCAATTTGCATCGGTATCGCAAAAGTAGCTAGTTTGTCGAAACAAAAAGTGACCCTCTTCAGCTAAAGAACCGCGGACCTGAAGACTTGGTGATACCGTAGATAAGATTTAAACCGAAGATTGTTTTTTTTGTTTGTCAACCGCAGACCTAAAGACCAACCGCAGAGATGGACGATGCATGAAGACTTTATGTTACTTTAACTGACATTGCTTGTTTACTTTGTCTTGTCCGGTGAACCTTTCATGGTCACCATATTCAGTTGTTTAGTATTAGTTTAATCCTCAATGTAACTTTCGGGAATCATTAAATAGCGCATCCCTCTTCACGTACTCAACACCAATTCCTGAACTTTTATTGAAATACAAAGATCGTTCATCTCTATCTCTATTATCTTTTGATAAACCGAGTCCCTCTTCACTTTAAGTTGATCACATTTACTAACTTGTGTTTGAATTCAAACCTCGTTATGAATCAACTTGATGTCTACTTGATATAACTTGTTGCTATCTATTTCCTTTATATTTCTGCAATCTAACTCTTCTAACTTATTATTGTTGAGCTAACAAGATGCTTCGAGATTAACTTATTATTCCGCATTATATTATCTTGTGACTAACGTTTGTTCAAGTTTTTCTCTCAACAATTGGTATCAGAGCCAAAGTGGTTGCTTTTTAAACAAAACTTTGATTTTAGAAATCCTTCTATACCACTGAAGGTCATTATTCAAAAAAAATATACAAAAAACACAAGGAAATATGGCACAAGCTTTTTCATTAAACGTTTCCAACAGTGTTGGAGGTTCGAACAGAGCTCCAATACTTGTTGCAAATGAATACCACCATTAGTCTCAAAGAATGGAAATGTATTTTAAGAGGTTCGGTAGAGATGTATGGAGGTCTGTGGAAGAAGGACCCCATGTCCCTGCTCTCACTCCTGTTCAAGCAGATGGTACTCAGGCACGACTAGGTACAGGTCAGGCAGCCATGAACCGACCAACAAATGATGACCTTGACAAAATGGAGAAATATGCCATAGCCTTCTATGAAATTTCATGTGGTGTTTCTACAGACAACATCGGCATCATCATCAACTGCAATTCTGCCAAAGAGATCTGGGTTGTGCTAAAAAATCTTTACCAGGGGTCTGAACAAGCTCAATACAAGAAACTTACAACAGCTCTCAATGAATTCACCAACTTTAAAGCCTTACTTGGTGAAAGTCATGACGATTCATTGAAAAGGTTCAACCTTATCATCACAAAGCTGTCAAATGTTGGTACAGTTCGAAGTAATCATGTAACAAACCTTCAGTTCCTCAACGGTCTTGGAAGACATCGAATTGCGGCGAAGATGATAGTCCAAGGAGACAGAAAGATCCATACTATCTCACTGTTCAAACTTTATGGTGAACTCCAAGCCTAAGAATCAACCGTGTCAAAGGATTGTGCAAATTTGGGAGGACCACTTGTCTTGATGGGTCAATCTCCACAGTTCAAAACTGCTCAGTACCCATATACCGCTGAGTCATCATACCAACACTCATATGACAGCTCACCACAATCATATGAAGCTGATGCAGAACTTGATGATGAAGAAGAGTTTAAGAATGCCATTGCTCTGGTCAGCTAACAGTTCAACAGACTCCCACCACCCTCCTTTCGAAAGAACCAACAGTTCACAAAACCACCTTTCAATCGCAATTTCAACCCGTAGAGTAACCATCCAATATATCCTAGAAATCCTCATCATCCTTCACAACCGCAAAATACTTCTTCAAAGGAGCTACTACAAAATAACAAATACTTAGACTCTGGTACTACTACCGAAGACAAAGATGGAGTCATTTTTTGCCATAAGTGTCACAAAGAAAACCACTTTGCCAAAGACTGCAAAGCAAACGTGGTAAAAGTTAAGGCATTCTACCTCATAATGGCTCAAGAAATGGAGGAAATAGAAAAGGCAAGAGCTTATGTTGCTTAAGTAAGAAGGCAACATCAGGTGTGGTCCTCGGGGATGAAGATAAAGAGATCGATAACAACAAGCAGAAAGGGAAGATTTACATGGTGACAACCAGTAAGGAAGACAGATCGACGAACCTACAGAGAAATTATTGCTACATTGCAAAGGATGGCACACTCAACATTGTCGAACAGGTAAAAATTATGAGTCAGTAAAATAATTACAGCATGCATGAATGTGAACCATATTTAGAAAGACTTAATGACACTTGTGCTGCCGTCCTTTCAGACTACAACACAGCCCTAGACGAAAAGAACATAGCGTCCCAAGAGCTATGCCATGTGAAAGGAAGACTAGAAGATAAAAGGCTTAAGGTCACCATGTTAAAAAAGGATTTATTGTTAGAAAAAGATGCTAGGATGTTAAATGAAACTAAATTAGATATTGCTTTGAATCAATGGGATCTTGCCCGAAAAGAGATTGTACATTTAAATCTTTTAATTGAAAAACTGTTTAATGAAAGTGAAGCTATTGAGAATCTTGTTAACAACGGGACCGTAGACAACACTTATAATTGGGGATGGTCGATTGGGTTCTCAACCGATGAGACCTCTTCTCCCCAATTCAATGTTGAACGTCCCTATGTCCCACCGGATAGACATTTTCAATATCCAGTAAATAGTATGACATATCCCGAAGATATCCAATGTCACTTCGGTAGACTTCATGAACTTAGAAACAATTGTGTCATTGAGGAAATTCTTCCTGAATCTTTGGGTAATTCAGAGGCATTCATACCCATTATTGGCACAATTAGTCCTGGATCTCAATCAAGTTCAGTTGTTGATGAAGAAATTTTCTTGGAAGGACCTGAATTAGTCATAGATTGCCTATCTTTGTCTTCCAAGACATGTCCCAGTCAAAATTCATCTCTGACTTACTCTGCGGTACTCTAGTCTTCTCTACCGCAGACTCAACTCAAATCCACAACTACTCTTCAGCCTATTTTGCATGAATTGCCAATTAATAATTTTGAATTTGGCCAATGTTCTCAAAGCCATGAACTTTCTAGTTCTGATGACTCAATTCCTCGACCTTTACCTCAAACAAAAAATTTCAAAAAACTGCAGTTAAATGCTTCTGATGTGGTCTCACCAAAAGTTCAAGCAAATTTGGCTTTAGAAAAGGAGATTAGATCCTGACGTGAAAAGCGGGAAACTTATTTCAAGAGAAAAACTTTCAAAAATCAAGTCAAGTTGTCAAACAAAAGGAATTTTGAAAAACCCATTACTGCAAAAACTTTTCAAAAACGTATTGCAGTTAATGGATCGTGCAGAAAGGAATGTACAGTGACAAAATCTTTTGATTCAAAAACTTCTGCAAAACTTCAAAAAGAAGTCACGTCAATTTCACAAAACTCCTTAACAAATCCAAAATGGAAGGGTATTTTGCAAACTCCAATTCTTTCAAAATCACATCAGTCAGTCACAAAGTCAAAACCTAAATCCAGGTCACGTGACAAGCCTTTCTCAAGTCCCAAGGACACTCCCATAAAACACACCGCAAGTACCGGTCACAAGAAACAAGCCACATCCTTCAGACCGTTGAGTAAATATGGTCTCTGGATAAATGAGAAAAACCTTGCCTTTGGATTTTACCCACTAGAAGAGTCACGTCCAATTCCAACCCGTAACATTCCAAAAAGTGTAAAACATCCTGGACTTGGATTGAAACCAGAAAAGAAACATCTTCATAAGTCCCACGTGCATGCATTTGTTATGAAAGTATCCCACGTTACCTAGGGCTCCAAACTTGTTTTGGTGCCAAAACTAACCAACTAATTGTATAGGCAATGTGCAAGGAGGAACACGAAGAGGAATGGTTAATCGATAATGTCTGCTCCTTGCACATGACATGATGGTTAGAATACCTTCGTGATTTCAGGCCAATCAGTGGTGGCAGACATGTCACCTTCAGGAACAACGCAAATGGGATTATCAGGGGTTATGGAGTATTGACTACGGGGAGCTTCTCGATTCAGCGAGTTGCCTACGTAGAGGGTCTTAAACACAATTTGATAAGTGTGGGTCAATTGTGTAAGGCAGGTCATCAGGTCGAATTCGACAGTGAGTATTGTTACATAATGACAAATGACAGGAACACTTGCTTGATCAAATCTAAAGCTGAAGGGACAATGTATCCATTGGATGTATCTTTGATCATTGGCAAACCGCAGCTGTGTTTTCTATCCAAGGCAGTGTCTGAAGTAAGTTAGTTATGACACCACAAACTTGATGACCTTAACTTCAGATACATCAACAACCTGGTCACCAGAGAGTTAGTCTGTGGGCTACCAATCTTGAAGTACAACAATGATATGTTATGCCCAGCATGTGAATGTGGTAAACAAATAAAGGCTAGACATTCTTTGATAGTTGATTCTTCAATCGTTGAACCACTGGAATTCCTCCACATTGATCTTTACGGTCTATCAACTGTAGCTAGTTTTCACCACAAGAAATATATTTTGGTCATAGTTGATGATTTCACTCATTTCACTTGGGTCTTCTTTTTGAGACTTAAGTCTGATGCACCGCAAACCATGATTAACTTCATCTAGGAGATAGAACTTCAAATCAAGCTACTAGTCAGACTAGATAAGAAGTGATAACGGGACTGAATTTACTAATCAACTCTTAAATAGCTTTTTAGTCTCCAATGGAATCAGTCACAACTTCTCGGCACTTTACACACCACAATAAAAAAGAGTAGTGGAGCGAAGAAATAGAACATTAGTCGAAGCAGCTAGATCGATGCTTAACTTTGCCAACCTTCCTCTCTACTTTTGGGCAGAAGCACTGGCAACTGCATGCTTTGTTCAGAATATAAGCATCATTTGTAAACACCTCAACAAGACTCCATGTGAAGGTCTCAACTATTGGATTAGGTGTCTTAGCCCATAACTATAATTGGTATGTACTTGACTCGATAGTAGCATGGTCCTTTTGGGTTGCCTTTACCGGAGCAATTTGATAGGATGGGTATTTGAGAAAGAGGTTATTTGTGATTTATTAATATATTATATGATTAATATATTAATTGAGAAATCATATTATTTAAGTGGTATTGATCAAGAATTAATTTGGAATTAATTTAGTGATCAAAAGAGACTGATTAAATTTACAGGGACTGATTTGGTAAATCTGTGATACTTATAGTTTGGGCTAATAATCCATGTTGATTAGGAATGGACTAAACCTATATGAGAGTCCATTAGGGTTTAGTCCAAAGGGCCATCAAATATTAAGAGTCATGGTGAATTAGGGTTTACATGAATGAAACGCTAGGAATTCCACACTATAAAAGTAACCCCTAAGCACCCTAAAATCGGCCATAAGAATTCCAAGGTGAAACCATAGCTGATTTGTGCTTCCTAACCTCTCTCTCTCTCTCTCATAAGCCTCCTTTTGCATTTGGTGTTTGTGACACATTTGAGGCATCACATTTGAGGTGCTAAGCTCTTGAAAGGCAAGGTTCTACAAGCTACAACAAAGAGGTATTCATCTAACTAGTTTTATGTTGTATATCTCCAATTGCATGCTAGTTAGGGTGTATGCTTTGGATGAAATGATATTGCATGTATAACTTGAGAAAACTTAGATCCAAAGCATCTAGGGTTGTATATGCACCATAGGATTGTTATAGTGCTCAAAACCCTTCAGTGGTATCAGATCTTAGGGTGTTTTCTATTATATTGATGCATTGGTTAATTGTTCAAAGCAAAAAGAAATCATTTTTGGAATCTGCCTGATGCCCACGACGTAGTCAAAGTTACCACGACGTGGTGGACCATCTGTTTGCAGATTTTCAAGTTTTTTGGCCATTTTTTTATTAGGATCATTACCACAAACTGTTTTGGACTGTTAAAATTCGATATTTCTTATAAGGTAATGATTATCCTCATCAAATTGAATGATGATTGTCAAATTTTAAGATAATTACTTGATTTTAAGAAAAACTAATTATTTGTAGAATTTGATTTGAATCATCTTGCTATGTGAAATTAGATTAGGTCAATTTTGTGATATAGTTAATTATATGATTAATTTAGTTGTTATCAAATTGATCCAAGAGTTTTGAAAAGTTTCAAAAACTTGCCCTCAAGTTTTGGAATTTGAAAAGATTGATTAAAAGGCTTTAATTTTGAAATATTTAAATTCTAAACCCTAGAGTTTTAAAAGTGTAAAATTGAACCCGTATACTATTATAATATTAAAATCTTAATACTTATGTATATGTATAAGACAGTCAGTCTTACCGTTAGTAGGCTTATTCACTCGTGTTTCTAGCCTAGGCATTAATATTAAGGTGATAGTCTAGGTTAACCGTTGTAACTCATTTTGAAGAAATAAAAAAGGAATTATGTGAATTCTATGTGTTTTATGTGTTTTATGCTTATTTACTAGGAGTTAATTAATTAAGAATAAAAATGAGCGTCGAAAATAAATTTTAGATAAAGCCGATATCTATTAAGAAAGTTGTAGTGGTCGTGACAAGGATTACGGATATATAAAGAATGCCGAAATTCGAGTTATAACGAAGAAGTTATGACCTGTCGAAGTTTCACGACAAAACCGGCTCGGTGCTGAATGTCGTAAAAAGTGAGTTTTTGATAAACTACTTTTTAGCCTTAGTGATCTAAATGAAACTCGTAGTGTTCGTTAAACCGAGAGTAGTTATAAAAAGAACACCCAAATATGATTTCGTATGAGGAAGTTATGATTTTTCGAAGTTTCAGCTTAGCAGTAGACAGCTAAAAACTCGAATTTTAGATCGATTGATTTTTAGCCAACACGACCTAAACGAGAATCGAAGGTCTCGTAAATAGTAGCACAACGGTAAAAAGTCTGACGAAAACGGACGTCGGATGAAGAAGTTATGAATTTTTAACGGATTTCCTGTCCCGGTCTGTTAAAAATTATAATATAAAAATTAAACTCAAAATTAGCCGACGAAGTCTAAACGGAAGTTGTAGAGCGTAATTTTACCTACGCGTGCATATAAAGAACGTCAAAAAAGGAGCTTGTATACGAAAGTTATGGATTTTAGAAGAGTTTTTGCACAAAAACTGAGAAAATTCGCATAGTCACGATTTGCCACGTCACCCTCGCTTAGAACGTGCCACGTGTCCGAAATCCGTGAGTCAGGCGAGCAACGAGACCGAACCCTCGCAGCATGCCACAGATTCCCCCCTACTTCGGACTAGACCTCGGTCCAATCAGGAGAGGACAGCGAGGCCTTCGCACGTGCAGCCACCTGCGCACCCTCGCCTGCGGACCCCACCACCAGAACCGACTTCGGACCCCTATAAATAGAAGGGTCCTGCGAGCCTTCTCGGGTACTTTTGGGATTTCACCATCTTTCACCCCTTTCTTCATATTTTCTTCATCTTAACATTCCCCGAAGCCCCGATATCAATTATAACCCCCGGAATACGCCACGAAGTGCCCGTGAAGCCTGGAAAATTTATATTTTCGGTTTCGAAGCCCGACCTTTGCAGAGCCCGGTTTCTCAATAAAACTCCTGGTTTTATTAGAAACGAACGTTTTAGGAAACGAATTGCTGCTCGATTATCATCGAATCATGTGAGTGTGTAGTTACTTTCAATTTACACATAGATATGAATAATTTACTATAAAATACGTGTTATGTGTAAATATGTTAATTGTTGATTTGAGGTGACTGTTGAATTGATGTTTTATGCAAGTTTTAAACTGTATATGTATTTTATCTACAAATATATTGGGTAGAACATGGGTAGACAAAATAGTCGGTGGGTGTTAAAATGATGAGAGGCCTCGCTGTCGCTGTTGTTGTTGGTGTTGTTGTAGTCGTCTAGAGGAGTATAGATGACGATCACGGACCTTTCTAGACAGTCCAGTGGTACACTAGCAAGTTCGCAACTTGTAGGTGTTGATGAACTAAATGTTCATTGGTGTACTCCAATCCCCCTCATGGTTGCCTTTAGGACATGTATGGCTGAGGAGTCCCCTTAGCAGTAGTGTCGAACCCGCTGATATTCCTTAGGATAAGTCCCTTGTGTTAGGTGTTTAGGGGCGTAAAGTGAGGACAACGGGAATGGGTAATCAGGATTATTGTTGATTGGTGAACTTAATAAGTTATTATTATTGTGGGTTGAAAACCCTATATGCTCACCAGGCTCCCAAGCCTGACCCACTCAGCTTTTTATTATTACAGGTAGTGGACCCCGAGCATATTCGGAGGACGATGAGAGATTTTTGGATTATAGGCCAGTAGTTGTAAATAACTGTTGAAAGGCTTATAATGTCTTGTTTATGCTTTTGATCTGTATCGGAACATGACATCCCGAGGTTTTGATATATATATGGGAAATATATACCTTCTTAAAGAAGGGTTTTGATAAACATTATCATGTTTTATATTGGGGACCTATTCCGCAATATCTTTTGAAAAGATTTCGCTGATTTTATTTTAAAAAGCATAAATTAAATTGGTCTTTTCTGGCCGAGAAATTAGGGGATGTCACAGTTTGTATCAGAGCCGGGTTTAAGCGAACTAAGAAATTGTAGGATTTCTAGACTTAAACTTAGAATGCTAAGTGATGATTGTGAGGTGAGTGTCTACCATATTTTAGACATGAGCACTAGTTTATTTTAGGAAAGGTGCCTAAAATGCCTTTATGTGCTAAATGCTATATGTTGCCATATATGCCATTATTTGTTCGGATCTATGGTCTGTTGCCGACCGGATCTGGAAACCTTATGTGTATAGGATTCTAAGCGTATGATTACGAGATTAGAACTAACATGTAAACGTTTCAGAGTGATAAGGGAATTGACATGTCTAACAAGGATAAAGACCTAAATTCGCCTTATTCGGTATATAGATTTTAATGGCAAGAACTCGAAGTGGAGCGGGAAATGCAAACAGAAACCAACAACCTCAACTCCAAGTGGTGGAACAGGTGCCTATAGTAGGAGCTGCACCAGAACCCATCACCATGGCTGGAGTACGAGCTGTGATTCAGACCATGATGGCTGAACAGAGGGAGGAGTTGAGGCAAATGTTGCTGAACAACAGGGATGAACCTTCAGTTCCTGTTGAACAACGTGAACTAAATGACGATCGATCTGAAGAAGGGAACAACAGCAGATCGGTTGGTCATAGTGAACCGCTTGTGGTTGGGAGGAATAACCACGAGGGTAGAGTGGAGAGAAATGGGTGCAAGTATAAGGACTTTATGACTTGCAAGCCCTCGACCTTCACTGGAAAAGAAGATCATGTTGGAGTTATGGACTGGATCTCAGAAATCGAGTTGGCTTTCATGACTTGTGATTGCCAAGGCAAGTTACAAACCACCTTTGCAGTGCGTCAGTTTAGGGGTAGTGCTGCTCGTTGGTGGAACACATTGGGGAAAACCTTAAGCCCTAATGAGCCATTACAAATGACTTGGGTAGAGTTCTTGGTGCACTTTAAGCGCAAGTACTGCTCGGCCCAAAACGTACTTGAGTTAGAAAACCAATTTCTAACGTTGTAGAAGGGGAGTATGACCGTTGACGAGTATACGAATAACTTCACAGACAAAATGGAGTTTGCTTTGCGTATTGTCCCAGATGAGCTGGCAAAAATTTACAGGTACGCAAAGGGACTTCCATGGGAGTATGCGGTGCTAGTACGTCATGCACTTACTTTGGAGGCAGCTATCTGGGCTGCCAAGTCTGTTGAAGATATGATGAAGGGGAGAGCCGCCAGCAAGGTTGAAGTTGGCGAAAAGAGAAAGTTTGAAGGAACGTCAGGTTCCAACAAAAAGCACAAATTCTCGAAGTCTGGTTCGAGAAAATTCGGAGGAGGAACCGAAGTCAAGTGGTGTGACAAGTGTAAGAAGAAACATGCTGGGAAATGCAGCGTGGGAGTCACTTGTTACAAGTGCGGAAAGCCAGGGCATTATGCTCATGAATGCACCTTCACTAATAACGTCTGTCATGGGTGCCATGAAGAAGGGCATATTTTGAGGGATTGCCCGAAGAAGAAGGATGCAGCGAAACCCAATCTGCTACCAAAGCCGAAGGCGAGAGCCTTTCAGATGACACTCGAAGCTGCGAAAGAAGAAGCCGATGTCGCTTCAGGTACCTTTCTCGTAAATGAATTGCATGCCCAAATTTTGTTTGATTCTAGAGCCAATTTCTCCTTTATATCGCATGAATTTGGTAGAAAACTAGCTTTGCCTGTTGATAGACTAGTTAATGCTTTATTAGTCGAAATTGCTAGTGGCAAGTTTGTACCTGTTAGCCATCGTATGAAAAACATCATCATTGACTTGGATGGGAATAAGTTCCACGAGGAATTATTGCCTATCGAGTTAAATGGTTTCGACATAGTTTTAGGAATGGATTGGCTTAGCGCCAATGATGCCGAAATAATGTGTAGGAAGAAGATAGTTAAAGTAAACCCGCCAGGGAAACAGTCGTTTATGGTGTATGGAGACAAACGCAGAGTAAATTCAGGAATCATTTCCCTAATGAAAGCCAGAAAGTGTTTGGCCAAGGGGTGTACATCATATCTAGCGTTCGTGATCGATGCTCATAAGGAAAAGAAGGAGGTGCAGGATATTCCGGTGGTGTGTGATTATCCGGAAGTCTTTCCTGAAGATCTTCCCGGATTGCCCCCTGATCGACAAGTAGAATTTCGTATCGACTTGTTACCAGGAACGACGCCGATAGCAAAAGCACCATATCGATTAACACCAACAGAGATGAAAGAACTTATGACACAACTTCAGGAGTTATTGGACAAAGGTTTCATTCGACCTAGTTCATCACCCTGGGGAGCCCCTGTGTTATTTGTAAAGAAGAAAGACGGGAGCATGAGAATGTGCATCGATTACAGAGAGCTGAATAAAGCGACGATAAAGAACAAGTACCTGTTGCCAAGGATCGATGACTTGTTCGATCAGTTGCAAGGATCGAGCTATTTTTCGAAGATGGATCTTAGGTCGGGGTACCATCAACTAAAGGTGAGGGAGCAGGATATCGAGAAGACTGCGTTCAGAACAAGATATGGACACTATGAATTTTTGGTTATGTCGTTCGGATTAACCAATGCCCCAGCAGCTTTCATGGATTTGATGAACAGGGTTTGTAAACCATACCTTGATAAATCCGTGATAGTATTCATAGACGATATCTTGATCTATTCGAAAAGCAAGCAGGAGCATGAAAAGCATCTGCGTGAAGTGCTAGAAGTTCTGAAAGAGGAGAAGCTGTATGCAAAGTTCTCCAAATGTGAATTTCGGATTCAAGAAGTCCAATTTTTGGGTCATGTGGTTAACCAAGAAGGGATCATGGTTGACCCAGCAAAGATTTAAGCTGTGATGAAGTGGGAACAACCAAAAAGTCCCACGGAGATTCGAAGCTTTTTAGGATTAGCCGGATATTATCGCCGATTTATCCAAGGCTTTTCTTCGATCGCTACTCCATTAACAGCTTTGACCCACAAAGGAGCTACTTATGCTTGGAATGAGAAGCATAAGGAAGCCTTTGAAAAGTTGAAGAAGAGATTGTGTGAAGCACCGATTCTTTCGTTACCTGAAGGAGTTGATGACTTCGCAGTCTATAGTGATGCCTCTGGAGTTGGATTAGGATGTGTCCTGACCCAAAGGGATAAAGTGATAGCGTATGCATCGAGGCAGTTGAAAGAACATGAAAAGAACTACCCAACTCATGATCTGGAGTTGGCAGCGGTAGTATTCGCCTTAAAGATATGGAGGCATTATCTTTATGGTACTAAGTGTAAACTTTTCACTGATCATAAGAGTCTTCAATATCTCTTTAATCAGAAGGAATTGAACATGAGGCGGTGGCGCTGGCTGGAACTACTCAAGGACTACGACTGTGAGATACTTTACCACCCTGGTAAAGCAAATGTTGTTGCTGATGCTCTCAGTCGGAAGGTAAATCTTGAAAAGAGAAGGCCAAGAGCGCTGAAAATTGAAGTCGTCTCGACCATTGTGGAAAGTATAAGGAAAGCTCGGGAGGAAACTTTGGAGAAAAATGACCGGAAGGAGGAACGTTTGGGTAAAGCGTTGGTGTTTGATACAAACGGTCAAGGATTGAAGGTATTCAAAGATAGGATTTGGGTACCTAAGATGGGAGGAATAAGAGGTCTTCTGATGGAAGAAGCTCACAAAACCATGTACTCAATTCATCCCGGCAGTACGAAAATGTATAGGGATCTAAAACCCTATTACTGGTGGCCGACGATGAAGCTCGACGTTGCTAAGTATGTGGCTGAGTGTGTAACTTGTGCTAGGGTTAAGGCACAACATCAGAAACCGTATGGGAGTTTAGAACCTTTACCTGTACCCATGGGTAAATGGGAGGACATTACCATGGATTTTGTGACTAAACTACCCAGAACAAGGAACGGTCACGACATGATTTGGGAGGTCGTTGATCGCTTCACTAAGAGTGCGCATTTCATAGCCGCTAACGAGAAATGGTCTATGGATAAACTTGTGAATTCTTATGTGAAGGAAATTATGAGGCTACACGGTGTTCCGTTAACGATTGTATTCGATCGTGACAGCCGTTTTACCTCAAGGTTTTGGAGGAGTCTACAACAGGAATTGGGTACCAAGTTGTGTTTGAGTACAGCTTACCATCCGCAAACTGATGGTCAGAGCGAACGAACGATTCAAACATTGGAGGATATGCTGAGAGCATGTACCCTAGAATTCCAAGGTAACTGGGATGAACACTTACCTCTAGTAGAATTCTTCTATAATAATAGTTTCCACTCAAGCATTAAGATGGCACCTTATCACCAAAGTGTCGAACGCCATCATGTTGGCTGGAAGCTGGGGAAAAGCAGTTTATGGGACCTGAGATAGTCCATCAAACTACTGAAAAGTTGAAGGTGATAAGAGAAAGGATGTTAGCAGCTCAAGATCGACAAAAGAGCTATGCTGACAAGAAAAGACAACCGATATCCTTCGAAGTTGGAGATTCGGTTTTACTTAAAGTCTCGCCGTGGAAGGGACTTATAAGATTTGGTAAAAGGGGAAAATTGAGTCCAAGGTTTATTGGACCATTTAAAGTTCTTCAGAGGATCGGGAATCAAGCTTACAAGCTAGAATTACCGGAAGAACTGGAGGGTATTCATAACACATTTCATGTGTGTTATTTGAGGAAGTTCACGGGAGATGTGCCCGACATAATTCCGATTTCTGAGTTAAAGGTGGATGAAAACAAGAGGTTGATTGAAGAACCTGAGACGACCGTTGACCGTAAGACTATGAAGTTGCGACGCAAGATGGTTGATTTAGTGCTTGTGCGCTGGAAACATACGAATGGGCCAAATCTCACCTGGGAAACAGAGAGTGACATGATGAGTCGCTACCCGCAGTTGTTTGTTGGTGTGTGATTCCGGGGACGGAATCATCCTAAGGGGGAGAGAATTGTAACACTCGTGTTTCTAGCCTAGGCATTAATATTAAGGTGATAGTCTAGGTTAACCTTTGTAACTCATTTTGAAGAAATGAAAAAGGAATTATGTGAATTCTATGTGTTTTATGTGTTTTATGCTTATTTACTAGGAGTTAATTAATTAAGAATAAAAATGGGCGTCGAAAATAAATTTTAGATAAAGCCGATATCTGTTAAGAAAGTTGTAGTGGTCGTGACAAGTATTACGGATATATAAAGAATGCTGAAATCCGAGTTATAACGAAGAAGTTATGACCTGTCGAAGTTTCACGACAAAACCGGCTCGGTGCTGAATGTCGTAAAAAGTGAGTTTTTGATAAACTACTTTTTAGCCTTAGTGATCTAAACGAAACTCGTAGTTTTCGTTAAACCGAGAGTAGGTATAAAAAGAACACCCAAATCTGACTTCGTATGAGGAAGTTATGATTTTTCGAAGTTTCAGCTTAGCAGTAGACAGCTAAAAACTCGAATTTTAGATCGAGTGATTTTTAGCCGACACGACCTAAACGAGAATCGAAGGTCTCGTAAATAGTAGCACAACGGTAAAAAGTCTGACGAAAACGGACGTCGGATGAAGAAGTTATGAATTTTTAACGGATTTCCTGTCCCGGTCTGTTAAAAATAATAATATAAAAATTAAACTCAAAATTAGCCGACGAAGTCTAAACGGAAGTTGTAGAGCGTAATTTTACCTACGCGTGCATATAAAGAACGTCAAAAACGGAGCTCGTATGCGAAAGTTATGGATTTTAGAAGTTTTTGCACAAAAACCGAGAAAATTCGCATAGTCACGATTTGCCACGTCACCCTCGCTTAGAACTTGCCACGTGTCCGAAATGGGTGAGTCAGGTGAGCTACGTGTCCGAGCTGCTAAGTCATCCGAGCACCTGATCTGATCCGAAGTGGTCCAATAGCGGTGCGACACATACTCTGTTGCACGAGACCGAACCCTCGCAGCATGCCACGGATTCCCCCCTACTTCGGACTAGACCTCGGTCCAATCAGGAGAGGACAGTGAGGCCTTCGCACGTGCAGCCACCTGCGGACCCCACCACCAGAACCGACTTCGGACCCCTATAAATAGAAGGGTCCTGCGAGCCTTCTCGGGTACTTTTGGGATTTCACCATCTTTCACCCCTTTATTCATATTTTCTTCATCTTAACATTCCCTGAAGCCCCGGTATCAATTATAACCCCTGGAATACGCCATGAAGTGCCCGTGAAGCCCGGAAAATTTATATTTTCCGGTTTCGAAGCCCGACCTTTGCAGAGCCCGGTTTCTTAATAAAACTCCCGGTTTTATTAGAAACGAACGTTTTAGGAAACGAATTGCTGCTCGATTATCATCGAATCATGTGAGTGTGTAGTTACTTTCAATTTACACATAGATATGAATAATTTACTATAAAATACGTGTTATGTGTAAATATGTTAATTGTTGATTTGAGGTGACTGTTGAATTGATGTTTTATACAAGTTTTAAACTGTATATGTATTTTATCTACAAATATGTTGGGTAGAACATGGGTAGACAAAATAGTCGGTGGGTGTTAAAATGATTAGAGGCCTCGCTGTCGGTGTTGTTGTTGGTGTTGTTGTAGTCGTCTAGCAGAGTATAGGTGACGATCACGGACCTTTCTAGACAGTCTAGTGGTACACTAGCAAGTTCGCAACTTGTAGGTGTTGATGAACTAAATGTTCATTGGTGTACTCCCATCCCCCTCATGGTTGCCTTTAGGACATGTATGGCTGAGGAGTCCCCTTAGCAGTAGTGTCGAACCCGATGATATTCCTTAGGATAAGTCCCTTGTGTTAGGTGTTTAGGGGCATAAAGTGAGGACAACGGGAATGGGTAATCAGGGTTATTGTTGATTGGTGAACTTAATAAGTTATTATTATTGTGGGTTGAAAACCCTATATGCTCACCAGGCTCCCAAGCCTAACCCACTCAGCTTTTTATTATTACAGGTAGTGGACCCCGAGCATAGTCGGAGGACGATGAGAGATTTTTGGATTATAGGCCAGTAGTTGTAAATAACTGTTGAAAGGCTTATAATGTCTTGTTTATGCTTTTGATCTGTATCGGAACATGACATCCCGAGGTTTTGATATATATATGGGAAATATATACCTTCTTAAAGAAGGGTTTTGATAAACATTATCATGTTTTATATTGGGGACCTATTCCGCAATATCTTTTGAAAAGATTTCTCTGATTTTATTTTAAAAAGCATAAATTAAATCGGTCTTTTCTGGCCGAGAAATTAGGGGATGTCACAGGGTAATCTTCGATGGCTCAAATTTTAACGATTGGATTCGTAACATTCGTATGGCCATTCTATACGAGGAAAAAGAATATGTCCTCGATATAGAGCTAAAGGAGATTGATGAGGAAACTGCTACTCCTGAGCACATGAGAAGGATGCAACAAAGGTGTCGTGCATCATGCTAGCCACTATGAATTCAGAGCTTCAGAAGTCCTATGAGGACTTCTAGGCTTTCGAGATGCACCAAGACTTGATGGAAAGGTACCATCAGAGTGCTCGTCAAGAAATGTATGAAATCATTGCCTCCATGATAACAACCAAAATGAAGGATGGAGAGTCCATCACGGCCCACTTGCAGAAGATGCAAAGTCGGATGACACGTACAAATCTTGTTTGCTTGGAAAGATGACAAAGTCACCTTTCATTGGTACTTGTGAAAGAGGTGAGGGTTTGTTGGATCTCATACACACGGATGTGTGTGGACCCTTCAGATCCGCCACAAGTGATGCTAACCGCTTCTATGTAACCTTTACCGACGATTATAGCAGATATGGATATATCTACTTAATCAAGCACAAGTCGGAAACCTTTGAAAAGTTCAAAGAGTTTTAGCAAGAAGTGGAGAATCAACTGGGCAGGAAAATAAAGATGCTCCGATCCGATCGAGGTGGTGAGTATCTTAGTATTGAGTTCCACGACTATCTTAAGGAATGTGGAATTGTTTCACAATTGACGCCAGCAAGGACACCACAGCTTAATGGTGTGGCTGAGAGGCGCAATCGAACCTTGTTGGATATGGTTCGTTCCATGATGATTCGAGCTTCGTTGTATATCTCATTCTGGGGGTATGCCTTAGAGACTGACGCCCATATCCTTAATCCAGTCCCAACTAAGAAGGTTGCCAAAACACCTCACGAAATGTGGACAGGGAAGGTTCCCTCGTTAGCGCCTATCATGGTTTGGGGTTGCGAGGCTTTCGTGAGACGAGAGACTCACGACAAGCTCGAACCTCGTAGTGAGTGTTGTGTTTTTATCAGCTACCCACAGAAATCCTTTGGATATTTGTTCTATAGACCTAGTGAGAACGTGGTCTTCGTAGAACGAAGGGGTGTCTTTCATGAAAGAGAACTAATATGCCAAGAGGATAGTGGGAGGCAAATTGACCTTGAAGAGATTCAAGAGTTAAGCGTTGAAGGAACCACTCACACTAGCACTCAGCCTGAGGATGAGACTCCTGTTGAACCAGTTGACCAGTCCTTACCTCTGAGACGTTCCAGTAGAGTTAGTATTCCACCTGTGTTATATGGTTTTCATATAACAAGTGAAGGTGATGCGTTTATCAGTGATAGCACACTGGTAAATTTGGATGAACCTAACAACTACAAGGAAGCCATGGAGGGCCAAGAGTCTGCGAAGTGGAAAGAGGTGATAGACAACGAGATTCAGTCTATGTATGACAATCAAGTTTGGTACTTGGTTGACAATGTACCAGGTCGTAAGACGGTCAGGTGCAATTGGATATTCAAGAAGAAGACCAACATGGATGGGAAAGTACACACATATAAGGCGTGATTGGTTGCGAATGGCTTTACTCAAACTCCTAGAGTTGACTATGACGAGACCTTCTCACCAGTAGCGAAGATCAAATCTATAAGGGTTATGCTAGCCATAGCTGCATTTCATGATTATGAAATATGGCAGATGGATGTCAAAACCACTTTCCTTAATGGGAAGTTGGTTGAATATGTTTACATGAGTCAGCCAGAGGGTTTTGTGGATGTGAAGTACCCTAATAGAGTGTGTAAGCTTGAGAAATCCATTTATGGATTAAAGCAAGCCTCTCACAGATGGAATCTTTGTTTCAATGAGAAAGTCAAAGAGTTTAGATTTTCGAGAAGCGAGGATGAGTCTTGCGTATATGTCAAGGCTAGTGGGACTATAGTTAGCTTTCTGGTATTGTATGTGGATGACATACTACTCATAGGAAACGACGTTCCAACCTTGTAGGAAGTTATGTCCTGGCTTGGGAAGTGTTTTGCTATGAAGGACCTCGGGGAAGCTACTTACACACTACGGATAAGGATATTGAGAAATAGGAGTAAAAGACTAATAGGACTTAGTCAAAGTGCCTACTTGGACAAGGTGTTGAAATGTTTCAACATGGAGAATTCCAAGAAAGGAGAATTGCCTATCCAGAGCAATACCAAACTGAGTAAGACTCAGAGTCTGAGTACCTATGCTAAAATAACATAAATGAGTCGAGTACCATATGCTTCCGCCATTGGCTCGATCATGTATGCTATGACATGTACTCGCCCTGATGTGGCTTTTTCTTTGAGCATGGTTAGTAGATATCAAGGGAATCTTGGTAGAACTCACTGGATAGAAGTAAAGAACATTCTTAAGTACCTGCGGAGGACTAAGGACTGGGTCCTTACCCTCAGTGGGAGTAATGAATTGAGAGTAATAGGGTATAGTGACGCCAGCTTTCAGACCGACAAAGATAATTTCCGCTCTCAGTCGGGCTGGGTATTTACCCTTAATGGAGGAGCAGTAACATAGAAAAGTTCCAAATAGGAGACTGTAGCTGATTCAACGTGCGAATCAGAGTACACAGCAGCAAGCGAAGCGTCGAAGGAGGAAATATGGCTAAAGAACTTCATCGGAGACCTTGGAGTTGTACCAACTGTAAAGGAGCCTATGGAGATTTTCTGTGACAAAGAGGGTGCGGTCGCCTTAACCAAGGAACCGAGGGATCATGGTAGATCTAGGCACATCGATAGAAAATATCACTTCATAAGACATCGAGTTGAAGAGGTACTCCTCGTAGTGAAGAGGGTATCGTCGGAGGATAATCCAGCAGATCCCCTTACGAAGGGACTAAGTAGGGTTAAGCATTTGCAACATGCTAAGAGCATTAGCCTAAGGGACGATATTAGTTTTAGTGATTAGATAGGCAGTTAGAAACTTGTAATAATTAAATGTTATTGACATTTGATGATTAAATAATAAGGGTTTTATTTATAAGTAAGTTTATTGTCTTTTTTCAATTGTTTATTTTACGTTTCACTTTTTGCATGTTTTGACTTCCAGAATAATATGATTATTCAAACCATTCACAGTCAATCATACTTTGGAAGTAAGCTATGAGGTTAGACTGTCATGAATTGGATTGTACATTGTC
This sequence comes from Lactuca virosa, assembly GCF_052849685.1. Taxonomy (NCBI): domain Eukaryota; kingdom Viridiplantae; phylum Streptophyta; class Magnoliopsida; order Asterales; family Asteraceae; genus Lactuca; species Lactuca virosa. The sequence continues at coordinate 146,489,737 of NC_136433.1, forward strand.
TAAGGTGTTTAGACATAACAAAGGTTTGCTGCAACGTTCATGAGTACTCTTGAAATAAGAATTTGAGTATTGGATTAAACTCATGCTCACATGAATCACTTCATGGAATTTATCACGAGTGATTATGAGATGATAATATCGTATAGTCTTCAAACCAAGATATATGAGTTTTTGAATGCGGGTTGGTTGTGCATTGATAGTATGAAAACGCATCAGTAACTTGATGTTATAAAACGTGTTGTTGTGTATGATTTAACAAGTAATCAGTACAAGCATATAAGTCGAAGCTTATCTGTTCCTTTTATCCTAAGAGGATTAAAAGCGATATCTTGGGCCCCTCGATGATTTTGTTTTGACTTATGTGCCGGGCCCGGTCAGGACTCAATTGATGTGTTCAATTAAGTTCAATGTGAAACAAATCAGAAATCGAGAAACAAACTGTTGGACAATGAGTATGACTTTATTCCATTTCTTTTTCCACACGATATCTTGAAGAACAGAGGATTATATGATCACTTATCTAAAGGACGAGTCATTGACTAGAATAGAGTTGGAAAGCGGATTTTGAGAGCTACGATTGCTAATCAGATTTTGAAGTTGCATTGGTAGTTATAGTTATTAGACTTATCCAAGTGGGAGACTGTTGGATTAGGTGTCTAAGCCTATAACTATAATTGGTATGTAGTTGACCCGATAGTAGCATGGTCCTTTTGGGTTGTGATTTATTAATATATTATATGATTAATATAATTGGTATAATTGGGACACGATTCATGATGTCTCACATAAAGACTAAACCAGTCTTTTTCTATAATATTTCCATTTCAATTTACCAAGTTCTCAAAATTCAGATTATGAAAAGGGATGTCGTAATCATAATCGAATTTTAGAACGCAAATAATGGACCCATATATAGAATTTCCTTATGTTGAGCCATTCCAACATGAAATTCATATATATATCCTTGATTAAATACGATTAAAATCTCAATCTAAGCTTTTTAGAATTGAAATGAAGTATAATTTCCTCTCCCTTAATTATAGCAAAACAACTTTTTCAACCCCTGCAACCTCACGAATTGAAACTTTTGTTTTCTATAATTAACATTGCTAACTTGCAACCTTTGTCATAATTATCATGCTCCCACTAACATGATGATTATTAGCATAACACTTATGATCCCACTAGCTTTGACATGTACTTAGAAATCAACTGACTTTCTTACCAAAGTTCAGATTTCTGATACTAGATTGTTTTGATAAAACTTTATCAAAATCATACACCTCTCTTAGATAGCTCACATGTGTGTCTAAACAATTTTAGAACTATGAAAAGGGATGCTGTAATCATAGTCTCAATTGTTTAGACCTTTGCCACTTCTCACAAGTCCATGTTAGTGTGCCGATAAACCACACACGCTCCACTAACGACTTTGAGAATGCAAATATTACAATTGCTATCTAGCTAAAATCTACTTAGTGAAAGTGTTTCCTCACCATCATTTTCATGAATCGGAGAGAAACCTTATGACACTTAGATTTAATAGTGTATGTGTTCTTATCCATGTGAATTTGTCAAAACCATAATCACAAGACAAGGTTAGTGACAAATCCAAACTCATATTGATTAAACTTGTGCAATCTTAAATTCTTGCCATTTGGCAGCTCAGGTGCCTGCCATTGCTTCCAAGTAGTTGTGCAACCAATTGAGAACTCTCAGAACTCCTATGCAAAGCCAACTTGAATAGGCACAAAAATTTCAACACGATAGGTTATAAACCTCAAGTCGTGTGCTAGTGAAGGACTTTAGGTTTTATTCTTGATTAAGTCTTGAAACTTTCAAGAGCTTTAAGACTCCCACTGTCCTCTTGACATATAAGACTCCCTTATCAAATATTCAAGAGATAGTGCGGATTCTTTATCAAGACTAACACTTTACACAATTGGCCTAAGTTGGTCTCTCTTTTATCCAAAACATCACAACTTACCAATTTCAAATGTACAAGAGTAGATAACCTTTTACTCTTACATTTGACTAGTGTTAACAAACCCTCTTTAAGATATGTCACTCAAGTTACAATCTTGGAGTATGACTCTAAGAATTGTTTTGGAACGAAGTATGACTCATCTTTTTGATTTAACCATTTCAACAATTCATGACTCCTCTTCTTGACTTTAGAGGACCAATTGTGATATGGTATCTTAATCATTAAGATGATCATAAACATGATACTAAAGTACTCTCCCATCTTTTCAGATTTGAGAAACTTTTATCTTTCTGCCATACTTTGATTCTTCTTATTCGTTCTGTCTCACATTGAAACTTCTCCAATGCTACAGACTTATACTTAAACTTGTAAGTATAACCATATTTATTGAACTTAAGTAAATCATGACGAATAGTCTTCTTGATCTTTTGTGGTGGACTTGACCAGTGCACAAGAATGTGTACTCGATCCCTTAGTCCTTTCCTTATTCACATAAGGAATTAGTCTTAATTTTCCAAGCTGAAAGTTCTCATTCATCATACTATACAACTTGCATGATTCCAAGTTTCGGTCCAATTGAACCTTGGGTGATGAGAATCTTTCCTTATTTGGTAATATTAGACACTACCACAACCGAAAGAATCAAATCCATTTTTCCAATATTGCTATCAATGGAATCTTATAAGCAACAACTTTTCACAAATGCCATTGTAAGGATACTTAAAATAAATAAAATCAAAACCTTTTTCTTTTATTTTAAAACTTTGCGGAAAAACTTATCCTTACAATCCATATGAAAACCTTGTTGTTATCTATTCCTAAGCAATATAAATATCATAACTCTTAAGTAATAGCCTAAAATTCTGATCACCGAACCATGCGATTGAAATCCATCTTCGCGATCAGAATCAGCATGTACTTAATAGAGTTAGACAATGGACTTTACCTGAAGTAGAGCCAAACTTATTGACTTTAACATCCTTAGGTAAATTTGGCAGCTTCGTAACCAATGCCCCTTCCTTTGGCAATAGTTACCTATGGACCCTTGATAATGGGACTATCTCAGACTTCGCCTCTCTCTTTACCATTGGGTCAACCGAGTTGACTATGGCCGATCCCTTTCCATTGGGAAGAGAGAGCTTTACTGGATATCAATGTCATCATTGTCAATGTCCATAGCGTTTTAGGAAGTTGATCTTAGCAAATAGATAAGATCATTAAGGGTCTTGTCTTAGTCTGTTTCATAGGATTCCCAAAAGAACTCACTATGTGACTTAGAAAGTAGTTGAGCCACCAACTTTCTCAAGACTTTGACACCCAACTCTCCCGGCTTGTCAATATGTGACTACATCTCCAAGATGTGCTCACACCTAGACCTTGCCTTGCCAATAGGGCTTGAGTGACCTTAAACTTTTTAGGAACTTGTGGGTTAGGGAGAATAATTGGAGGAGGTGAAAGAAGTATGATATCCATGGGACATCATCTTTATTTAGGAAAGCTTGTTTCAAGAGATTTGGGAAGATCATAAATGTCTAGACCAGACATCTTTTTGGGAGATATTCAAGATAGTTGATTTAAAGTCCTTAATATGACACCCAATATGAAATATTAAGGCTAGGACCCAACAAACTATTTTATAACTTAGAAGAGGGATGCCGTAATCCAAGCTATAAAATATTTGAAGGTAGGTGAATGACGATTCACCAATTTCCACAATGAAAAACGAAATAATTTATTAGGTTTTAATTGGATTTGAAAGTCCTAGATCTTTGAGATTCATTGAACTGTTCAAAGGCATGTTTCAATCTCGAGTGTGCCCTTCAGGTTTTGTGACTGGGATGCCGAGGATCACAAAACAAGGTGTGAATAACCATGCAAATATACTTGGTACCCTTAATATTTACCCCTTAATCAGTGTGCCGGTTAACCACACACGCTCCACCGATACTATGATAAATATTAAGTTACCCTTTGCCTACCTTGTTAAGTCCAGGTTAGTGTGCCGGTTAACCACACACGATCCACTAACGACTTAAGCAAAGTGCAAAGTGTAATTTCATGGGTTAGCACCAAATTCACATTTTCCTAAGTAACTAAGATTGGGTATTAATAAGAGTTTAGTTACTTAGTATTTATCATTAATACTTTTAATGAAAGGAGAATTATATTCATTGTCCTACCCGTTCGGCTAACGACCCTCCACCAGTCAAGGAAGCGGTGGGTGAGACTGGACACCCATTAAACTGTCATTTTATAGGCAGTAACCTTATACCCCCCTTATAGACCGGCTTCGTGAATGAGGCCTACTAACGGTAAGACTGACTTTACTCTTATACATATATATAAATATTATTAACTTATAATATTATAAAGTATAAGGGTTGAATTTTAACTTTTAAAATTATAAGGGCTAACTTGGAATTAAAGTATTCATAAGTGAAAACTTTTCAAATTCTAAAACTTGAGGGCAAGTTTTGAAACTATTCAAAACTAATTAATTTTATAACTTATGAGTTTAAAGTAGTTTTAATTAAAAAAAAAAAAAAAAAAAAAAAAAAAAAAAAAAAAACTCTTCAAGTTCCATAACTTGAGGACAAGTTATGGAAGACTTTAAACTAATTAATAAAAAAAAATAACTTTTTTTTATTGTAACTTATGGAACTAATTAAGATTACACTTTTTTTTAATTTAATGAAGAGACTCTTGAACCTCCATAACTTGAGGACAAGTTATGGAGTCATAAAACCATTTAATTAGAACTAGACTCTTCATTTTGTAACCTTTGCCAACTTTTATGAGTTTTATAATTCTTAAATGTGACTTTTCATATAACTTGAGGACAAGTTACAAAAACACACTTTGGAATCAACTCTTAGATTAAAATGGATTGAAAACAACTATTTCACACAACTTTTCTATTAATCTAAGAACCTCATAAGAACAAGATAATTCAAATCATCAATCTTCAAGAAATTAGCATGAACATACAAACTAATACAAATCTTGAAATTATGACAATTATCTTAGAAATTGGATTAGCATGAACATTACCACATCAAAAAACAAGTTTATAAGTCCAAAAACATCTTAGGGTAATGTTCCTAGTCCAATTCCAGCCAAAACAATCGAATATATGCATCCAACTCGATTTTTCAGCTACTTTTGCAAGTATAACAAGAAAACAAGCCTAGGCTCTGATACCACTGTTGGGTTATAAGCATTCTAACACTCCTAAGTGTACATGCAACCCTAAATACCTTGGATCTATGTTTTCTCTATTATACATACAATTATGAACATCCAAGGTATTATCCTAATCTAGCATACAAAATAATAAATATAACAAGATAGAATACATACCTCTTTGATGTAGAATGTCTTCATGAAGCTTGAGTGCCTAGTGCCCCAAGTGTGACACCTCAAATGGTTCACACAACACCAAATACACTTGGAATAACTTGAGAGAAACTTGAACACTCCTTGAAATCGTCTAGCCCTCACACTCACACATTAGTGCACGATTTCTTGAGCCATGGGATTCTTTTATATGGTGGCTATTAGGGTTACACCATGTAACTCATAACTTTACCCATTCCTTATGCTCCATGGATTTTAACCTCCATGGAGTATCCATGGGTCACCCCATGGACTTAGTCCAACATAAGGAATCTTGGATCACAAGCCCACATATATAAGAATGAATGATTTACACAATCAACCCATATATTTAATTAGTCTCCTTTTGATCACTTAATTAATTCCAAATTAATTCTTGATCAATACTAATTAAATAACCTTATTAATATATTAGAACTTATAATATATTAACCAACCTTAAGTGTTATTTCTCTCATTATAGTCTATCCAAATGCATGATGCCATGCAACCCAAATGGACCATGCCAGGTCGGGTCAAGTCTTACCAATTATAGTTATGGACTTAGACATTAATCCAACAGTAATCACCAAGTTCAAATCTTTATACCTTGAAATGGCCAGAAATGAACCAATAATCCCAGATCTAATCCCTCTCCTTTGAACCACCACCTTGCTTTGCTCCTTTCTTGCTTGGAAAATGGATCCACAACACTAAAGTGCCCTCTAGTAGCCTTCTAAGCTCCAAGAACGCTCAAATATGGATTCGGGTTTCGTAGCAGCTCTTTTAGGGTGGAAATGGAGGCTGGCCTTCGAAACATAAGGTCTTTTATATAGGGCTTACCCCTAAAATTAGGGTTTAGTGACTCTGAGCGTATGCTGGGCGTACGCCCCTCCGCACCCGCGACCATTCCCATTTATACGCTGGGCGTACACTCGCGCCTACCACCTCGCATGCATGGTCCTTTCTTGCCATCTTTCTCCATTAAGGACCAATAATGCCAATAACTTCAAAGTGCTATGATTCCTTCATTCTAGGTCCGTTTCCGACGAACTTTATATCCACGAAAAGGTGGCATGAAGCCCTACGCTCCTAGTCATGCCCCAAGCCTAAAACCTTACTAGTAAACCCGAGACCCATAAAAGACCGAATCGCCCCTACCCTTTGGCCTCCGAGACCACAACCGAGTACTTTCAAAACTGGGTGTTACAATTTGCAAGGCTCATGAGAAGAAAGTTTCAAATGAGCATGAATAGAGAGATCAATTTCTTTCTAGTTCTTCAAGTTAAACAGGTCCCTCAAGGGATATTCATTCATAAGGAGAAGTACACCACTGAATTGTTGAAGAAGTTTTCAATGGACAATTTTTCCTCGGCAAAGGTCTCGATGGCCTTTGGGTATAAAATCTCAGCTTACCATAACAGAGAATCAGTTGATCACAAGATTTATCGAGGAATGATTGGATCGTTGATGTACCTCACTGCCAACCGACCGGATATTGTGTTTGCTACGGGTTTCTGTGCTCGGTACCGAGCTGAACGTAAAGTATCTCACTTGATCACAGTCAAGCAGATCCTCAGGTATCTAAAGTGGAGTAAAGCAATGGGCCTCTAGTACCCTGCGGGTAATGATTTCAGTCTTCAATCTTTCTCAAATGCAGATCATGCCGGGTGTAGACTCGATCGTAAGAGCACTTTGGGTGGATGCCAGTTCTTAGGAGGAAGATTAGTTAGCTGGTCTTCAAGGACACAAAATTGTGTTTCTTTGTCTACCGCATAGTCGGAATATGTGGCCGCAGCCAACTGTTGTTCCTAACTCCTTTGAATGAAGACTCAACTTATAGACTATGGTTACAAGATGCTGCGAGTACCCATCTATTGTGATTCTGAGAGTGCAATAGCGATTTCTCATAATCCTATTCATCACTCGAAGAAAAAACACATAGAACTTCGGTATCACTTCATCAAGGACCACATCCTCAAAGGTAACATTGAACTTATTTTTATGCCCACTCACGAAGAAATAGCTGACGTTTTTACCAAGGCACTTGACTCCACAAAGTTAAATGAATTTTTGGAAATGCAATGATGAACCCAGACCCACAGTTCTTCCTGAAAGGATAGGTACCGCAGACCATATCAGGTCTCCGGGGTGAATAAACTGCTTTTCTTTTCAAAAAGAAAATCTTGAAGCAATTTACTCACTACGGTTCCTTTTTGAAATCACATATGATCCATATACTCCACGGGTCTCTTTATTTCTTTTATTTCTAACCTTCATGATCTAGTTTGTTCTCAGCTTCCACTACCGCAGACGCATTAAATGAACTCGCAGTCATGAATTCACAAGTGCTTGAAATGATGATGTGTGTTACTTAATGAATCTTAAAAACAAAAAAAAACATTCTTCAAAACATTCATTTTGTCGGACATAACTTTTTCAATAATCCTTAAAACTTTCCTCAGTCAGGTCTACTTTAGGATAAAAATCAAATAAATCGATTTTCTATGAAAGAAATCTTGTTTGAAAGATCCTTTTCTCATCCAGTCATGTCACACAACCTTTAGGGTCTAATCCGTTCCACTTCCCCATTTTTACAACGGAGAAAAACACATCACACCCCACGATTAACCGGCGTTTCATCATGGACCTGCAACGCATTTAATGCCCCACCTTTTCCGAAATAAGACATTTCTTTTTAAATTATATAAATTCAACAGATAATGGTAAAAACCCAAGGGTTTTTAACTTTAACAGCTGTAAGTTAATTAATATCAATAACTTTTGAAATCCGGAGGTATAAAAACCCCCATTTCTTCCCAAGATAGTTTTTACACTATCTGAACTCTCTCAACGAACTCCTTCATCTTCTTCATCTTCTTGCTAAAAACTTTTCCAACAAGTTCTCAAGCTTTTCTGAAATCATGGTGAAATCCGGCATCTCGAAGAAGCAATCCAAAGCCTCAGGCTCAACACGTCCAACAGGGTCTGATTCAACTATCAAAGACCTCCCTCCAATGATTTCTGCCATTAATTACAGAGGGATCTTTGAAGATCATCAATCATACAACGGAGCCATTAAACTGATGATCAAGTTTCTTCCAACACACCCGTTGTTTAGCACTTTAGATTCATTCACTGAAGCAATTTCATTGGCAGTTCTCTACAAATGTGCTTGCTCCGCATTCAGACCTAGCCACAACCTTCATGAAGTTCATCTGAATCTCGTCAACGACTCTTTGGTAGTTATAACCAAAGAGAAGTTCCTTTCTGCAATCAATCTAAGGATTCTTCCTTCAACAAGGTTCTATTCTCCAAGCTCTATAGATGTGTTCTCTACTCTTTATCAGATGGGGTATCAGGCAAAACTTAAAGGCGTAGGAGAGTTCAAGAAAAGCAAGTTGTCTACTGTTTGGTAATTTGTTTTCCACTTTGTGATCAGATGTCTCTCAGGTAGAACAGGAGGGACAAACAACATGAGCAAACAACTCCTGTACATTGTGTGGAGTATCTACACAGGGAATGCTGTTGATTACGGACAAATCGTCTGGGATGATTTTCTACAATACATTTCCAAGGAAGCACCAAAAGAAGGCATGACAGAATTGACGTTTGCAAGGTTCTCATCACTCTGTCTTGTGGATCTACACAAGGATGATAAAGTTAGCATAGGAAATGATAGCAATTTGTTCTCAGCCCGCGATCTTAAGAGGTACAACCCTTCCAAAGATCAAACTATTTTTGGTCCCATCCGTAGACTACACATGTACATTTTGGAGTCCATTGGACTCACTACCGTAGAGGTAGCTGGCCATATAATGGCTACGAGTGATATTGCCCCATATCACTCTTCCCCGCCAAGACCCATTAAATCCCTTGTTGTCTCAAGAAAAACACTTGTGAATATTGTTAAAAAGGGAGTTGTTCCCTCAAAGAAGAGAAAGGCTAAGACCGTAGAGCCTACTCCCACAGTCCCACCTTCTTCCCCAACTCATGACATTCCTGTTAGTGTCACTGATGAACATCAACATGAGCCTTCATAATCCCATGATGTTTTTATGAGAAAGAAACTGAAGCTCACCCCAAGTCAAAGCCAAATGCAATCCAAGGCACATGCAGGAGTCTCTCAAAAGACTCCTGCAACCATTCGAGTCATCTCTGACTCAACCAAAAAGGCCCCAACTCACCACTAAGATACAGAAAGTGTATATGTTTCATCTGATGATGGAGACACACCCCCAACTAGAACCGAAGTGGATCCAGTTGTTACTAATCGCCCTAAGGTCTCCAGGGCTTCACGATTGCACGTCTTTGAACCCGAGGAGTTGCGCTCCATTTTTCTTCAAGTCACACTTAGGGGCTGTTTGGCAGGATCTGAATTTTTAAGATCTGAATTTTTAAGAGGTCTGAATTTCTAAGAGGGTCTGAATTTTTAAGATCTGAATTCTTAACATGTTGTTTGGTTGGAACCTCTGAATTCTTGTGCTGATTTATAAAAATAACCATTTTACCCTTCTGTCTTATTTTTCGTTGAACTCAATGTTTCTATTTATACAATAACCGAACCAAAATCCTTAAATAATTATAAAAAAAATATAAACACCATTCAAAATATTATGCTCTAATAGGAAGAGGTGAAAGTATGATCCTATAATAAAGAAATATATAAAAGTACATTGCTATTTCATGTCTTCACCGTTACCAAAAAAAGCTTACAATAGGCTATGAAAACAAACTGAAATGTATGTTTATATGGATCACATTAAAAAAACCCTTTTTATGTAAAATTCCAAAAGAATACCAAAATACCCCTTAAAAATTTTCTTGCACCCAACCTGTAAACCATCAACGAACTCCTTTCTTCCAGCCATTCAATGTCTCGATGCTTCATGTAATCTAGAATAACCTAGTCCCACTTGATAATAACAAGGAAAAGACCATTATGCCCTTTATTCTTATTTTTGCAGCAGGTCATTCAATATCTTTTTATCTTCAATTCAGAAACATTAATACCCATCAAACTGCAACCAATGGTATGATTATAGAATATACGATCTAAACATCAATACCCATCAAACACAACCTTGTGATTTGATTAAAAAACCATTATGTAAAACATATATTGATAGAACCTCACATGACTTTTCACAAACAGTTGGTGTGCTTAAGAACTTCAATGACAAATCTGATTTCAACATTTCAGCATAACCTAATTTCAGCAAATCATATCACAAAATCAGAAAAAGAATTTGATTTGAACACATAATAATCGAGCATAAAACACAGAAAACGGATTTGAACATAAAAAAATCACAAAATCAGAAAAAAAATCTGATTTGAACATAAAAGAGATAAATTATCGATTTGAACTCAAGTTTGAAGAGAAATCGATTTTCAGATGAAGAAGAGAAAGCTGATTTCGTTTATTTCAAACCAAATCATTCATAAAAGCAGAACAAATATCGAGTTTGGGGAAAAAAGGAAGAAACAAACCTGTTGTCGGAGACGGAGCACATAGTCTCGTTCCACATGGCGGCGGCCGCCGCGTTTCAAGCGGCGGTCGTTGGGGAGCAACGTCGTCGGCGAATCGGGGGTGAAGGGAAGATGAACGCACAGAGGGAGGAGAAGAGGAGGCGTTGTTTTGGTGAAGGATCGATGTCTACGACATAATAGGAACGCGTCTTTTTGTTTTTAAAAATTCAGATGTTGTTTAATATCTGAAAAATTAAGAGGTATTTACAATTTTAAGAGGTAAAAAAATAAGAGGACAAACAATCTAAATCTGAATATGTAAGACATTGCCTCTTAATTTTGAAATTAAGAGGTAAACAAACAACCCCTTATACTAGATATACATGTTGCACCGCATGGGCACTTCTTTCTCAGCCCTTGCCAGAATAGAGTAGAGACCAAACTTGACTTTAGGTCAAGGAGACCAAGGAAGCTCTGGAAACCCTGTACTACCTACATTATAGTCAAGTGGTTTAGGCATGGTGAGCACAAACGTGCAAGGATCCATGAACCCGAGGGACACCTCGGTGCGCCAAGGACTTGACGGATATGCTTTAGATGACTCTTGGACTCAATATCGTCCAAAAACAGAGTCTGGAATCCGTAAATTTGAAGCTTTTAAACGAGCATTGCAAGCAAGAAAGGCACAACAGGTACAACAACAGCACCAAAAAGAAGAATCTCTCCAACTTGTAGAAAAATATTGCGCTAGGATGATCAATAATCCAAAAACAGTTCACGATATTTTGGCAATACAGCAATGGGTGTCTGAAATGGAGCTTACTATTCAACGAACTCAAAACATGGAGAATGAAGTTGGTCCCTCCAACCCCCCCGTAAATTATGAAGCTCACGATTCTAATGATGATGGTACCGCAATCGAGATCAGTTCAGCCCCGATGTTTAGTCTTGATGATGACAATCTTGACGATGTTCAACAGCCTCCTCTTTCTGATGATTTTCTCATGGTTATTGAAGATGAAGAATCAAGTGGATCTCAACATTCCACTTCGAAGCCCAAGCCAAAGAAGAAGAAAAAGGTAGTCGTTTCAAGGAAAGAATTCATCAACCTTCAGGCCAAAGTAGATCAAATCTTGTACACAGTCACTACCAAAGAACCGCAGAGCACTGATGTTCCAACACTGCAGTCACTAATTGAACATGTTGAAAGGTTAGAAACAAGAGAAAGACTAGCTGTAGAACGGATGATTCTAAGGGTCGAGATGGGTATACAGGATCTTGATAATCGAAGGACTGCAGACCACAAGGATTTCATGTCCAAAGCTGAAAACTTCATCACAGAGGTAAAGAAGTTGAAAGATGATCTCCAACAAAAACTGCAGACTCAAGAAAGCAACTCCAAAAAGCTTATTGAAGAAACCCACACTGCATAAGAATCAGGGTATGCAGTCCTTCAAGATACCATCAAAGGACTAAGAAGATCACTCACAGCAAATCAAAGTGTTGATGAAATTATTCGCCTTAAAAAGGAGATTTATCAAATTCTCTTCAACTCAGAGATCCCCAATAACCAACAAGTCTGTGATCAAATGAAAACCCAGTTTAAGGAGACGTTTCAAAAGATTAATGGGTTAAAACAATGGTTTGAGGAGCAGCGAGAGCCTGCTTCCTCAAAAGGGGGGAAGTGATAGTGATCCTGTAAAGTCTAAAACTCCATCAGTTCATCATTCTCAAACTCCTCCAAGGGACCAATATCCTACTGCAGAGCACAAAAAAATTCCAACTCCTTAGGCATCGCCACAAAAGTCAATTTATGAACACTCTCCTCGACAATCAGCTTCACCGCAACAAGAAGTAATGTCATCAGACCATTCTGATGACTCTCTGACCACTGCCCAAAAGAAAATTAACTAGAGAGCAGCCAAATTTGCGGATGAAATTTGGAAGGAATAAGGGCTTGATACAACTTTCGACAAAACCCTGATAAATTCTTGGGTGAACCCAACCCGTAAACTTCTCGATGCTGATTATGTTCCTCATCTCACTTATGTTGACCCTCCATCGGATGGCTATTGGGACATTCCCATTTCTCCAAACTCAAAGTTCTTCCCAGTCTTTCAGTCTCATGATATCAATCTCCTGGATGAAAGAAGACTCCCAATGGAATTCGAACGTTTAAATCTCTTCCAAGCTAAGCATGGGTCCAAATTTGAGCATATATGGTCAAATGATAGACCAGGCAGGGTGAAGAACTACAAAGTTAGAAAATTCTTGAAAATTGAATTTTTTTCAATACACCCTAACCAGAAGAAATAGAGAGTATGTCAGAAACCAAGCGGATTTAGTGAATATGAACCCCAAAGAGATATTTTTGATAGCCCGGGTGTTTCAGCTCAAGTGTGAAAAATATCCAAAGATGAAGATTGCTTATGAAAGGGCCTGCGAATTCCTTAAGGCATTGGTTTGTGACTTTGGAAAAATTGATGCTGAAATATATCCAGTCCTTGCTGAATAATTCAACTTTCCTCCATTCGAGCCTGTGCCAGACTACACTGAAGGATTCCAAGAAATGTCCCTTGGAGCAACAAGTTACCTAGAGGTAGGGGTTGTTTACAAGAAATCTATACAAAGTCCCAAGTACTTCATTCGTGCATCCGCAATCCATCGACTAACGGAGAAGCAACTGGATATCACTTTGGCTTCGGTTCAAAGATCGAAGCACACAACTGATGAAGTCAAGCTCGAAATCTCAAGAAGAATCCAGTGGCTGTTTGAAGTGAGAAAATTTTGGTGGATTATCATCAGGTTCCTTAAAATGAACAAATGAAGAAAACAGCTGAGAGGTCACTTTGGGGGAAACTATTGAAACAAAAAGTGACCCTCTTCAGCTAAGGTATCGCATACCTGAAGACTTGGTGATACCGTAGAGAAGATTTAAACCGGAGATTGTTTTTGTTGTTTGTCATCCGCAGACCTAAAGACCAACCCCAGAGATGGATGATGCATGAAGACTTTATGTTACTTTAACTGACATTGCTTGTTTAGTTTGTATTGTCCGGTGAACCTTTCATGGTCACCGTAGTAAGTTGTTTAGTATTAGTTTAATCCTAAATGTAACTTTCGGGACTCTATCAATAGAGCATCCCTCTTCATGTACTCAACACCACTTCCTGAACATTTTATTGAAATACAAATATCGTTCATCTCTATCTCTATTATCTTTTGATAAACCGAGTCCCTCTTCACTTTAAGTTGATCATATTTACTAACTTGTGTTTGAAAGCAAACCTCGTTATGAATCAACTTGGTTTCTACTTGATATAACTTGTTGCTATCTATTTCTTTCATATTTTCACAATCTAACTCTTCTAACTTATTATTGTTGAGCTAACAAGATCCTTCGATATTAACTTATTATTCGGCATTATATTATCTTGTGACTAACGTTTGTTCAAGTTTTTCTCTCAACATGGTTGCTCAGTTGATTTGGAATGTTCCGAAGACCTCACAATTTCCTCTTCATTTTGAACATCTAGCTCGATGCGAACATTACTAATAGTTGTTTGATCAACATCATCATCTATTTCTTCTTCAACAATTATAGGTTGCACTTTCTTTTTTAGTTTCTTTTGCTTCTTAGGCTTCGTAATAACAACATCTTGAAAAATTGTATCTTTCCTCTTTCCTCCTCCAGTTCTCCTTATAACCACATTTTCATTAAAAATTGCTTGTAATTCTGCTAGAACATTCCTCGAAGAAAACTATGGAATTTTCTTGTAGATGGAAATCACTTCATTGTTAGGAGCTATCTTAGCAAGCATAACTTCAGGAATAGAACCAACATACAAGGAATTTGTATCGAGTGGAAAAACAAGAAACACAACATCTAACTTTGGAATCTCTATCATTCGTATATCTTGCATATGTGGAACATGATAATATTCTTTAGCTTTCTTCACAACAATCAACCAAAAACTTGCACATGAAATTTTGCTATTCTTGGCTGAAGAAGAAGAAGGGTTTGCACAAAACCGAGCCCATAAGACTTGACCTAAGTCAATCTTCTCGTCAATTTAAATTCCATACATCAACGAGTGAGACAGATTACTCACATTATCTAACCTTTTAGTCCTTTCAGAAAAGAAGTTGAAAAGAATCGTGAATAAGGCATTTTACTTAAAAGGAAGACATGTCTTCTTAAAATTTGACAGTTGAGTCAAAATTGGTGTATAACCGATTAGATGAAGTACCTTTAGCATATTTGTAGTTGTCGGATGGTCAGGATGATAGTATGAATCTCCAGTAGGTAACCCCAATAGTTTGCAAAAACTAGATCGAGAAATCACCTTTTTGTTCCCTTGTATTACAAAAGCCATGGTATCCTTTGATTTATTGTAATGGTATTGGAATAAGACAAAATCAAGGCAGAAAGAGGAACATTCTCATAATGAGTAAGAGCCTTCTTTAAAATCAACACATTGAGGCATTCGATTAGGGTTAAACAACAAAATGATACTTCGACGAATCAAGATCAACAACCAAGTTTTGATTATGCTTGATGGTAAGAGTAATAGAAGATACAGATTGGTCTATAAAGGAAACTTTCTCACAAACAACAACCATTGATGAAGTTAAGAAAGAACACGAAGAACATAGATGAAGATTTGAAGAATATTGTGTAATTCCTTGAAGGTATTTTGTGAGCGTAAATAGGTAATAGGGTATGAAAAGGGTTATTTATATGGATAGGGATATTGAACGGTTAAAATTTGAATTTGAGACATCCCAGAAAAAATGGAGAGAGAAACCGCTAAACTCCAGCATCAAATTCATGTCCAATAGCACGCCAAGTTCCCATTCCAATAACCCATACTCATCATCATGTATAAAGCAACCAATCAGAGAAAACCAACTCATATTTTTGTAACATAAACTTTCCATCGGTCCTCCATTACTTTTGTAATTACTTGTTTTGGAATCACGATCAATAGCCACCATCGTAATAAGAATGGCCATCGAAGTGATATTCGCCATTGAAATAAGAATCACCATCGGAGTTAAGAACCATTTTCGTAACCAGAATCAGGGTAAGGATTTTGGTGTTTCAACACAACCACGTTGACAATGATTGTAATCATTAATGCGGAGTTTGTAAAACCTAATTTCAAGTTGGAATTAACTTGAAATGTCAGGGGTTTGAAGTGATGTGAATGTGAAATGATGAAGAAAATAGAAAGAAGTAGGTAAAGTCTTTGGTATTTCACTAAAATAGTAGTAACAATGAGTTTAGATCATGAGCACATAATTGGAAAACTGTAATTTCAAGTTGGTATATACTTGAAATATCAAGGGTTTTAGTGCAATTGTTTGATATGATTAAGAAAATTAGATAGAAGATTGGTAAAGATATTGGTGTTTTTCAAAACCATGGTAAAAATGATTCATGATCACGAACATAGATTTCGTAAATCGTAATTCCAAGTTGGTATATACCTGGAATATTAAGGGTTTAAGTGAAATTGTGTGATGTGATAAAGAATTTAAGAAATAAGATGGCAACGTTGTTAGTATTTCACAAACATCACGGTTACAATGATTTTTTTATCATAAATACAAATTTTGTGAAACCATAATTTTAAGTTGGTTCAAACTCGAAACGTCAAGGGTTTCAGTGATGACAATCATCATGGCATTATTGTGAAACTAAAAGTCTCCCGTCAATTCCTTAGTTTCATAATAGAACAATGAATGTTCACCATTAATTCATTCGTTTCATTCTTGAACAATAGATGTTCACCATCAATTTCATGAGTTGATCATAAAAAAATATTTTTGGATATTTGAAAATTTTCAAGAAAGAAAAATATTTTTTGATTTTTAAGAATTTTTAAGAATTTTTAACAAACAAAAAATTTAAGACTCTGACGGACTACAACAGGTCGGAGTCCATCGCAAATAAATAGTAAACAAAAGAATGAAAGTAAAGAAAATAAAATGACTACCATGCGTTGCGATGGATCGGAACCCATTCGAAATGAACAGTAACCGGAGATTGCGAAACTGACGCGAAAGATAAAATAGTAAAATTTTACCTACTGTGACGCGTTGAAATGCCTCACAACCCTTCTCAATTGAAAAATAATCACTTTTAGTTTCACTTTGGAACTGATTCAGCCTCCATCATTCCAAGTCCTTGTAGTATTCGCATAGAAGCAATTTCGGGCAATGCGTTTATGAAGAGATCAGCAAGTTGATCTAGTGATCTAACAAAATGAATCTCTACATTCCTATCTTCCACACGATCGTTAATAAAACGATATCAGAGTGCGATATGCTTCATCTTTTAATGTTGTACTGGATTGTGACGTATTCTTATAGCACTTTCGGAGTCACAATATAATGAGATCTTCTCCATTTTTATGGTATAGTCTCTTAATTGGATTTGTATCTAAATGTTTGTGAAGTACATGTAGCAGTAACTATGTATCCAGCCTCATCAGTTGAAAGTGATACGCAATTTCTTTTATTTGATTGCCAACTGACAAGCTTTCCATCCAGGAATTGACATCCTCCAGTTGTGCTTTTACGATCTAAACCACATCCACCTAGATCAACGTCGAAGTATTATTGTACAATAAACCCATATTTGATGGACACAACCCTAAAGAAGTAGTTTTGTGAAGGTATCTGAATATATTTTCGACAACCATCATGTGAGGTTCCCTTGGATTCGATTGATACCTAGCACAATAAGAAACATAAAACATGATATCAGGTCTACTAGATGTGAGATAAAGTAATGACCCTATATCATACTACGATACAAAGTGATGTATGTGTTGGATTAGGTGTCTAAGCCAATAACTAAATTGGTATATACTTAGACTATTAGCAAAGTCCTTTTGGGTTGCCCTCAAACATAGTAATTGGATAGGATGACTTTTAGAGAGAGAGGGAGAGAGAGAGAGAGAGAGAGAGAGAGAGACTGATTTATTGATTTATTATATGATTAATAAATAGCAATATATCATTTTTTAATATATCATAAGAATAATATATTAAATAGAAATTTTATTATTGAATTAAGAGTAAATTAGAAATTAATTAGAGTTAATATTGGGATTAATTGGATTAATTAATAGTGCAAGGACCTAAGCTGTAATTGTTCAATAGTTGAAAAAAGGGTTCCAGAACCTTCCCCATAGAGGTTGAGGGTTTTGTGGGTGTATCTAGGGCTTGTAGAATATCCCTTGAAGATAATTAAGAAACTAGATAATTACCTGATTTGAGATATTATTATTTTAATCAATCGTTATCTTGGGTTTTCCTATCAGCTATAAATAGGGTTCCTTAGCTTCATATTTTTGGCCACTCTCTTCTCCAAGTGCATAGCCAAAAATCTTCCATCTCCACATCTCTCTTCAAGTTTCCTTAGTTGCTAGGGTTTGGGTGTGAACCATCAGAGGCACGAGATTTCTATGCTTGCTCCCAAGAGCAATTGAAGAAGGAATTCATTAATTATCTACAAGAATTATCAAAAAGTTATGTAGTTCCTAAGTTGTTTATGATTTTGGAAGAATAGCTAGGGTTTATAGGGTTCTTGTTGTTCAATAGAATGTTACTTCAATAGTGTTATTGATGTGTGCATATTTGACTACATATATGCATATTTCTAATACTTTTTGCCACAATTATGCTTAATATAGAACAAAAGATACTTAATATAATTAGAATATGTTTTGTAGTAGCGAAGACTTGCTCGGGACAAAAAAGGAACATACGAGGAGCTGGAAGCAGGAAACAGGAGCAAAAGCAAAAGAAGAAGAAAAGTTGTCTGAAGACCACGTCATGGTGGCATAACTGTGATGTGGCGAAAAGAATATTCGCGGCCCATATGCTGACTTGGCAGATACGTGATAAACCAGAAGACCACGTCATGGTAGCAGTCAACCATGATGTGGTGGTCAGATTTCTTCAATTATAAAAACTCGGACATTAGGTCGAAATTAGGGAGATGCATTCGGTTTTTAGAGGTTAATTGCGATTAAAACCCTTAGAAAACCAGAAGAAAGTCGAAATTCAAGTGGAGCTCAAGGATTGAAGAAGATTTACAATAATTCATCATAGATCTAGTTGGTTTGCTTATTAAATTCATGTCTAGCTTATTTTACTTAGATCTAGTGTGTTTTTCTGCTACAATGAGAGCCTGAACACTTTTTACTTCTGTTTAGTGAAGATGAACTTGATCCATATGTGTTGATTTAAATTATTGGATGATTATTTTTTATTTTACTTGTGTTTGATATTTATAAAGCCTAGCATGTTTAGTTCTAGTTTATATTGCTTATAAATCAGATTTCATGTGTTAATTGATCATATTAATTGCATGAATCTATTTCCTAATTGTTTATGATTATTAGATAATTAGAGCTAGAATTAATCACATCTTAGTTTAAGTAACTAAATCTAGTAACTTTAACTGTGTTAGACAACATAATTGGTGCGTGGTTGCTTGAATTGATCATAGGAGTGTAACTTTTATCATTCATAGTCCAATTATGCTATTATCAATTAGGTGTTTAACTTGTGCATGCTCATTTCTTTGTCATTCAGAAATTGCCAGTCCTAGTTATTTGATCATAATAGCTAGATAATTTGTAATCAATATAATCTATCCATTAGAAATCAACCATAGGTGAAACTGAAATAGGATCTAGACAGAAGTATTCTTTTAATTCTTGAAGTTACTTTGTTTTCGTTGCTTTCTTACTTGTTAGGTGATATTAAGTTATTTTGATCTTTAAAAATCAGTAAAACCCCCAAATCATAGTTGTTGCTTAGTTTAATTAGAAGTATTTAATTACTTAATGAAGTTTTGTTCCCTGTGATCGACACCCGACTTACCTAAGCTATACTATAATCTGACTAGGTACACTGCCTATAGGTGCATAGTTAGTAAGAGTTTGTTAGGTTATAAATTTAATACTAGTACGTACTTTTGTGCACATCAATGTTTTTCACGCCGTTGTCGGGGAACAACTTATTTGGTTTAAAGGTAATTGCTTTTAGTTATTCGATCCTTTTTATGGGGTAAAAACTGCAAAAAGCTACTTTGGTTGCATTATTTAATTTTGAGGTTTTCTCTGAGACGCAACCACGTCGTGGTTATCTTCACCTCGTAGTGGTCTCGCTTTAGTTAATTATTAGTTTAGTGATTTTTATTCCTTTTACGTGTTTTTGTTTTGTTTCAGTGATTTATCACCCGAGGATCTAAAACTCCAATTATTCCTCCACTAGAAGATCAAGAATCCGCTTTCCACAAGAAGAGGGATAAAAAGGAAGAATTGAGCAATACTTCCAATGCCGACAAATTCGAATTTTTTGAAAAATATCCAAGTAAGAAGGAAGTAGGATATGAACCAGAATCATATGTGAAAGAGAATTCAGGCAAGGAAGAGATAAAAATTAAGGTTGAAGAGATGGGGGACATTACGAGAATGACAATGAGAAACATTTTATCCATGCACAAGGACATACCTTTCGGCGAGAAAGAGTATATAGATGCTTTGAAGCACATTGATGAAGTCAAAGACATTGTAAACTACTTTCATGTTCCAAATGTGCCAAGAGAATCCCTGTTACTAAGGATGCTTCCGGTGACATTTACCGGTAAAGCCAAGGTTTGGTTGAAGTCTCTTGCACCCGAATCCATAACTACATGAGCAACTCTTCGTGATGCTTTCATAGAGCAATTTAGTCCACCTTCGAAGATTTCAAAGCTTAAAAAGAAGATTGCTAACTATCAACAAGAGGTTGGAGAGTCATTGTATGAAGAATGGGAAATACTTAAGGGCTTTCTTATAAGTTTCCCTCAACATGATCTAAATGTTCAACAAGAAGTTTCCATCTTCTATGATGGAGTCAATGTCACTACTAGACAACTTCTTGACTCACAAGGGCCAATGACAAAGAAGGACTCGGCAACTATAAAAGAATTAATTAAGGAGTTTGATAAGCACTCATGTGAGTACCACAGCCCAAGAGATGATGTTACTAGAGGAAAAGGAGATGGAGGGAACGAGAATATGGTTGCGATTTTAGCGAAGTTAGAAAACATGGATAGAAGAATGAAAAAGTTGGATCAATTGATCCATGCAATAAGAGTTGGGTGTGCTAATTGTATTGGTCTACATTTGACTAAGGATTGTGACTTGGATGAAAGTGGGAATAAGAAGGCACAAGTGTTCTATTCAAGTGGTGAAAAATACGATGAAGATTGGAGGAAAAGCCTAACAAGGAGTGGTTTCCATATGTAGAGTATAAGAACTAAAAGGATGAAAAGTATAAACAAACCAGTAGAGGCTTCTATCAAAAAGAGCAACCACCACTCGAAAAGAAAATATATTTCGAGTTGGTACTTCATAGATTTATGGAAGCATCTGAAAGAGACATGATACTACTGATGCTAATGTGAGAAATCATCAAGCTTCCATCTATAACATATAGATTCAACTTGGGAAACTTACTATACTTGTCAATGAGAGGTTACCACCTAAAAATCAAGACCAAAAGTCACAACCTCATGTCATGGCGATCTACACTGAAGAAGAAGTCCATTCTGAGACAATAATAACCCCTGAAGCATATACAATACAACCTAAGTTGTGCTTAGAACAAGAGAATCCCGAGGAAAAAAAAGCAAAAAGTAAAGTGCACTCTGATGCTTCACCACATTGTGGTCTCGAGATGATGAAAAATTTTCGTCTTTTTAATCATATCAGCAACCTTTGCCATTCCTATCTCGAGCAATCAAACATTCTCTGGAACCCAAACAAAGGAAATTTATGGAACAAGTGCTCTCACTCTCGATTAACGCCCCATTCCTCAAATCAATGGCGAAACTTCCAAAGTTTGAAAAAAGATGTTATGACCAATAGAAATGAGTTGAAAAAGGCCTCAACAATATTTGTTAATGAGTTGTGCTCAGCCGCGATTATCAAGGGATTACCAATCAATATGGGAGATCCAGGCCAAATCACTTTGCCTTGTGTATTTTGCAAGTCAACTTCTATTAATGCTTTTGCCGATTTGGGGGCGAGCATTAATCTCATTCCATATTTTTTCCACCAAAATCCCGAGTTACCAAAGCTCCAAGACACAAGGATGACCATTCGAATGGCGGATCACTTGACCACATACCTATGAGGAATCATTGAAGACTTATTAGTGAAAGTGTGAAAGTTTGTTTTTCCGGTCGACTTTGTGGTTCTCGACATGAAGGAGGACGAAGAACTTCCAATTATTTTAGGAAGACCATTTTTCAGTTGTGCAAGAGCATTAGTTGACATCCACGACTCCAAGCTCATACTTCGTGTTAAAGATGATGCTATTATATTTGGGATGAGTTCTAAAGTGAATCATGAAGAGCCAATAAATGAAGTGTCAAATATGGATGGTATGGAAGAAGATCTTGATGAGCTAGTTGCAATTGAGAAGATGATGGAGGAAGAACTTAAGGTTTGGGAGGAGCCCCATGGCAAACAAGTCAAACATTCAAAACAAAGAGCCTCAACTCCCATGGCATTTGAGGTGAGTGCATTTACTACACCTAAGGTTCTCGAGGAAGAGGAAGTTGATGAACTGGAAGAGGACTTATATGAAGAAGTGCAAATTATTGATGAAGAAATGGTGGAGAATGGAAGGAGCCATCTTTGGTTAAGATGGAATTAGACAAAGAAGATCCTAAGGAAGACGACAAGAAGGTAAACAAGGCAAAGATGCAATGTAAATGGGTAAAGCGCAAGTATGAGGACAATTCAAGTAAAAAGAAGAAGGAGAATTCAAAGAAGGCATACAAGGGAAGAGTTCAAGCTTACAAGCAAAAATGGAAGGAGAAAAAGGAGAAAAGGGAGATTCGACTCTCAAGCGTAACGACGTAGAGTTGGAAGAGTCCGGTTCACGACTCCTTAAAAAGAAGCGCTTTGCGGGAGGCAACCCAATTTTTAGAGTTTTCATTTTCTTTTACTTTTGATTTCTTTTCTTTTTCGTTTTATTTTGGTTTTATTTTTTACTTTTAGTTTAACCAAATGATCATGTGTTTCTCTAGTCTCCTGATTTTTTTTTTTGTAGTTTTAGAAAAGATGTAAGTGAAGAGGTGAAAGAGCTTAGTGGATAAGAAGTCGTGTAATTTTTAAAGATCACAATCAAAGACCAAGCTTTTGAATAAGTGTGGCGTTCCCACATAATGAAGAGAATAGGACTTTAAAGAATATTTACTAAAAAGAAGATTGGGAATGGTCTTACACATGATGAAGAGTCGGTGCATTATTTAGATCTGGAAAGACGATTTGAGAAGACACCACGACGTGGACATCATCACCATGTCGTGACAAATTATTTCATCGCGACTACATCCTACTGAACCACGTTGTGGCATCCCTATACCACGTCATGGTGATTTTAAAAATCAGGACCATTTTTACTTCAAGCACTATACCAAGTCGTGGTGTTGCTTTCCTACGACATGGAAGCGGTTCAACACACTTTATTTGAATATGGTTCTTTGATTTATTTCGATCTGGCACATGTGTATTCACATGCAAAGAGCTCAGAAGTACTGTTTCCATCCATATTACGAGAAGTCCAAGTTTTCCACGCACTTTCATAATTCATTCTTGCCACTAATACCCAAGGGGGGTCGGCTCCAATTCTTCCTTTTTAATTATATGTGCTTTTATTGTTTTAGCTTGCAATGGGGATATTACATCATTTAAGTGTGGGGTAGGGGATTGAATCTAGGAAAACAAGCATTCTGATAAAAAATTGAAAAATGACTGGGACTTAAAAAATTATTAGAAAGATTTGAAATAATAATCTAAAATTGATTCTAGTTACAAAATTGTTATGTTGAGATCTTGGTTGCTAGTGTTGTGTGGGACAATCTGATGTGAGTTTCAATGTTTATTTGAGCCAATATATGTTATAGTGTATTTTTGGCTTCCATATCCTAGTGAAATCATGGAACAAAAACACGACCTTGCTTAGTTTGAGGGTCGCAATATGTTTAACATCGTGTACCATAAATTTATCCAAGAGAGCTTATGTAGTCATTGCACCTTAGACTAATACCTCTAACCAATAGGGGTTGAAGTTAAGTTCCCTTTCTTAAGCATATGTTTTTTAGGAATTTTAGTTTTTGAGTGAAAAAAAAGTGAAAAGAAAAAAGAAGAAGAAGAAATAGAAAAAAAAGTTGCAAAAGTTTGAGTAATAATAATCTCCAAAGCTATATAGATCAAGAAATATCATGACGAAAGCTCCAAATTATCGAAGACTCAAGAATAAGGCGAAACTTGCCAAGTTATTTTTTGTATTTTTATTTTCTAGGTTATTTTTCCATATGTATGCTTGAAGCATAACCAAAAATACATTGAGGTTAATAAAGTTTTCTGAGGATATATTCTGAGGGATGCATAAATGAGCGTTGTTCAAAAGAAGTGGACAAGTGTTTATGAAGATTGTGAGTGTTTAGGATTGGGGAAGTTCTTAGGAAAATATAGACACAAATACATGCATTGCGGTCTTGGAGTAATGGAGAAGCCCAAAATGTATTGTCGTGTGCGATGTTGCTAGCTAAAGTCTTGATATGATGATAATAAAATCAGTTTTGCTTGGGGTCAAGCAAAAGCCAAGTGTGGGGTATTTTGATGTGTGCATATTTAACTACATATTTAATGCATATTTCTAACACTTTTAGCTACAATTATTCTTAATATGGAGCAAAAGATACATAATATGTTTAAAATATGTTTTGTAGCAGCGAAGACTTGCTCGGGAAGAAAAGGGAGCATACGAGGAGCTGGAAGCAGGAAACGGGAGAAAAAACAAAAGAATAAGAAAAGTTGTTTGAAGACCACGTCGTGAT
Organism: Lactuca virosa; assembly: GCF_052849685.1. Lineage (NCBI taxonomy): Eukaryota > Viridiplantae > Streptophyta > Magnoliopsida > Asterales > Asteraceae > Lactuca > Lactuca virosa. The sequence goes on from NC_136433.1 coordinate 146,514,492, forward strand.
GGCATAACTGCCACGTGGCAAAAAGAATATTCGCGACCCATATGTTGACTTGGCAGACACGGGATAAATCAGAATACCACGTTGTGGTGGCGGTCAACCACGATGTGGTGGTCAGTTTTCTTCATTCATAGTCCAATTATGCTATTATCAATTAGGTGTTTAACTTGTGCATGAACATTGCTTTGTCATTCATAAATTAGTAGGCCTAGTTATTTGATCATAATAGCTAGATATTTGGTAATCAATATAATCTATCCATTAGAAATCAACCATATCAGAAAGTGAAATCAGATCTAGGCAAAAGTATTCTTTTAATTCTTGAAGTTACTTTGTTTTTGTTGCTTGCTTACTTGTTAGGTGACATTAAGTTATTCTGATCTTGAAAAATCAGTAAAAATCCCAAATCATAGTTCTTCCTTAATTTAATTAGAAGTAGTTAATTATTTAATTAAATTTCGTTCCATGTGATTGACACTCGATTTACCTAAGCTATACTATAATCTGACTAGGTACACTACCTATAGGTGCATAGTTAGTAAGAGTTTGTTAGGTTATAGATTTAAAACTAGTAGGTACTTTTGTGCACATAAGTTATGACTTAGATCTAATAGGTTGCATGTACCCTTAAGAGTATAAGGATTATTCCGCTTTATTACATGTAAAACCCGTCAGTGGTATCAGAGTGTATGGTTGTCTTACAATTGATAGTACATTGCTTGAACTTGAACAAACCCGACTTGGAGATTTTGCAGAATCGACATTCTTTCACGGAGCCACGTCGTGGTCCTTTCTGCCATGACGTGGGGATATTCAGATCGACTTTTTTCTTACCATGTCGTGGTATTGATTTCCACATCGTGGTGAACACTCTGATCAGCGAATTGTTTTTTGCTTAATTCAAATTGATTATGATAATTACTTTGGATAATATTTTTTAATTGTATAAAACTTAATATTTATCTTGGTAATTAGATATTATATATCTTGAATTTGTGAATTATCCATACGATTAAATTACATTTAATTATTTGAATAATTAAAAGATTAATCTTAAAATCATATTGGTTTAAAAATTAATTAATTAATTGTTTAATTTGGATAATTAATATTTAAACCTTGTGTTTTTTAAAATGTTTTAAAATACACGATATACTTATATTATTAAAGGTTTAATATATTATATGTATAAAAAAGTCAGTCAAATCGCTAGTACTCCTCATTCACGAAGCCATACTATAAGGGGAGTTTAAGGAAGCGACCTATAAAATGACTGACATTAAGTGTCCACTCTCACCCACCACTCCCTTGTATGGTGGAGGGTCGTTAGCCGAACAAATTTGATAGGACATAATCTCATTAATAAGTATAATGATAAAAGGTAACTAAACCTTTTATAAAATCCCACTCTTAGTTACTTTAGGAAAAATGTGAAAAAATATGCTAATCCATGAAAACTCACATCATGTTTTATATCTCGTTAGTGGAGCGTGTGTGGTTATCCGGCACACTAATAGGGACTAGAAAGAGATATGATGGGCATCTCGAAGAATTATAATTGTTGACGGAGCGTGTGTGGTTAACCGACACATCAATGTGAGATGATAAATGACATCGAGGTTGTGAAGCAGGTTTGCATGGTTATTCACATCTTATTTTTGATCCTCAGCATCCCAGATACAAAAGTGAGAGCATAATCTGAGATTAAACATGCCAGTGATGAGATTCAATGAATCTCAAATGATTTAGGAGTTTTATAGGATTGGAATTGGTAAAAGCCTTACCTACCTAAAATAGATTTGAATTTGATTTCACTCTTCAAAGTTCAAATCAAAAATATCGATGCTAGCCTTAATTTAAATTTTGGGTTAATAAATAAGGATTAGAATCAACTAACTTCAATTCTCTTTTCTCCAAATTTTTATTGTCTTATGAAGATTGAAATGGTCTTCCTCGTTCTTTTGGAAATGGTTTTCCTCTTCCTTCCGAAGATGATCTTCCACATTTTGATCAAGGTGAAAATGTTTTCCCTTCTTCGGGAATTGGTGGAACTGGACAGCATGCTCTTCGTCCTCCTCCTCCTGTGACTCTCCCTACGTCATGTTTTTCTTAAGTTAAATGATATGAGACTACGCAATCCCTATTGTCATGTAAACATCAAGATGGAAATTTTGTGTGTGTGCTTGTTCTGAAAATAAGATCGTACATTAACAAGTTGGATAGATTGGGTGTCGTTTCCCAAGGGATCAAGCCATTGACTAGGTTTTTCTCTCGTTTCCAAAGTCATATGATCAGTTCATTGAGAACTTCTATATGAGGAGTATCGACATGACCCTAATTGATCTGAACGAAATGTTGATTGTTGCTGAAGCAGAAATGATTAAGAGCACATCTAAAGCAGAAATGTTTATTCGGTCTAATTCCAAGGTTGCCATGGACATTGACAATATTGACAATGATGATCTAAAAAAGTTTTCTCTTCCCAATGGAAATGGGTTGTCCAATATCAAATTGTTTGATTATATGGTTAAAGAAAAAAATAACTAGTTCTGGGATCGTTCCATGTGTTAAACCCAAATAGTCCATTTTTTGCTACTACTAACTGAAGGGACATTAGAAACGAAGTTGCCCAAAATACCTGAAAGATCTTAGAGATAGTAAATTCAATTCGTATGACTCTACTTTAGGTACATCCATAATCTGACTCCTTTGTTTTATTAGTTCCTATTCATAGACTCTTAATACATGATGTGATGATCACATTTTGATGTTATTAAAGGAGCTAAGATAAAAAAAGGAAGCTTGAGCAAGGTGAATTAAATCTCATCATGAGAAATGGACTTTGGTCACATGGTTTAAAGATCAGAATTTTGAGCTACTACTAAGGAGTTGGGATAATTTAATAGATTGCTATTATTCTTAAGAAATGTCTACTAAAATAGTTTTCGTTTTATGCATTGTAAGGACAAGTTCCAAATTTTTGTTTATTTTTAATAAAAGTGAAATTTTGTTTTATCTGGTTGCCTTATTTTATATTTCCTTGCAATGACATTTATGAAAGTGTTGGCTACATTTCTGATATTAGCAATATTAATTATGGATTTAATTCTTATGATATCTCTTGTGGTATTGTCATAATTAACCAAGTGAAAAAAAACCTCATCACTAACTGGACAGATACTTGGTGTTGTACAAGTAACATTGTATAGTATATGAGAATCTTGTTCATTGGAAAATTATAACTAATTCATTGATCACATGTTTATGTGAGGCAAGTGAGGAATAATGGATCTAGTAAATGTTGATAAGGACTATTCAAATCTATCACAAAGGATGCTAACTCTATTCATCATGTTTACTGATGCGTCAGTAAGTATGGTTGTGTTTATAAGATTAAGCATAGTTCTAATACATTGAAACGATTCGAAGTGTAGCAGAACAAATGAGAAGAATCTATTAGGCAGAAAGATAAAACTTTATCCAATCTGAAAGGAAAGGAGAGTATTTTAGTATCATGTTTTATGATCATCTTATTGATTGTAGATTTATATCACAATTGATCGTCGAAGAACATCTTAGTGCAATTGTATGACAAAGAAGAGAATCAGATATTGTTGGAATTTGTTCGATCAAGAGATGAGTTATACTTTGTTCCAATCAAGTTTTAGAGTCATGCTCTAGTAACTATGAATCATATATTGAAACCCATTTCAAACTAAGAAGTTTGAAAAAACACCTAGAAATATGTGGAGTAAAATGTTTTCCTACTCTAGCACATATAGAACTGGAGTTGTAATATTTTCGTTAATCGAGAAACAGAAGATAAACTGAGACCTATTATATGAAGTGTTTTTATTGTCGTGAATCCACACGAATGTTCCTTGAGAGAAACAGAAGATCAACTCTTCAAGGAATGTTCCTTAAGAGAAAAACTCATATGTCAAGAAGTCAAAGGGAGTCGTATTGAACTTGAGAGTTTCAATATTCAAATGAGAATAAACCCCTTTTAGTTGTCACTAGCACGCGACCTGAGGTTGATACATGTCATGTTTGGTTGACACGTTATTATTTATGTGCACTTCTAGTTGAGTTGACAATGCTTATGAGTTCTATGTTTTTCATTTAACTGCAAAAGCAAAAGCACATTCGTTAGTGAAAGTACATTGATCAATATGGGTGAGATGCTAACAACATGGAAGCATTGGTAGGCCCTTGAGTTACCAGAAGGCAAGAAATTTAGAAAAGTGAAGTTCAGTCCATCAAGCAAAAGCTAAATTCGAATTTAGTTTTGTCCTAAACCTTTTCTTAGGATTGTAGGTTGAAAATGATGGAGGCACGAAATTTCTAGTGCTTGCTTCCAAGAGCAATTGAGGAATTATTTGATTATCTACAAGAATAATAAAAAAGGTATGTAGTCCCTAACTTGTTTATGATTTTTGAAAAATAGATAGGGTTTTTAGGGTTCTTGTTGTTAAATAGAATGTTACTTTGATTATTCATTGATTATTCCGCTTTATTACATGTAAAACCCATCAGTATGCAGCTGGTTTGTCAAGTGAAGGTGTTAGCTTCGTTCTGAACGCCATCAGTTTTTTCATCTTCGAATCACCATTCATTCCAAATTTTGTAAGCAACGTTCTTGTAAAAGCCTCATGGTTAATAAAAATTCCCTCTATACTCTGTCTTATAATCAAACCAAGGAAAAAGTTAATTGGACCCACTGAGCTCATCTCAGATTTAGTTTCTATTAAATTTCAAAATTTAGCAGTCAAGTTAGGATATGTTGAAGCGATAATAATGTCATAAACATAAATTTCGACAACCATCAAATGATCCCCAACCTTTTTGCGAAAGACAGTTAGATCGAATGAACGTTTTTTAAATTTTAACTGTTTAATAAAAGGAGTAAGAGTTTCATACCATGCCCTCGGAGCTTGTTTTAGAGAATAAATAGTTTTTTCTAGAATGTAACAATGATTTGGATATTTTTCTTTCACAAAACCCGGAGGTTTCTCAACATACACCGTTTCTTCAAGCTCACCATTTAAGAATGCACATTTAACATCCATTTGAAAAACTTCAAGGTTCATAGGGATACCATAATAAGAAAATAAAAAGGACTTCTAGTCTCGCAACAAGAAAAAACATCTCTTCGTAGTCTATGCCCTCTTCCTGAAAATATCATTTCACAACAAGTCTTTCCTTGTTTCGCACTACATTATCTTCTTTGTCTAGTTTCTTTATAAAGACCCATTTGAGACCTACGACCAAATCATCTGGAGGTGTTGGAATTAAAGGCCACACTTTGTTCCTTTCAAACTCATTCAACTCATCTTGCATTGCCTCCACCCTATTAGAATGGTCAAGAGCAATTTTCACAGTCTTCTATTCGATTTTGGAAATGAATGAATGGAACATGCAAAATTCTTGATTTGTATTTAACAAAGCTTGCCTCTCCATTTGTTGTGTATGAGTCAGAACACTAATTGATGGATTACTAATCACTTATGTGTTTGGATGATCTTTTGTCCATTTCATTAAAGGAGGATAATAAGGATCATATTCATGAATGATTTTAGAATTGACTTCTTCAACTTCAAAATAATCACCATCACCACCATCTTCATTCATCGGACTCTCCCCCTGGATATTAACATCACCACTCACTGGACTTTCCCTTGGATATGTACATTACCATTTGCTGTTTCGGAATGAACATGCTCTTGAACAATTTGCACCCCCTCAACATTAACTATCGAAATTAAATGATTCTCCCCCTGAACTTGATCATTCGTAATAGATATATTCTCCCCCTCAATATGATTATTTTGAGAAGAAACATTATCATCATAAACATGAGTTCCATAATTTGCAATTAAAATCTCCCCCTCAACTGATACTTCAACATCATTTATTGATTCATCAACTATCTTCAACAATTTATCTCCTTCGTTGTCAGTGGCTTTCGTTTCAAAATTGATAGCACGTTAAGGTTTATCAAAAATTTGAAGAAAGTCATCATTAAACATCATAATTTGAGATATTTTTGAACATGATAATAGAAAATTTTCTTCAAATTGAGTCACTTCTTTTTTAAAAGATTTTAAGAATTTATCATAAAATGCAACATAGTAGCTTTCTTCAATCTTCCTTGACTTCTTGTTAAGTACTCGATAAGCTTTCGATGTGAGAGAGTATCCTACGAAAACAGCTTCATCCACCTTCACATAAAATTTGTTACGATACTCCTTGGAATTAAAAATAAAGCACGTGGAACCAAAAACATGGAAAAATTTCACATTAGTTTTATGATTATTCGATATCTCATAAGGAGTAATCAATAACCATTTAAGATCTGTTTTGAGTAAAACATGTGGTTCCGATAGCATCTGACAGCTTCACACAGAGATCGGTTTCGCCTTCCAACAACACCATTCTGTTGAGCTATGTATGGGGACCAGAAATTGTTACTAATTCCTTTGTTTGTTTGAAATTATTAAAATATTTGATTTTTAAATTCAGTCCTAATATCACTATGAATCTTCCTCACTGGCTTTCATAGTTGTAACTCCACTTGTTTCACAAAGTCAACCATCTTCAGAGTGGTGTCAGATTTCTGTCATCATCAATAACAAGAATATACTTATTACTACTGCCGCTTTCAATAGAAGATGGATCGTATAGATCGATGTGAATCAATTCAAGAGCTTCAACAATCTTAGTATTCATGATTGATGAATGACTTTTGCGATTTTACATTCCTAATTCGCATGCAGTACATAAATGTTCTTTGTCATATTTAAGAAGTGGAAGACCTCGTACCAAATCACCAAGAACCAATCTATTGATATCTTTAAAGTTCAAATGTGATAGCCTTCGAGGCCATAACTGACTATCATCATAAGAAGCATTTTCAAGTAAGCAAATATATGGTTTTCTTTTAATTGGCTTCATATCCAATGGATATAATTGTCCTTTTCTCTTTGACTTCATGTAACATCCCGACTCACAGGTATAAATTTGAAGCTTTTATATTCATATTTTAGACCTACTCAACGAGTTGGCTGCGCCCAACTCGTCGTGTAGAAACTGATCCGACCGTGGAGATTATGAAGCCTACTCGACGAGTTGGAGGACTCAACTCGACGAGTTGAGGCTGCACATGAAAACCCTAATTTTTAGGGTTTGCACACTATTTAAAGGACCTTAAGTTCTCTCTCCAGCCTCCCTTACCACCCTATCATCCAGAAGAAAACCCTAAACGAGCTAACCTTCCATTTTGAGTGTGTACAAGGCTAAAGAGTACGTGTTTGCTGCATTTCTTGGAGAAACTTGAAGGTTTAGGAGCTTGGAACGAGAATGAGCTTTTAGATCCGGCATCTACTCAGTTGTAGCAACCTTTTGAAGGTAAAAGTTGTTACCTTGATCATTTTATTGTTAGATATCTCCATTCAAGAGTTTAGGGTCTTTTTAGCCCACTTTGGATCCATTTTTGGAAGTTGAGGATGATTTGAAGTTGTAACTTCACATTTGGACTCCTCTAGACCCCTATAGTCATAAAGTTATTGGCTTTATGTAGTCTTGGCCTTTCTCCATGCCCTTAACCTCTTCCTAAGACTACTTTTGGGTGTTTTAGCCTCTTGAGACCTTGCATGCACGTAAAGTTGGCAACTTTACGTGGTAACTACACCCTAGGAGGCTAGATCTACAGTTTGGAGCCTTGGTTTCGCTTAAAAGCATCTGAATGAGAAAAGAGTTGAAGGAACTTGACGAGTTGCATAGCCAACTCAACGAGTTGGTTAGGGTTTTCCCGATCTTCTAGACACTGCATGGACTCGACGAGTTGTTGGGTAACTCGGCGAGTTGACTTGGTTTTCCCGGTTTCTGATTTCTGAAGGAACTCGACGATTCTGTAAGCTGCACTCGATGAGTTGGCTCAACATGGAATGTTGACCTTGACCGTTGACTTTGACTTTGACCAATGGTTGACCAAGTTTGACTTCTGAGGGTACTTTGGTAAATTGGGTCTTGATAGAATTGGTCCTATGATGATTGCAGGTGGTTGAGTTTGGAGCTGTGTTTGGGATTCGATTTATCGGTTCAGTATTACTTGTGAGGTGAGTTTTCCTCACTATACTCAAGGGTCGAAGGCACTAAGGCCGGCCCTTTGGATTGTTATCCTGCTTTATTGTTAGTGGGATCTATTAGATCGGTATCATGGTAGATAGGATGTTTATATGTCGTTATGATTGGTAAGATCGGTATCCTAGTAGATGGGACGTTGCTATGCTTAGTGATCTGTAGATCGGTTTGACTTTCTGTAGACTATTATGTGGTTATCTGGTATATGTGCACATGATTGATTGGTGGTTGAAGCCTTCTGCTTTGTGCGAGAGCCAACAGACCGGGGCATTTCAAGCCGATGGTTGTGGGCCGAGAGTATTCCATCCCGACGATGATTAGACTCATAGTATGTGGGCATTCCAACCCGATGGTTGTGGGCCGAGGGTATACCATCCCGAGGATGATTGGACCCATAGTATGTTGGCATTCCAACCCGATGGTTGAGGGCTTGGGGCATTCCAACCCGATGGTTGATTGGGCCCATAGTATGTTGTTATTATATGTGTGTTATTTGGTGTGAGAGTATTTTACGGAACTCACTAAGCTTCGGGCTTACAGTTGTTGATTTTGTTTCAGGTACTTTAGATGATTGCGAGAAGGCGAAGGCTTTATCGTGCACCTCCTCACATTTTATGATTTTGATTTCTGGGATACTCTGACATGAAACTATTTTGAAAACATTTTGTACTAAGTAATGGTTTTTGGATGTTTGAAAAAGTTTTAAATTTTTATGAATTTTATGGATGTTACACTCCAAAAGAATTGTCTTGGATTCTTTATGTTTTATCTTTGGTCTGTCTTCATCAAAAGTCACTTTCAAACCTGAACCTACAACAAGTTGAATAATGCTTATCAAATTGTGTTGTAAGACTTCAACGTATTCTAACTTTTGTATAGTAAACTTTCGATTCATGATCATTTCGTGGCCTTTTATTTCTCCAGTTGCATTGTTTCCATATTTGACTCTTCCAACTTCCTTCAAAGTTTTAAACTCCCTTAGCTATGATCTCCTTATAGTCATGTAACGAGAACAACCACTATCAATGTACCATGCAGAATCATACTTTTCATTATGCATCACCTACAAAATTACAACAATTTAGGACCCAAAGCTTCTTGGGCCCTTGTGAGACTTTCGAATTGGAATTTGCAACTGGGAAAATCTTGGTCTTATCAATGTAAAATGATTTTATAATTAGAGTAATATTCACACTTTTCAACATTTTGAAAACATTGTTCTTTTTATCCCAAAGATTGATTTCTACAAAAAAGTACTCTTGTTACGAATGAAAGCTTTTACTTTTGGAATCAACTCTTTTGGAAAGCTGTAACGTCCAAAAAATAGAGTTGATTCCAATATAATTTTGGAATCAACTCATTTTTGAACCATTAAGTCATAAAACCATATATTCCAAAACCAACAATGTAAAAAATAATTTTTGAAACATCAGAGGAAATCAAAAGTAATCAGTGCGGAAAAAGCCATCGGGGGATGCGGTGCAATCATGTCGGGCCCTTCCCTTTGTAACTGGAAGTACCTAAAAATGTTTAAACCAAGAAGCTTAGTGAGTTCCCCAAAATACCGCATACCATACATATCAACGAGCCCAACCCACATATTGGGCCCAACCCATCATACCAACAGGCCTAGCCCCACATATCTATGGGCCCAACCCAGCATACAAATAGGCCCATCCCAAAATGTAGATGGGCCCAACCCAACTTGCATACAATGATCACATCCCAACACACAATATAAGAGTCACAAAGATAGCTAGCATACTATATAACATAGTGTAAAGACTCACCTATCTCAAAAATCAGCTAAACCACAGCTCACTGCTACGCAACAGATGCTACCACACTCCTATCTAAACATAAAAGGTCTAACCTTAATGTAACACTAAATCCAACAATCTTGACAAAAAGTCAACGAGTCAAAAGTTAACCCTTAAAGTCAACGGTCAAATCTAGGGTCAAAATTGTCAATAGCAAACCCCCACATCATGGCCTTCCTTGGCCACATCGTGGGCACAAAATGCCAAAACAGTCGACTGATCCTCAGTCGCCATGTTGCGGCAGCCTAAAGGCCACATCGTGAGAACTGGTCTGAACAACTAAATCAAGTTAAGCTATTTTCTTTCAATTCCAAGGGCTCCAAAGTTCATATATGATCTTTCCCAAGGTCCTAATGAATAAATTTTTCAACTTTATCTATTAAGACAAGAACTCTAAACCTAGGTCATTAAATACATCAAGAAGCATAACTTAACCAACAGCCTCTTAATCATCAAGACCACTCATCCATGTTTTACAAAAAGATTTCTTACACCAAATGGAACATAAAAGTAGGTGCTTTTTGGGCATGCATGTCTCTTCCATTTTAGGTTAAAACATGGGAGAAAAAGAACTTAAACTTGAATGGAACCAAAAACTTCCAAGAAACTCAAGATCTATAACATATGTCCTTAAAGGGACCCCAAGGATCCATAAAGTTGCTGCCTTTATGGAATCCTTCCACTCCAAAAATCTCATTCAAGAAGAAAATGGGACAAAACCTTAGATCTTATAATATAGAAGCATAAAGTTTGGATCTTGGCACATACCAATGGTATAAAGAATCCTCCAGTGAAGTTCCAAATCTTACCAAGATGCTAACAAGACCTCCAAATCCTTTTTTCTTCCTTCACAAGCGACAACAAGCACCAAGATGAGCTCAATAATCACCAAGAGGCGTTAGGGTTAGGGTTTATGATGTTTGGGAGTAATGGAGTATGAGGGTAAACAAACCTTGACCATACTTTGCTTTAAATACCCAAAAAATAGGGTTTTTTCCATCAAGTGGTAGCCATGTTGTGGCCACATAGCGCCATGTCGTGGTGCTCATAAAAGATGTGCGATGCAAAAAGATCTGCCACGTCGTGGTGATGCTTCCACTACGTCGTGGCCAACCAAAAATCCCATTTACCTTTTGTAGTTCATACTTCAAAGATCTGAATGTTACAACTCTATCCCACTTAAATTACATTTCATCCTCGAATCCTTCCTTACAACTTATTGTGCCACACCAGCCGACTTTGACTGAACTTCCTGAATTCCAAAATAAAATTGAGAAATCATCTTACAACGACGACCGCCTTCCAACACTGCTACCGAAACTCAATCTTGGTAGACATCACATGCCTCGACGAAGAAGCAAACCTTGACACACCGACCTTAACCAATGAAGAAAAAATTCATCTATTCCTCCCGAAATCTGAAAACCCTATACCATGTTTGATTTTCGGACAAAAAGTACCATTCAATCCACATCCATAAAGTCTTCAATCCGCAACCTGTAAAGAACAAAACCCCTTCGTCTATGAATATTTCTCTAATAACTTCACAATAGAACCCTGACCATCCAATGATGCCAATAACATTGAACCTTAAAACAAAGGCGACTCCCGTCACAAGTATCAACCATTGGTGCCAAACCAATACATAACTCATCTCCTGATAACTAAAAATTCACATATTTGATCTATCTGAGATCTCTTAATTCCACATTGACCTTCTTATGAAATGGGATGTGGAATCCTTACCCATTTGCTAGGACTGACAATCTCACGCACGGTCACACAACGAGACTCCACCCAAGAGTCTAACTGATAAAGGCTACCCTAGTCTATCTGCCATACGGATCCAACCCGCTGATCAATGAGATTCCCAACTCCAAACTTGTTTTTAACACCCCAACCCTGTCAGCCACTACCGGGTACCACCCTCATGAGTCATACACTTAATAATTCACGATACACCGTGACACAATTTAATCTACTTAAGTATTATGATTACAGTACACACTGACTTTTCCAACATTCCATCACTGGCATGGGGACTCACAACCAATGCTACCTTCCCTAAGCATATCCTCAATGTCTGAATGGTCCGATCATCCATGATAACATAACCAAACGGGCCTCGCCCATGAATCTCACCCAAGCTAGCATAGTCAAAAGGGACTTGCCATCAACCGGGAGTTATACTAATCTAACCAACAATACAGCTCTAACAACCCTCCTGCCTTAACACAAAGCGACTAAGTAGCAACAACGATTCCGAATCGATCCGAACGAAGGCTTTGATCCCCTCACAGTCTTACAACCTTTCCTAAAACGACCAAACACATCCTAGCAGAGACTACATGCCAGTCTATAGTCTCGCAACACTTCTACTATAGCCAAGGGCCCACCCCATGGTCTTGACAACCATCCACAATATCGAGCCAACATCAACATGGGCTAAAACCCCAACCTGCAAACCCCCAAACAGGAGTTTGGATTGTGTTTCGAACCCGAAGGCCTTCATCGGATAAGAACAGGAAGAGAGGTTATAACACAACCCTCAACTTGTACCTAGACACAAACCCATAATACATCACTACCGATGCTCCACGTCCCCGAATGAGATAACCTGAATCCTCACCATTTGCCTCCCAGATTACAGCTGACCAATGATCCCTCTTCCTTGTATAAACATCGACTCATACCACAACCAGAACTAGTTCTCCATCTATCCTAGATTATGAAATTCCACATTGATTTCCACTAATCCAGACGATTCTACCCCACTTGGATTCAACTACACTCCTCACTACACAACCATCACCATCCTGATCTTCACAAGAACTAAGATCCCATGACCAAACAACGTGGGCTACATACACCCCCAAAACGGGTTAAACACTTTGCTACTCCTTGCTGAAAAGCATCACCACATCCAAAGCACCTTCCCTTGATACAATTCTAAATCTTTGAACAACCTCAACTGATAACTAAGGACGAATAAACCCACTATCAGAACATATAGAAAACCAACACAACAAACCACTTTCTACATGGCCAAACCCACACGAACATGCATAAATTATTCATTGAGTTGATAACCAACAACAAATCTTACCTTACTAACGACGACGATCGGTTTAACAAGCTAACCAACCCATCACTGACATCCAACCTGAGCGGCACAAAAACCTCTTAAATCTATCTTCGTTGTCCCAGACGGGACAAATGGCTACAATGAAATATTTTCCTAGAAGCTTCTAATGTGAGAACCACACACTTAACTATAATACCCAGCCAAATCAAGTAATTTCCCTTCTTGACTCAAACTGTCATTTTGTTGCAAAAATGGTCCCTACGTCGGACGTACATTGGGCGTAGGTCATTAAAAGATCACACAATTGCTTCTAATTACGTAGGGCGTACACAAAGAGTACTTAGGGCATACTCGGCTGATGATAAAACCTTAATATTGATGTTTGAGCCCTGTTTAAACAACTTCAACCCTCATAAATCCCTTCCACCTTTAGCCTACATCCTCCCAGATGACCCTTGCAAACCCTAATATTCATTTGATAGTTTTTGAGCCATTTGAGTGTTTTATGTTGATCTTTGAAGGAAGAGGATCATTGGAGTGCACTAAGCTTCAAGAATTGTAGATATGGGATTTGCACCTCTCAAGCAACCTCCATGAGGTATAAAGTTTTGAACTTGATAAATGCTTCACTAGATCATGTTAGTTCTTAAGTTTTTGTGCATTTTGGTCCCATAATCTTGGTCTTGTTGAGTATTAGCTACTCCAGAACTTGTGAGTAGCCTTTTCAGATGTTTTGAAGTGCATGGAGTCAGAAAAATGTGATCTTGAAGTGAATGGGTAAATTGAATAGTAGATTGAGAGTGGCTCGATGTTTATTTTATAGGTAACGAGTAGAGTCAGTATTCAGAGCAACGATCAATACAACTATCTTTTAGACTGTGAGGCAAGTTTTCTCACTATGCTCATGGTTCGAAGGCGCCAAGGCCAACCCATTCATTGTGTTATGTACATTGATGTAGGATCATTATATGATTATTCGTTATTTGCATATGTCGACATATTTAGATGGTTCAGTTAAGGTATTGCTGTAACATCCATAAAATTCAGGCAAATTTAAAACTTTTTCAAGCATTCAAAAACCATTATTTATTACAAAATGTTTTCAAAATAGTTCATATCAGAGAATCCCAGAAATCCAAATCATAAAATGTGAGGATGTGCACGATCAAGCCTTCGCCTTCCCGCGATCATCTGAAGTACCTGAAAAAATCCAAAACTGTAAGCCCAAAGCTTACTGAGTTCCCCCAAAATACCAACGCCATATAATCAGAACAATAACATAACAAACATCATGCATATAGAGTCTTCAGTATGACCGGACTGCCCTCACCGGGCCTTCAATCTATCTGGCCCACTCTCAGAGTCTACAGTATGAATGGACCGCCCTCACCAGGCCTTCAGTCTATCTGGCCCACTCTCAGAACCTTTAGCATGTCTGGTCCGCCCTCCCGGGCCTTCAGCTTGTCTGGACCGTTCTCTGGGCCTTCGTCCTGACTAGTACGCCCTGATAGGTATGCAGTCTATCTGGGACACCGTGGGTATGTTGGCCTAGAGCACAAAGCAGGACCACCTCAACCCTCCCACAATCACACAATCAACACATAATATCATACGCTAGCTAGCATGTACAGACAGTCATACAGATCTACAGATCACTAATCATAGCATCATCCTATATACTAGGATACCGATCTAACAAACCACTAAACATAGCATCATCCTATAACCAGGATACATATCTAACAGATCACTAAGATAGCATCATCCTACAACCAGTATACAATCCAAAAGGGACGGCCTTGGTGCCTTACACCCTGTTGATATAGTAAGAAGAACTCACCCTGCGCTGCCGAATACGCAGACGATCCCTGACCGCTGACTGCTAGATCCCGAATACTCTCTGACTGCAGATCCGATATCATACGCGCGCTAACAGATTCCAAAATAACAATCCATCAATATCTAACCACTGACTCATACTATGAATCTAATACAATGTAAAAGACCTTTTTACCCTTCCTCAACTTGGCCCAAAACCAAGGCCCAAACAAAATGATAAAAGGTCCAATATCAGAATAAATTCCTTAAGTCCATTTATGGCCCAATTTTCCAAATTGGGCCTAATGGCCTTCACTCAAGAAGATCCGGCAAGCTAAAAGCCCAAACTATAAAATCCCAGACGGTCTATCACAACCCAATGCAATCCAAACCCAAATCTTGATCCAAAGGTCCAAACCACTTCAAGCCCACACTTGGCCCAATTTTCCAAATTGGACCCAACTCCTTATTGGGCCTTATCTAAGGGTCTGATCCTCTACATAGCCCAAGACACACCCTATCCAGATGAACCATTAGGGCCCAAGTATCAAAGCCCAACAGATGGCCCAATAAGCGCAGCCCAAAGTCTGAAGCCCAACAGGGGACGTACGCAGGGCGTACGCCTTCGGTACGTTGGGCGTACCTCGCCTCTCATTGACCCATTACAGGGGGTTTGACTCCGAACGCGGGGCATACAACAACTTACGCGGGGCGTACCCTCGCAGAGGCCTAAATCATGATAAGTGCTTAATGGCTTAAGCACTTAAGCACAAATTTCAGATCCACTACTCAAATGTGCTCTAGAACCATAAAGTCTCAAACTTTAAGACTTTGGTCGACTAAAAAGGGCTTAATACATGGTCTTAATATAATAAGACATCCTACAAGGAACTAGGGACCAAACTAGCTCAAGGGACTTCATTTTTATGCCTTGGGACCCATCATAGGGTCTGAAAGGACAGCTTAACTCGACCAAAACAAAGCATGCACAATATTGGGACTCTTGGGACAATAAGAATGCCAAAAAGTAACCAAAACAAGATCTACACAATCCAAGTATAAAGGTAGAAGCTTTATGCCTTCTAAAGCTTCCAAAGATGGTGAGAACTCCATATCTACAAGCTTGATCCCTTCCTTGACTCCTTTGATGCACTAACTTCTTCTTCAACCACACCAAAATCACACATTAGGCTCTAAAACTCTCTCTCATGGGCTAGGGTTTGCTAAGAACGGTTCAAATACTTGGACGCTGAAAGAATGAAGCAAAAAGATCCATAATGGTGCTTAAATAACCTCGAAACCCTAAAAGTTAGGGTTTCACTCTGGCACTCATACACCCAACGTACATATGTGTACGCCCAGCGTACTTGGGCATGCCCTAGTACTCTTAGTGTACTCACATGTACGTCGTGCGTACTACCGAAACTCCCAAAACCACCATTTTGCCACTAGGGCCTCCTTTTGACACTTCTTTCCAAACCAAAGGCCAAGGATGACATAATTAAAAGTCCAAGGGATGGATTTGAATTCACTTGAAAGATAGGGTGTTACAACTGCTTGTACAGTGGACCAACAAACCCGGATGGTTGGGTTGAGACTCTATGTCAACAAACCCAAATGGTTGGGTTAAGACTCAATGTCAATAAACCCGATGGTTGGGTTGAGACTCTATTTCAACAAACCCGGATAGTTGGGTTGAGGTTGTGGCCAACAAACCCTATAAGCATGCAATGTATTGTATTTCCAATGTCTTAGGTATTTTGGGAAACTCACTAAGCTTGGGCTTATAGTTGTGGATTTCTTGTTTCAGGTACTTCAGATGATGGGGGAAAGGTGAAGGCTTGATCGTACACATCCTTTGCAGTTTTTGATTTCCGCTTGTTTTGGATACTCTAATTTTTGAGGAATTTGTATTTGACACTCATGGTTGTGACTTGGGTTTATGAAAATAATGATTTTATTTAAATGAAAAATGAAAATTTTTATCATGATTTTTGGGATGTTACATTAACCCTGAAAGCATGAATCTACAAACAAATCACCCTACACTCGCGTTCTGACCAATATCTTATACCTCTCAACCATTTCGAATTCCAAATTCCAATAAATTTACACTGCAACTTCCTCAGGAATATTACGCTGAAAACATCATAATTATTTCGGTTGTTGATCCTCCAAGCAGAACACTCAGTTCACTCCCACCTAGGCTTCACGCTAACAATGATCGTCGCCTCCCGTGTAAATGCCTACAATCGTCTTAACTAGATACCCTTCAACATGATTCCCGGTATGCAAAAAAAATGGCATGTGACAAACCCTCATATAAAGATAACCAAACAATCATGAAGAAACTTCGATTCTTAGGTGAAGACTTAACTAAACCGAACATAATGGCTGGCACACACAATCACATGACAATAAGCATAAATAATAAAAGCATGAAGGAAGCGAATACGGTACATACCTGCAACAACATCTGATGGAACTAGGGTCTCCGCGTCCTGTAACTAAAACACTCGAATCCTCACCACTGGAGCCTCTGCCTTTCCCTCACGACCATTAGTAATCCTCAGTGTAGTTGGAGAAGGTGCCCTTACTGCTCCACTCGTCAACCTCAGATAGTCAGCCTTTCTGTGGCCCACCTGGTTGTAGTGAAAATCAATCATTCTAGAATTATTTAACATTTGCAGCATGTAACCTAACATATTCATTTAATAGTTAGCTGACATCAATATGGGTCCCAAAAAGAATAAATCAAGAAACATTCGGGCAACAACACTCTATAGGCCACAAAACATATAAGGTATCCCCAACTCACTTGCTTCTGCAATGCTATATCATCCTAACCGTATACAATTTTTAAACATACACTTAGCAAATAGTTCCAACAACATAACATCCCATTCCTTCTAGGTTACAAGTCATCAAAAACCAAGTCATTCTGTCACACAATTCGTGAAGGTATCCGCCGCCTTATCCTAGTGTGCAAACATTCCATAACATATAACATATCAACATGTATGGGTATTCTGGGAATCACTTACTTGAGATCGGCTGATTGCACGCATCACACCCCTTTCTTTGTAAAAGTCTTTTTAGAAAATTTTATTTACTTTCAAAAAGATTATTAATTCCTCAGTTTGAGTTCAGACACACCCAAGAGTGTGCCTAAATCCCTTAAACCAAGGTTATGATACCAACTTGTAACGTCCCAAAAATAGAAGTAAAAATTTTCATTTTTAAACCATTAAGTTATACAACCATATATTCCAAAACCAACAAAGTAAAATATAATGTTCAAACATCAGAACAAAGCAAAGTAATCAGTCCGGAAAAGTCCATCAGGGGATGCGATGCAGTCAAGCCGGAACCTTCCCTTTGGAATTGGAAGTACCTAAAAATGTTTAAACCACAATACTGTAAACACAAATCTTAGTGAGTTCCCAAAAATACCGCATACCATACATATTAACGAGCCCAACCGGCACATTGCGCAAACCCCGTCATACCAACGGGCTCAACCCTACATATCCATGGGCCCAACCCAACATACAAATATGCACAACCCAACATATCAATGGGCCCATCCCAACATGCATACCAATAGGCCCGGCCTCACACACAATGCAAGAGTCACAAAGAGAGCTAGTATCCTATACAATATAGTGAGAAGACTCACATGTCTTACAAAATCAGCTAAACCACATCTCAATGCTACACAACAGATGCTACCACAATCCTATCAAAACATACAAGGTCCAACCTTAGCCTGCACACTAAATCCAACAATCTTGACCAAAAGTCAACGACTCAAAAGTAAACCCTCAAAGTAAACGGTCAAAGCTAGGTTCAAACTTGGCAACAGAAAACCCCCACATCGTGGGAACAAAATGCCAAGATAGTCGACTGATCCCCAGTCACTACGTCGTGGCAGCCTATAGGCCACGTCGTGGGAATTGGTCTGAACAACATAATCGAGTTAATATGTTTTCTTTCAATTCCAAGGGCTCCAAAGTTCAGATCTGATCCTTCCCAAGCTCCTGATGGATAAATTTTCACACTTTATCTATTAAGACATTCAATTAAGAAAAGAAATCTAAACCTAGGTCCTTAAAGACATCAAGAAGCATAACTTAACCAAGAAGCTCTTGCTCATCAAGGTCACTCACCCATGTTTTCCAGAAAGCTTTCTTACACCAAATGGAACATAAAAGTTGGTGCTTTATATACATGCATGTCCAATGCATGTCTCTTCCACTTTAGGTTAAAACATGGGAGATAAAGAACATAAACTTGCATGGAACCAAAAACTTCCAAGAAACTCCAAATCCACAACATATGTCTTTAAAGAGACCCCAAGATCTATAAAGTTGTTGACTTTATGGAATCCTTCCACTCCAACAAGCTCATTTAAGAAGAAAATGGAACAAATCCTTAGATCTTGCAATATAGAAGCATAAAGTTTGGATCTTGGCATGTACCAAAGCTCTAGAGAATCCTCAAGTGAAGTCCCACAGCTTCTCAAGATGCTAACAAGACCTCCAAAGCCTTCTTTTTCCTTCACAAGCAACAACAAGCACCAAGATAAGCTCAAAAATATCCAAGAGGCATTAGGGTTAGGGTTTATGATGTTTGGGAGTGATGGAGGATGAGGGTAAACAAACCTATCCCATACTTCCCTTTAAATACCCAAAATTTAGGGTTTTTGCCAGCAAGTGATTGCCACGCTGTGGTCAACGTAGCGCCATGTTGTGGCACTCATTACAGATGCACGATCTAAAAAGATCTGCCACATCGTGGAGATGCTTCCACTACGTTGTGACCAACCAAAAATCCCAATTACTTTTTAAAATTCATACTTCAATGATTTGTAATATTTTTCTTCTTCCTTTTTTTAACACATCCATTTTTGGAACAAAGTTTTGTTTTGAAACAACTTTCTTTTGATCAAATTTTTGTTGTGAAAAAACTTTTCTTTGAAACAAATTGAGGTTTTGAAACAATTTTATTTGGAAAAACTTCTTGTTATATAACAAATTTCTTTGATTTTGCACTCTTATTGTAGTAAGAGTTTGGACCAAATTGAGCGTTGGTTTTCTCAAGTTTTTATGAATAGTTCTCTTGATTAGAATACCTTGATGAATTTTCAGACATTGAATTTTGCAAATGAGATTTTGAGCATAAACAAGAATAAACAACGTTTTGTGATTTATCATAATTATCATAAATTGCTAAAAAAATCCTTTCGTTTCCAAAAAATTCTTTCTCTCAACAAAATTCTTCTTATATCTAGCTCTCCTAGCTTGATCAATTTCTTTCTCATCACCATTATCTATTGGAACTGACCAAAAATGATTTTCACAAGAATTGGCTTTATTAGTCTTCACAATAGTGGTCAAGTCAACAGTGTCAGTCTTTTCCAGTCCTTTTGTAACAAAAACTTGATTACGAGTACATTGGACTTTTGGAAAAACAACCTCCTTTTCAATCAGATTTTCAATTCCTTTGTTTTCAACAACATTTTCAAAATCAATAGAATCTTTAAGAATCAAGTTCCTTTTTGGTTTTTCATCATTTATGACAAAATTAGAACAATCAACGTCATCTTCCATTGAAATCTCACTAATTCCACTTTCATCAAAGTCAGATTCAATTTCACAATTCTGATGCGCATCACTTTGCAATTTGTTACACAACAAGATATATTTTTCATTAGAATTCTTTTGAATTTGTTTCTTATCTTCTTCAGTTAAGGTATCTTTCATTATTTTTTGAAATTTATTTGGTTTCAAAAATTCTTCTACATTTTCTAATCCAACTCTATAAGTATCACTTAAGGATTACTTTGATGAAACCAAGGATTCGCATTCATAGCAGATTTCATCTATTTCTTCTTCCTAAAATTCTAAGAATGGTAACATTTTTCTATACATTTCTTCTAAAATTGTGCAGATAAGATAGAGTTATGTAATTTAAGCATATAAATGCTTCAAAATTTGACAATACACATTACATTGTTTCATTGTCAATCTATTGTCATTTTTCAAAATACACTCCTCATCTTTAACTCTCGCTAAATCAACTTCTACTTTTTCAATCTTAATTCTTTGTTCCTCACTCCTAAAAGTGCACATGCTAAGATCATCGTCCATATTAGAAACTTTTCTTCACTTCCACTTCAGACTTCCAACTATTTCTGAAATAGTATTCTTTAATTCATTTAATTCAACATCATAACGATAAACAAGAATAATAAAAAGATTTAGGAATGTAATGTACCTTCTCAGTTACCTTTTCGCAAGCATCAACATGTTCTCCTTCACTCTTCGCCGACAAACATTTATCATAAGTATTTGAATCAAAAACACCTCCTTTAGAATTATAGCATTGAATCTCAGAACTTGAACTTTTCTCTATCAGACACTTTCCATCCTTTGTACCTACATACACATTAGCAACAAAGAAAGCTCCATGAGTTGTCCTTCGCATTTCACCATCCTCAGAATTTGTAGACCAAACTTCCACATTGCCTGCATCACTATCTTCTTCCTCAAAAAATCAATGCCTTTCCCTGAATGTTCAACTTCTTGAGATCCTCAAACTTCTTCACATAGTAGCCTTCATCCTTCTTTTTCTCCTTCTTCTCTCATTTCTTCCTAAGCACACAATCTTTCACAAAGTGGTTCTTTTCTTTACAAAATTTACAATCATAATCTGAATCACCAAGCAATTTCTTCTCTTTGTATTGTTCTTGTTGTTGTTAATAGTTCTTAGCACCATCACTTTTGTTCTTACCAGCAATGAATTTCCACCTTTGTAACATAACCTCCACCTTCAGATCTTGAGTTTCCACCCTTTCTAAACTTTGAAAAAAATTTCTTAAAAAAATTCTTAGGATTTCTAACCATAATATCCTTCTCTTCACTTGGGTTACCTTATCTTCACGAGACTTCAGAATACCAACAACTGGTAATTTTTGAACTGCTCATGTGCCTTTACAGTTGACACACTTAATTTCCATTCAGGACGAATTCCTTGCAAGAATGTAACTTTCTTCTTAATCAGTGAACGTGCCAAATCATATTTCATCTACTTACTCAACAGATGATTGTATCTTTGGTAAACCTGATGTAAACTATGTCCACCCTTTTTTTTGAAAGATCCGAACTCGAAAGTAACAAATTATAGACTGAGCGGATTTGATCATCGTCACCTGAATACAATTCCTTTAAACTTATCCAAATCTCATTCGCAATTTTGCATGAGCTCACAAGTTTGAACGTATTTGGTGTGGGAGAAAAGTGAATATATCTCTTCACTTTCATATCATTTTGAAGTTTCTCCTTTTCTTCTTGTTCATATCAGCATACTTATTAATGTGTCTTTCATAATCTGCAAGAGAATACACATATTCCTTTGTCTTTGTGAATTGATGTGGACTTTCTGTACTTGATTTCCAAATATAAGAACCATGATTTTCAATTCTAGTGATGTAGTCTTCAAAATGCAACACCCACACCTCGTAATCATATGGAAATAGAACTCAAATCCTAGTATTTAAACCAATAATACTTGATAAGTTAACATGAGAGTCTTCTTTTGAGATGAATTCATTCAAAATTTTGAGTAATGAATCAAATCGATGAGCAAAAACAAAATTCAAGTCGAAGCGAGTTTCTGAATAATAAATTCCATATCAAAATGAAAAAGGATTGCAATTGCGGAATAGATCTAGAAAACAAAACACGAGAAATGATGAACTCGACAAACACAAAAGTATTCAATGATTTGAAATCGACTCAAGGATTTCCTTGCTCTGATACCCCTTGTAGGATCAAATAGATTCTAAAGATATGAAATCATGTTTGAAACAGAGTAAAGAGTGCACAAGAGTGTAAATAAGATTCTGATTTGATTAGAGTATGAGAACTCGATTACAGTTTTTGAACGTAAGAATTCATAAAAGACATCCCCTACATTCTAACTAGCATCCTTTTATAAAGGTTAACAACCCACAGAGTTAGTTAGAGTAACATCCAATAACAGAATGACACATAGACAATGACAACTGTAAAACATTTAAGCATATTCACTTACGAAACCTAGGTACATAAACTCCAAAACATAACAAACTTTTAGAACTATATATTGAAGAGTTAAACTATTACAATTACGAATGCTTTCATATTATGACTCAAACACAACACATATAAACTACGGGACCTAACAAATATTGTTTATTTGTTTATGTATTTATAAACTATACTTTTGAAAAAAATTCTAAAAATAAGTTTATCATAAATACACATATGAAAATATGGAATACTAATAAATATGTGTTCCTGAAGTGCCCATAATAACATGGTAATCCTTAGAGACTAAAATAAAATGAAATCATCTATGTATTACCTAAAAACATAAAACTAGTTCTCAATGAGCTAATGACATATATCAATGACTAGTTTCAGTAACGCTTGGTAGGTTGAACCAAATTGAGAATGTAACATAACATAACAATGTTTTACGATTATTGTTTGGCACGGGTAGAAAAAAGAACAAGTTAAGGCTTTGACCAAGTCTAGTGGGACTATTCTCTCTGAATTTAGTTCCATTCAGATCCATGGAACTCGATGGAACAATATAAAAATTATTCACATAGATCAAAATGCCCCAGCCTCTTGCCACAAATCCTCCCTTGTATCATTATTCATTATATGTCTCTCCTCTCTCACCTCTTCTATGTCGCAATTTTATCTTCTACGAACTTAATTTTATTCATTTTTCCCTAATTGCAATAATTAATACAAATTAAACACAAATAACCCCTATATTAAACCACAATTAAATCTTAAGAATTTGGTTAGTTGATTCACTATAATTCTAACAATTGATCGATAACTCAATAAAGTTTCCTTCTTTTTAATGAACTCATCGCCATCGACCTATTAAAAATATGCGGGGCATGGCTTTGATTCTTGGTTACATGGGATACAAAGAAAAGTTTTGAAAAAAGAAAAATTGTAATGACTAAATGAAAATGTTGCTTAGGAGAATTGTTTATTCTCATTGATTCTTTCAATTCTTGGTTACATGGAAAACTCGTCTTGTTCTGCTCAATCCAGTCAATTATGTACAGTTATATCCTATCTAATAAGTATACCAAACATTAGCTTAAAAATAAAACTTACAATTTTGTTTATATTTTCAAAAGAGCTCTTTTAGGAACCATAAATGTTTTTGAATATCTAAATTTAAATCACAAACATCATGTCACAACTAACATGAAAATGATATATATATATATATATATATATATATATATATATATATATATACATATATATATATATATATATATATATATAGCTTATGTGAAGGAAAATTGAGTTAACTTACCGGCATGAATATGTACGTTAATGTGCCTTGGGATACTTCCAATTCCAATAGGACTATATGCCCTAGGATTTGCATTTGCATGACTATCAAAAAGAGAATTGGTTTGTAGAGGAAAGGGCTGCAAGGAGATTGTGGATTCATTATTCATTAAAGAAACAGACATATTATTACCTTCTCCACTTAACCTCTTTAAAAAAGCTTCTTTTTTAAATTTTACAAGTGTGTGTATATAGTGAGAGTTGACCACAAACCTGAACCATTATAGGATTAGGACCTGATGGAGATATATAAACAGCTGGCCCAGCGTTTACAGAAGATTCAGCCTGAAATGTTGACCTTAATCAATTCAATTGTACATGACTAAATGACAATACTTATATATAACTATTGTAGTGCAAAGAAAAAGAAAAAAAAACATACAATCTTCCTCTAGCAAAAGAGCACCTAATTGTTGCATTGCAAGCCCAGACTGTATGGCTTCTGATTGGATTTGGGTTCTCACTGTGACATCATCAGTACAACCTTCCTCTTCCTCCAGTTGTGTTACTGTAACAGTCAGAACCAACCTCAAGTTTAGGAACCACATGAGGTGTTTCCTGTAGCTCCTGTAGCGTGGCAGCTTGTGCAGACACTGCTTTCTACATCATAAATCAGAAAAAATAAACACTTTAATAGAAAAACAAAGAACATGTAACAAGAAGATCAAGGAAGAAATGAATCACATTTTAATAACAAACACACTTCACATTCCAATAAGAAAAAAAACAGGCGTCCTTGGAGAAGGTAAGCCTAGCCTAGTAGAGTGCATGATGCTTTTCCAGGAATGGTGATTAACTGAAAGGCCATTGGACAGCAGATCAGACTGAATCTAGGCTATGAAAAAGTCATAATTACAAAAGTAAATCACACATTTGGTCCCTGTGCTTTACCAAACTTGTGATTTTTGCCACCAAATTTGTAATTTACTCTAACAAAAAGGCTTGTTGACTCTGCTTTGCACAGCAACCAAACACTCTTTGAGTAATTTTTAAGATCTAATACGTGCATGTGCCATCTTCCTTTTAAAAAGAAAAAAATAGAGAGCAAACAAACATGAGTACGATGTTGTAATTATCAATCAGTTTACAAAATTCTACTTTTCTTTTTTGACATACTAAGAAACATCCACCAATTTTAGCAATGAAAATTATCATATGATTGAATGAAATTGCATTGCTTGAGCAGTTGCATACTTTTTCAAACCCTCAATGAAAGATAAAGCTGGCTTTGATTGCCTAGCGGGAGATGGTGGTGGAGGTATGATTATGGGTATGTTGAGAAACTTCTTCACTGAGGGTTTCTTTATTACTGAAACAAGAATAGTATAAAAAAATCAGATGTTAATTCAAACAACATGATCTAAGTCTGTTAATAACTTCTATCAACTTACTTAATCCATATACTAGGGAGAACAAGTTGGAGGTGATCCAATAACAGAAGAGGGCCTGCACAAAAGTGAAAATGGTATTTGAATTTTGAGGGAGGGGTAGTTTAGTAATTAAGAAAGAGAAAGAGTAGTGAACTAGCCTTTGGGAAACTTGCAGTGAGGGGGACTGTAAGAGTAGCAAAACCCCTTGAAACAATTTTCATTGTGGCAGCAACAGGGTTACCTTCCAAACCTTCTTTCATGTTAAACTGAGTGAGGAAGGAACACACCAAACAAAACATATATCATGTTCCATTTTAAAAATAGGATATTCAAACATTGATATTGATACTTGGAACTTTTCTCTCTTGATATATATCACATGGAGCTGGTTATTTGGACTCCTTTCTCTGTTCTCTGATATAATCTACAACAATTACCAAATAATATCAATGGAATATATAACTTCTTATATAAACATGAAGCTTGTGACATACATATAGATTAATATTTTCAACTAAGAGTTTAGTCTTGAAACCAAGCTAATTCTCTAATTTTACATCTTATGTGCGGTAAGATTAAAAAAACTCACTACAGCCTCAAGACAATCTGCACAAAATCAATTCAAAACACAGAGCTTACAGACCTACAAACTTGTTCCTTTTTCACTTAATAAAGAAAGTCAGGCAACTGAAGCTTTCCCTATTAAGACCTAACTTTTTACAAATTTTCTCTCATATACTTAAGTTTTCCTTCCATACAACTTCTACCTTGAATTCAAGACTTGTCATCATGTGAGGTTAAAATGTTTACTAGACATGTGAAGCAGAAAAGAACGGAAGATGAAGTTTTACCTTCTCGGGTGCTATTTCTTTATTTGATTCTTTTGGGGTGTAGGAAGAACTTGACCCAACATCGAAATACCTTTCTCTTTGATAATTTCTTTGAAGATGACTATTGTTTAGGGCTATCAGCAGCACCATCGTCTCTACTACCACTCTATAATAAACAAAGCGCCTTTTAAGGCCCTTCATCATCTTGCACTGCCCTCTTTAATTTATAATTGTTTTAAAACAAGGTCTCCGAGACAATCGGAAGAGGAACTGATCGTCATCAATTATCAACCATACGTCATTCTTATGTAACCTAAGACGATGGAGTGTATATAAACTGGGAAAATTATACAATCGGAAGATTCAACAACAAAAAACGTACCTCATCAACCTTCATGATGATCTGATCAACATTTTGCCCTAATTCCTCCGCAACAGCAGGTTTGCCTTCGGTTCGAACTTCCGGAACGGGTGCATCCATTTTGTCCATTTATTCTTGAGACTAGGATCCACGATTGAAATACTTTTGGAATAGTAGATAAATTTTCCGATGCAAACAAAGCTCCGGTGACTGGTCGTAGGTGTGTCGCCCGTGATGTCCATCGTTGGAGAGAGAGAAGAAGGGTTTGGAAACAGGTGGGGGTTTTTGTCATGTGAGATAATTACAGAAAAGGTAAAATAAAACGGTAAAGGAAAATATAAGTTACAAAATTTCTCGGCGTAAAAGAAACTTGGTGGAGAAGGAGAGACGAGAAGGTGGAGGTGTCGATTAGGTGTTGTTCAACTGGTAGCTTCGATTGACGGTTGATAAGTCGTAGTTGTCGATCGGCACTACAACTAAAAGGCGTTGCAGTCGCCGAACCATTTAGTGTGAGGATCAATTTGGAAGGCGGGGGTTTAAAAAATTTGGGGATTTCATTTTCCCTCTAAGGAGACGCGCGTTACTTAAAACAAAAATATAAAACGACATTCACAGAGGACACACATTTTAGATAAAGTGCCCTCCGTGTTTTTTATTTTTTTACATGAGACACTAATTTAAGGGCACGCAATAATTCGTGACCTAAATCCTTTAATTTTTTGAAAAGATGACACTTTTTTAATGTCACTCTCTTTTGCGTAACATAAATCAATGAGTGTCGTGGTTTGCGCGTCGTAAAAGGGTCTTTTTCTTGTAGTGAGGCAATCTTATTTATAAAGAGTTCCCAACATATATTTCTATATAACTAGCCATATATAAATATCTTATTTTATATAAAACTACCTTTTATATAATTGTAACTAGTTTATTAAGATATAAATATGAATATATAAATATCTTACTTTATATAAAACTTCCTTTTATATAAATTGAACTAGTTTATTAAGATATAAATATACCTTATAAATAATCATACTTTATGATATATTTGATAAGTTGTTATTTCTCCAATAAAATATTATTTTCATAAATAACAAATTCCCAATTAGTAAAATATCATTTCCATGAAATAATAATTTTTCCAATTATATACAAGTGTTGATATATTTATTAATAATCAAATTATACTAATAAATAATCAATTGATGGTATCTTGCTATTAGGTGTGACCCTATAGGATCATATATTATTAGCAATATCATTCTATAATGACTCTTGGGCATACTAGATCTTTCAATCTCTCCACTTGCACAAGACTCATCATAGATTGATATAGACAATGGTGAACGTCTAGCAACATTTCACTGCCCCCAATAACACATGACGAAGAATGTCATTCATCAACATCCAATTCCCAAAAGCTCTAAGCTTCAATTGATGTATTAAGGTAAGTTTATCAATTATACCTTTGTTACAGATATCCTGTTGAACATGAGACTTGGATCGCAATCAATCTCATTTGGAGTTCAACTTTGGGTAACGCGCGTTAGAGGTCTAACTCTCAACACATAAGAGGAACAAATCTCATCTTGACTACATAAGCCTCTTGCATAGTTTACATCATACCCGAGAATGACTTTTATAACTGCCCGGTTAAGGAAAAAAATTTGTTCATATCAAAGCACATCACTGCCTATACTTAAGTCCCACTATGTATCTCAGGTATTAAGGATACAAAGATAGTACCTTTAATCAAGTATCACTCATAACTATGATCTATGAGTTGACCTTGATGCGGGTCTATTCAATACTAGTTCTCTAACAAATACATATGAAACTTGGTTACAACCACTTGCCTATTTTCATCTGTTGAGAGTCAACCAATCCAATTCATATTAGTCTTACTTCACAACTACTCCCATAATCATTATCGACTATGAACTTTTAGAATAATAAGATAATTCATGGATTAAACATGTTAATATTGAGCACAACAAGTATTGATGCAATGATCATATCCCAATATATCATAAACAATATAATAGTTGTTGTCTTAATGTTCCAATATCCAAATACTAAATTAAAATCAAATCTCATTTCTAGAATAAGGAAGTGCTATAGTCGAAGCCTGAATATTCATACTTAGCTTAAAAGAAATGACTTTATTAATGGGTCTGACTAAATTTGATTTGTTTGAATTTTGCGAATACTATCATCTCCATATTTGACTTTCCTCTAAGTATAGTTAAATATCATGTAGAATATGATTGGTGCTTTGATGTGACATAGAGTTTCTTAGTTTGATTAAGCACACTCTATTACTCACAAAAGATTTCTAGGTTATCCCTGAATGGAAGGATTCAACCTAGTTTTTCAATGATCTAGTTCATCCAATCATATTTGACATCCTCTGTAGTTTGATCGGACTACCTCTGCAATCCTCTGTAGCAGAAGAGGTGGAACAAACGGCTGCAGCCTATAATAAGAAGCATGTTTGTTTTTTAACATCTTCAAACTGCTGCAGTAAACTAAAATTTAAATAAACTAATTTTATAAACTGAAAATAGTTCTTAACACCGAAATTTTAATAATTCTAGTCTTAAAACATTGAAATAATACTAAAAAGAACATGTAAAAAAACAAAAATATAAAACTTTTTAAAAAAACTTAAAAAAATATAAAAGAAGCTAACAGTTTTATTCTAGAAAAAAAACTAAATTTAAAAAACATAAAAAAAGAAAATAATAAAAAAAATTAAGAAAGTATTGCAAACGATGTTTACAAAATTCGTAAAAAATTACACACGTTAAAAAAGATGCAACTGAAACTGAAAATACTATTAACAGAAATGGTAAAAAAAATTAAAAAAATCAAAGTTTTTTTAAATCAAGTTAAAAAATTTTGTGGAAACTATAAAAAGAAATTATATCAAATCCGTAAATAAAAGTTTAAGAATATCAAAGTTTCTTTTAAAAACATAAAAATTAAAAAAAAATAAGTTATACCAAAATTCTAAAAAAAACACTTTGAAAAAATGAAAGCTGAAGAGGTTTGAAGAGGCAAGTCAAGTGATGTGCCACGCAGCACACACGCAGAGGTTTTGTAGTCTGAAGCCTTCCAAAAAACAAACTGTTGCGAGAGGGAAAGTGATGTGCGTGTGCTGCGCCGCACATCAAAAAGTGGTTTGAAGAGGTTTTTTTAAAAAAAAAACAGCACCTAAGTTCTTCTTAAGTACCCTTAGAATGTTATCATAGTCATCCAGTGACTTAACCATGCATTCAATTTGTATCGCATGATATGACATAAATGATGGATTTATTTGCCAAGCAAATATAATATAAATCATTTTATCTAACTCAAACCTATGTGCTAGGTCCTTTTGAGACTAACTCAAAATGGTGTCATGTGACAATGTCAAGAATCCTCCAAAAGAATCTTATATATTGACCTATTTCAAGATATTGTTAATTCATGCAAAAGAATTCAAAACTTTTAACATTCATCTTTATCTATCTTTATAGATTTTACATTCAAAGAATGTATCTTGTCATTTCTAAGTCTTCCATTTTATAAACACTTTCTGAGTCAAGGTGAAACGACCTTTCATAGTCAGAATGTAATTTCAAATGATTAAGTATGTCTCATTCATACAAGATTAGGAATATCACTATCCTCCCGCTGGTTCTTAATAAACACAAATGTCATCTTCATTTTGATATAAAAGTACACATTGTTATTTATATATTAAAATGATGATTCCAACCTTGAGATGTTTGATTTATATTAAGAAGTGGATCTCAAGTATTGCACATTTTGTTAGGATAACATGGATAAAGAAAACCTCCAGGCTAAGCTATATAGATATCTCCTTGTAGATGTCTATTATGAAAAGTGGTTTTTCTTGACATTTATATGTCATATTTCATATTAGGAATATGTAGTTATGATAAACAATATCCTTGTTGATCTAATCATAGTTACTTGTGAAAAGGTTTGATCATAGTCAACGTCATGAGTATGATAAGGACCATAGTCAATGACATGAGTATGAGAAAATCCTTATATAACAAGTATTACTAAATGTGTATATATATTCATGTATGTATTCTTTCTACAAGAATCTCTTACTCCTTCTAGCCTTGCTATAGAGAGGAAGATTAATCAAGCCCATACTTGATTATCAAACATGGATTGCATCTCAATGTTCATGACTCTAGTTCATTTGTCAGATTCAAGATCTGATATAACATTTTGGTAGTTGATGGTTTAACTAGAAACCATAAAGAACTCATCAATGAGAGATTCCACATTTCTCAAGTCATAGATGATTTCTACCATTATTGTGAACAATTTGTGTTTATGAATAGCTATTATTCATGTTTAACATTTCTTGTTAAAACTAGTGCCAACAATTGTTACATCAGGCTATGGTTCTTGAACTACTTCGGCCTCCATGTGCCTCTCACTTGCTTTGTCATTAGAAGTTTGCTTTCTGCTAACTCATATTTCAGAGGAATAAAGGAACTTATTTTTGGTGGGTTTGTATATAATAATCTAAATGCCCTTTTAGAATATTCTACAATTATGTAAGTCGTTGGTGTTTGTATTCTAGATACAATTAATAGTGATT
Organism: Lactuca virosa; assembly: GCF_052849685.1. Taxonomy (NCBI): domain Eukaryota; kingdom Viridiplantae; phylum Streptophyta; class Magnoliopsida; order Asterales; family Asteraceae; genus Lactuca; species Lactuca virosa. The sequence goes on from NC_136433.1 coordinate 146,545,979, forward strand.
GAAGTATAATCCAGAAAAGGTTAAAGGAGGACATTTCTACCGATTAGAAAGTAAACTATATCAAGTAAAGTTTAATTCACCATTTATCATCACGAAGGCTTTAGATGGTATTACTAGTTTGTATCTTGTTCTTGATCATAGACATTCATTATAAAGGAAGTCATACACCAAAGTATATAGTTCCTTAATAGTTATTTTCTCTACACTTTAGTTAAAATATCATTAGGAATCTCTTATATATAAATAAGATTCACATATGTCAAATAAACTACATTATTTGTCTTCAAAGATCCCTTTTCTTGAAGTTGGAATATGTGTATTTCATTTATATAATAAAGATAACAATGTCATAGATAAGTTTGATTTAAAACAATTTTATGTCAAAAGTGCTTTTTATATAGAACTTAATTTTATTTATTAAAATATTGATATTTACTTTATAATTCTATTAAGAGATCTAGTCTCATAAATAAAAGTTAATCATTTCAAAATATAAATATTATTGTTATGAAAAACGATCAAGTAAATAATCAAACATTTAAATAACTGAGACATATATTTACACATGCTAAATTTAAAACATACATTGTTCCAAAAAAAATATTGTTTTTCAATACAAGTATATTATGTTCCAAGCATAAATCATAAACTAAACTTCGAGAGTATAGTTTCAACTTGCTTGTGCTCAGCTAGTTACTCTTTTGTAAATATCTGCAATCAAGTTACAAATATTTGATTAACATTTAAGGACAAAGTACTTGAGTGTTATACAAAAAGTATGAGTTATATCCAGTAGAAACCTGAAGTACTAGTCTCTTCCAGACTTTCTTTCTAGTTAAGAGGAGCAGTTCCTCTACTAGTGTCCAGTTTCTTTACTAAAGAAACAAGATCCATCTATGTGGGCCTTATTGGATTTCTTGGGCTTAAAAGTGTTCTAGTCCATAAATCATGGGCCTCTTAGATCACACAAGGTGACTCTTTTAGCCTTGCACTATTCCAACAAAATATCACTAAATTTATTGAAATATTGTTTAACCTGTTATATATATATATATATATATATATATATATATATATATATATATATATATATATATATATATATATATATATATATTATCCAAAACTTCCTAGAAGTCATGAGTAATTGTTCCTAGTATGATGTTAGAAGCGTCTTGATCATCACTATGATGATTTTACTAGGTATCATATTCAGGTCTATTGCTCAAAGCAATTTGTTTAGGAATAGGACCTTTAAGTGTACACAATTTTACATCTCTCATGAGATTGTCTTTTAAGACATGGACCCATTCATTGAAGTTGTATTTATTGAATGTTATTGTTTCATTAAGTCATTTAAAGAAAAATGGCAATTCATGGTTATGAGAGTGGATTATATATCTACAAAATTTTAACAAAATTCATTTAGTATTTTAAATATATAATCTTTAATAATTAATACCCTTTTGGTTTCTAAAAACATTAATTATCAAAGTCTACGATCCAAGTTGCAAAACAAATAAATAGTTAGGTATCATTTATCACATTCATTTGAATTCAACCCGGTAGACACCGATTATAAATTATATCTTACCATATAATTCCTACATTTATAGGATCGCTAATAAAAAATTTAATTAGACATGTTTGATCAAATCATCACAAGACATCCTTTATCACAAGATTTATGCCTCAGAACTCTCTTGTTTAGGTATCCTTTATCACAAGAGATTTCCGATCAAATCATCCAATTTGAAAAACTTGTGTAATCGGCCTATAACTTGGCTATAGAAATCGCGAAAACACCTCGACCATCAAAAGATAACACCAAGCGGTTAGTTATCCTTTATCCCACTCGTGCATATAAGAGACGTGCGAGTGTTCTTCAAAAAAGGATTGCATAGATTTGAGGTTTGTAAGGGGTCTTTGATGTTTTTATAATTCTAGTTAAAAACATGTTACATCATGGTTATTGCATGCATTCAATAAACCATGGTATACTTTAAGAAATCTTCTTTCATGTAAAATCACATTTTTAACAATGTTCTATATATAAAACCTGGTTTTATATAATTAACGCGATCAAAGTTTTAAATTAATAACTAGTATTAAGTTATATCGTGAGAGAGCTTTAGAACATTTGGAAACTCTTTAATAAAAATTTCTTTTATAAAATAAGGGTTGGAGTTTGATAAGTTTATAAATCTCAATTTTAAACAAATATAATTTTAATCCCGAAATTTTACCGGTTACTAGTTTTAACGATAAAGTTTGTTTTATTTTACAACTATTTTTAGCATCTTGTATTAAAAGCTAAATTTCATTAAAAACAAACTCCTTGTGATGTTTATTTATGTTCAAATATTATTTTGCATTTGAAAAACTAATTTATCAACCATAACATAATAATAATAACATAAACAAAAAACAACACAAGCATGCATAACAATTATAACTTATGTGCATAAACCAAGCCATAAACTAGTAATACTTTTGTGAGTCATCACAAAAAATATTAAGTCTATTCCTACAGGGACATAAGGGACCTTTATCTTGGGTAATCTTCATGTGTTCCCACTTGCTTCAACACTTTGTAGCAAGTTTATAAAAATAATTTTATAAAATTTAAGAAACTTTAATAAAATCAAGTTTATAAACTTTTAATCTTCAAAAGCCCACCATCTTCATTCTTGTTATATTTTTATAAAATATATTATTTCTAAAATTAATCTATTACTTACAAAAATTAACAAATGAAAATTATCTATTTAACTATTACATACCATATAAATAAATAAATAATTACAATCATTTGAAATAAATCAACACATTCAACAACACAAAGATCCATGGCTAGCTTATGCACATCATACATATTTATATCCTCAAAATATATATAAAACAATTCTTTGTTTTTCTAAGACAACTTTTATGATAAAAAAGATGCATGTAAAGTTTTGGTCAAAAAATAACAATTATAAATTTTTTAAAGTTATCATAGAAATTATATGTATGGATTTTTCTTGCAAGAAGAAAACCATCAATGTTTTCCAAAAACAAAGATTTCATCAACCTAACCAAAAATCTAACTAATCTTGCAAAAATGTCTCTGATACCAATTGTTGGGTTTCTATTCAAAAATTCGGTTTTACAAACGTTAAAAACGGCAACGGAAGTTTTAAAATTGCTGAATAAACTAAAACCATTTTAACCCACCAAAGATCTTTTGCAAGACTTATAAAGATTAAAGCAACCATAGAAAAAAAAGTGTTACAACCTTTGAAGACTTTGGTGCCTTTTGGCATTTAGGAAGTTCATGAAGATGGCATTAAGTTCTAAGTTAAGCTCTCTAGAAGTATCCACCAAAGCAAGAGTAGAACCATCAATATATGCTAGTATAACACCTGTAAAATGTTGTTCTTAATCTTTAAGACATATTCCAAAATATACATAAAGAGAAGCAACATTTAAGCACTTAATCTCTAAACCATTTGTAAGAATAAGATGGAGAAGGGAAGACACAAGAACCGAATTCTTGGAAGCCCCAATAAGAGCCTTTGCTTTCGGTTTTACATAGCCAAAAGATAAGGGAAATAATGCAAGAATTAAGTCCAAACCTTGCACGCTCTCCCTTATGTATAAAGACCAGAAAGCAAGAAGAAACCATAAAGCAAAAGCATGTGACAAACTTCTTACAAGCATGGTAGGATACATTAAACAATTCAAAAGAAGACCATGCTTGGTCTCCTCTTAATTTTCGAAAAATACAAGACCAAAAGATTATTAAAGCTTGTCTCATGGCTAGTTGATATATATATATATATATATATATATATATATATATATATATATATATATATATATATATATATGTGTGTGTGTGTGTGTGTGTGTGTCATCTTTATAAAAAGGCAATCTTATTTATACAGAATTCCCAACATATATATATATATATATATATATATATATATATATATATATATATATATATATATATATATCTAGTCATATATAAATATCTTATTTTATATAAAACTACTTTATTAATAATCAAATTATATTAATAAATAATCAATTGATGGGAACTTGCTATAAGGTGTGACCCTATAGGATCATATATTATTAGAAATATCATTCTATAATGAATATTGGGCATATTAGATCTTTCAATATATATATATATATATATATATATATATATATATATATATATATATATATATATATATGGAAAAAGTTCAATAGAGAACCATTTTTAATCAAGGAACCAATCCAAAATGTCGGAATTTAAAGCGATCAACGGCAAAAGAAAGATTAACGAAAAAATAAAGTGTCGTAGACTTTTACAATGGGCACTCAGGCACCGGATTATAACAAAACTAACGTCTTTTTTTTCAATTTAATTTTTTTAGACCATGCCTTTTATCGAAGAAAAACGAATATACCATTTGTAGCATTCTGATGATGAGGTAATTCCAATTTTAACCCTAAGTATGAAGAGTTATTGCATTCTAGCCCTTGTGTATGAGAAAACTTGCAAAATGGCCCACAGTGGCGTTTTTGTAAATTTAGGCCGTGGTCACGTACGTAGGGTGTACGTGCGAGGTCACGTATGCTGGACGTAATAGTATACGTAGGGTGTACGTAGATCCTATATAAACATATTTAACTCTCAAATTCTCACTCCCTCACTAGCCTCCAACCCTCATTTCGTCCATTGCAACCCTAATATATTGTGTATGTTCCTTTGAGTTCAAAAGTGTGTGTTTGTGGTACCTTTGAAGCAAGGTGAAGATAGAACCAACAAATTGGAAGACCAAGACCTCATAGATCCAGGAACACCTCACATACATGCTTCATTTTGAGGTATAAAGTACAGAACTTGATAATCATATCATTAGATCTTGCTTATGTTCAAAGTTTATGTTTATTAGCCCCATATTCTTGGTTCTTTTGGGTATGCGCTACCCTAGACCCAATGAGTTGTCCTTTCAGACGTTTTAGGGTAGTTGGAGTGATAAAAAATATGATCTTGGAACTTTGTTCTTCCCCATGCATGAGTTTGGTTGCCTTAATGGTTGAAAATGTTGGCGTTTTTAGTGTTAAACACTTAATGGCCCTGCAAGACCATATAGTTGGAAACTTTATGGTCAAGGAGAACATTTGGCACTTGGATATGGTTTTAGACTAAAAGTTTAAGGTATTAAGACCTTTTGAGAAGGGATTGCTGACCAGATGTGTATGTTGGGCGTACCGAAAGGTACACTGCGCGTATCCAGTCTTCACCCCAACTCCTCAGTCAAACAGAGTATGCCTCGCATATATCTGTGTACGCCCCCCGTACGAGGCTGGGTCGACTCGGCTGGGTTGACTTGGCTGGGTTGACTCGGATGGTTTGTTGAGTTTGACCAAGGGGTAATTTGGGTAAATTGATATTAATTTTAGATTAGGCAATGTTTAGATTGTTAGGTGTCGGGTAGAGCCAGTTTTCGAAGCAAAGATTTATTCAGCTTGTGTTTGGATTGAGATGTGAGTTTTCCTCACTGTACTCGTAGGTCGAAGGCACCAATGCTGGTCCACCAGATTATGTATCCTGGTTGTAGGGTAGTGATATGCTAGTATGGTATTATTTAGTAGATCTGTACGATTATCAGTATTTGCTGATTTTGTGTTTATGTTTGTTTGTTACATATGTCGACATATTGTGGTTGGGTTGAGGCGGTCCTACTTTGTGCTGTAGGCCAAGATACCCGGGGCGGTCCAGATAGGCTGTAGGCCCTGCAAGGTGGTCTAGTCAGGCTGAAGACCTGTAGAGCGGTCCAGATAGGCTGTAGGCCCTGCAAGGTGGTCTAGTCAGGCTGAAGACCTGTAGAGCGGTCCAGATAGGCTGTAGGCCCTGCGAGGCGGTCTAGTCAAACTGGAGGTTCATATTTTCATGGTTTGTTGTTATGTTGTATGTTGGTATTTTAAGGGAACTCACTAAGATTTGACTTATAGTTTTAGTTTATTGTTTCAGGTACTTCTGAGGATCGTGAGAAAGCAAATGCCTGATCGTGCACATCTTCTTAGTTTCATGATACAGATTTTTGGGACACTCTTATATGAATTTACTTTTTAAACAATGGATTTTTTTGTAAACAATGATGGTTAATGGTTGTTTTTAAATTTTTTAAATTTTTATGGTTTTTGGAGTGTTACATCGTTGTTCATGATTTTTCGTCCTCTTCCATAGAGGTCCATATTGATATATAAAAAATGAACTTTTTTTTTCAAAAAAACGCAATTCATTTTCTTTGTTTTTTAAAAAGTTAAAGTCTATTTTTTATCGAAAAAAAATTAATAAATATATCAAATTTCATATTTTTTTTTGTACTCTTTAAACATAGAATCATACTGACGTTTAAGAAAATCGAAATATCAGTTCAGATTTACATTGTGAATCTGCTCAGATTCACATTATGAATATGTTTAGATTCACAGTATGAATAATAGTGAGTCAGATTCACATTGTGAATTCTGAAAACTAAAATATATACAGTTTCGATTCACAATATGAATAAATCCATTTATTGATTTTACAAAACTAATTTACGAGTAATCAAAACGTTAAAATATTATAAAACTACATGAAAATGTATTTCGATTCATATGTGAATTTCACTTAATTTGTGAATGATCAAAGAGTTGAAATTGGAAATCAGATTCACATTGTGAATGTTAAAATTGAAATATTTACAGTTTAGATTCACAGTGTAAATTGAAATATATATATATATATATATATATATATATATATATATATATATATATATATATATATATATATATATATAAGTTCAAACAAAAAACAGTAAATAGTGTGAAAACGTAAAAACACTATGTTTATGTTATTATTTTGCATTGAATGTCGGATATGCGTATTATTGAAATAATTCTAATATGAATATTAACGTTTGATTATTTATATATTCATTAGAATGTTATTATTCTATTATAAATTTATGTATGTGCATTTTTTTAGTAGCTTTTAATTTTAGTTTTAACTTGTGACTATTTATTTATTCATTGGTGAATAATGACATAAAGTTATGGATAGAAGATTCATTGTAGAATAATACCATAACAATATTGTTTTTACGTTTTTATACTATTTACAGTTTTTACATGAGAACGTTTTTTATGTCTAAAAGTTTTTCAAAAGAGAGAACGTTTTCTATGTCCAAAAGTTTTTCAAAAGAAAGACCACCACACAACCCTAATAATAGCTACGTCCAAGGCCTTTCACAAACTAAAATCAACAATTTTTTTTTTCTTTGTAATTTGTATATACACATTTATACTTTTCGTTTCTTTTGTGTTTTTTCGACAATTTGGACCTGAGATTGCGCTAAAAGTGGGTCTTGGGTGGTATTGTTGGTTTTGAAAATTTTTGCTCAAAAAAAAAAAAAATTCTTAGGCTCTCGCGTAATTTTTTTTCAAGCTAATAAACTATTGAAAATTTCATATTGTAATGATTTAATTATTTAAAAATAAACATTAGTTAATATTTTAACAACGCACTTTTCTTTAAAAACAATATGCGAAAACACATAATATAGTATAACAAGTGAACATTGTGAATTTGAAAGAAAAATAGTTATTTTATATATAGGTTTAGAAAGTCCAATTAACTAGATCTCTAAGTGTCTAAATAAGAAAAAAAAAAAAGTAATTGATTCCCTTATAACAACATCAACTCTATACTTTAGTATGGCATTTATATGAGATATTTCACTCAAATATTGTAGTGATTATCCTGAATCAAGTAAAAAAAAAAAGGGTGATGAGAATAAAAGCATGTTGAGTAGACCAAATGTGCAATTTAATGCCTTATTCCAGTTTTGGCAGTTTTGTCTGTAAATCAGCAAACAAGATTCCTCTACAAATATGATGTACATGTGGTATGTATGGAACATACCAGGATGCTGTATTTGCCCACACCACCCTATATAAAACATATTAATCATTTAGATCTTTTCTTTCGAAACATACATCACAAATAATTAAATATATATTGTCTGTCGGGTTTTATTAGTTTCATAAACTTACATGAACATTTTGTGTGTAAAATATTTGAAGTTCGGTGGCTCAATAGTTTGTGTCTCATTCTAATTTTCTGTCTTTCAAAGTGTTAGTTAATGTTGTTTGTCGGATTTGATTTTCTTGCTTTGTGCAAATGGTTGATATAGAATGAACATGCTTAGATTCTTTGTGTTATAAAACATAAAAGATTTTTGTGATATAATCCTATAGTTATAATCTTAACTTTTCTCACACCACATGGTTAATTTATGAGTTGATCACGACCACCTTGCCAATTGTGGTAAGGGTGTTAAATGAAATGACCATCATTTTGGAAAATTTAACAAAAAGACTACTCGGTTTGCTAAATACAATTCATGGGTTGCGAACCTAATGCTACATGACCCCACGATATGACCACCATATGAGTTAAAATTCTTATAATCGTAAGTTTCATACATTCATTTTTACGCAAATTTGAATTCTCAAAACTCATTATGGTCTCTCTACTCTTCACGGCCATAAATTTTTCCGAACTCATCGAGGATTTAAATTAGAAATTGGAGTGCAAAAGAAATAGATAAATTAAAGAAGATTAAAAAAGATACATTATAGTGGGAGTCTGAAAGACCCTCAAATAGAAGACTTGTAACAAATGTATTAATACCAAAGACCCTCAAATGTCTATGGGTTGAATTTTCATTCGACCATGTGAGCAAATATTGCTAGTATTAGAACATATAAGTTTCAAAAAGACCATGAATCTAATTATTTCTTTTTGAAGGATATGTTAAACTAATCGAATGTGTACATGTTGCGCATAAAAAAAAAACTTTGTGGTAAAAATATTATATCGTAAAAAATAACCGTTTTAATGTCATTAAGTATGTCAAATATATATATATATATATATATATATATATATATATATATATATATATATATATATATATATATATATATATATATATATATATAGGGTGAGGTTAATGTGAGACGGCCTAATTTTGTGAGACCGTGAGACACAATCCTAACTACTCATTTAGTAGATAAAAAAACACATTTTTAAAATGCAAAATAATTAAAAATTTTCGAATTTTTTTTTTTCAAATATTAGTTTCGGAATTTATATTTTCCAAAAAAAATATAACAAAAAATAAATAAATAAATAAATAAAATACATTTTTTACATATTCTAGTAGAATATTAGAATATTCTACATATCTGACAAATCTAATACAATATTTTAACATTTAAAAATCACATTAGAATATTTACAGTGTAATATTCTATTAGAATATTTCACGTATTTTTCAAAAAAAAACGGTAATTTTTTTTATTTTATTTTTTATTTTATTTTTTATTTTTTTCAGGTAATTAAAGTTCCGAAAATAATAATTAAAAAAAGAATTTTTGGATTTTTCCTTTTATTTTGCATTTTAAAACTATATTTTTAGATTTTGTCTCACGGTCTCACAAAATTAGCATGGTCTCAAATGAACCTGAACCTATATATATATATATATATATATATATATATATATATATATATATATATATATATATATATATATATATATATATACACACCAATACAGTATATGAAAATCACACCAAACCAGATAACTTGTACAATTTATAGAACTAAAAAGTAGTAAATTACAAAAATTAGAAATTACCTTACATAATCAGATTTGTGACAGGAAAAAGTCGAATAGCGTACCCTTAGAAGCAAAATCGTTAGAATAGAATTCCCGAGCATATATACAAGTTACAGAGAATTAGAAGATACATAATGTCATAGAAGTCGATTTTGATTTATACTGAAATTATAAAAGTCGGAGACAAATCAAAAATTAGGCAAGTTGATAATACCATATTGATTATTGATGCAATCATATTGGCAACCGATGGTCTTCTGAAGCCCCTTCGTCTTTTGTTCCATCTTACATACCCATATACTCTTTTTTTTGTTTTCCGCCTTCAATCTTAGAATCGAGATGCAATACAGATCCATATGCGATGCATATCCACACAGTAGAGTCGGGAACCACTAAAAGAAGAAACATCAAACAAAGACAAAAAGTAGTGAATTAGAGTCTGGAATCGTGCCTATTCAAGCGGCATATGACAAAATGCAATTGATGATGAGATATGGAGAGTTTTAATCGACGGAGATATACTAATATGGATTTAATTTAGAACAAGCTTCAACCGGTGAGATTCTGAGATTTAACATGCAATCGACAAGATGACAGGTAGGAGCGACAAGGGTTTTGGAAATCGGAAGGGATTTTGATTTCAGGGGATCCGAAAATTTCAAATATGTTTCATGTTTTGACCTAGGAGCGCAAAAGGATGGATGAAACACACTTTTAATGTTGAAGGGAATAAGGAGCGGGCAATGAAAATTAGAAGGAGATAACCAACGTGCAACGAAATTAAAATATATCAATATGATATAATGGCATGGCATATAAAAATATGTGCAACTAAAAACATAATATAGTGGCACAAAAACAAATATGCCATTAAAAAATTGTGCCAATAAATGTAATTTTGTTTGTAGTGAGACATCTTGTAGGTACTCGCAAACTCCTAGCAGGACACTAGAAGAGGGAATCACCATCAAGGGTGTCCAAATCCTCCAAACGCTAACTCAATAAACTCTTACAATCCTCAATAACTTTTCCGTTTTTGTGACCGTGCCAAACATTTTACTAAAAAATGTCTTCGTTTGTCTGGATTTCTCAAAGACAACAACATTTCTCCTCAAGCGCACTTCACTACAATGAATTCAAACAAATCCACTCCATGGAAATTTGATACAAGAGCCTCTCACCATGTCACTAGCCAAACACATCACCTACAATCTTTCTCTGATTATGGCGGTCCTAAAGAAATTTTTTTGGGCGATGGTTCAGGTTTAAAAATCACGCATACTAGTCATACAATCTTGAATTAACCCTCTCATTCTTTTCACGTGAACAATATTCTGTGCGTTCCCTCCTTAAACAAGAATTTATTTTTTGTGGCAAAATTTAGTAAGACTAACAATGTTTCAATGGAATTTTTTCCTTGGCATTTTTTGGTGAAGGATTTCGCATACGGGGCGCAACTACTTTGAGGAGAAAACAAGAATGATCTCTACTGCTTCATGCCTTCAAGAACTCCTCAAATCAATGTTAAGTGACGGATATCATCCTTCTAAATATGTCGCTAGCTACTTCCTAGTATTCTAGTAGTGAACCGCTAGCGATCAACACAACATTTATCTTCTACTGCCATTTACCGAAACCACTATCTCAATTTCACTTTCCAGTTTTTACAGTGCTGTCAATATATATGAGCCTTTAACATATGTTGAATATCCGATAGCAAATATGTTTCTATTAATTCGTTAATTTCGTTTGACACTTGGTGTGCACAACAAACTTTCAAATAGACAACCATAACGGTTACTTGTAAATTGCACAAATCGAAACCGCACTACCATAACAAACTTAATAATGTAAAAGTAGATGATCCAAAACAACAAAAATCACCTAGAAATTGCGTAAGGGGGGAAGGGAAAAAAAGAACTAGGACACAAAAACTACATGTACAATCCACTAATATAATTCCGACTTGGCCAAGTCGCCCTGATGACTATGAATTGCGCATGACCAGTAAATCGCGAGGAAGAAGCGATCAAGTCGTGGTATTGTCTCTGGATATGAAACAGAAAGGTCCATCAAGTCACATTGTAAGTCAGTCTTATCTTTCTTTCGCACTAATGTCACAAGGATATGCAGTTTCTATTTTCTCCATGACTATGTCCAATTGGTCATGGAGTTCATTGGGAGAGACAGACAAGGAAAGTTAGCGTTTTTCTTGTAAGGAAGTGATCGTTTTACTTTTGGTGTATCTTATTCTCTTTATTCACCAAAAAGGCAAAATAAATCATTATCCACTTTGGTGATGTTGAGAGCTTATGTTGGTGTATCGAGGGAACATTCTGGTGGAAGGCCATGCGGGAAGCGCTTAAAGTCATTGCAGTAATTGTAAATCATGTAATTACATTGGACCCATTTCAGCATCTCAAGGCTCCTCAAATCTAGTTGCTTTTGTTTATACCAATCATGTTTAATAGCTTTTGAACAAGACTCCCCATTCTTCCAAAGACAACCCCTGGCCTTATAATTCCGAAACCAGGTTCTGAATGGAGCTTCTGTCCAGTTCGTTTTTATTGCCCCACCTCTCGTGGCCCATTGATCCGCATTCCAAAGGCTCGCATATATCCTCATAGGAAGCTCCTGCATGTATGGAACCCCTCTCGATTCCCAGTTTTTGAACACTCTAATAGGCGTCCCATCCACGTAAATTCTGAACAAAAACCAAAAAAGACGAAAATGATTGTCAAATTATTCAATGAAATGCTACATTTAGAGAAATGATCTATATTTAAGTTCTTTCTAGTAAGTTAATTTCCAAATACAGATACATACTTACACAATCATAAATGGGTTCCAAATAATCGTATACGTGTGGAAACTGGTGGTTGGATCAAACCAAAGGTGAATTTGTTGCTCTCTAGAGCCGCTCCCTTTGATATACATGTTTGTATGAAGAGTGTAAGGATTACCAGAAAGATTTCCCAAGAACTCGATATCTATCTCATCACGATTATCACCTTCTGATGCTAACTAAATAGAAACATATAAATTAATCAATGAATCTTTTACACAATTTATATAAATAAACAATTTAAAAGGAAAGAAGAAAGAAAATGAAATAGAAACCTACATAGAACGTGGTAACAGTTCCCGCAGAGTTTCCTTGAATAAGTTTGATTTGCATGTCGACTCGGGAGAAAAGATATGCCCTGTAAGATTGGATCCCAGAGCCAAAATATTCATCAAGAGACAACATTAAAAGTTTCCCGTTATCATGAATGCTTCCACGACCATTGCCCCACCATATGTTGAAATCTCTATAGAAGTTGGTAGCTATGACAAATTTGGTACAACTCAGTATTATAAGAGATATCAAATATAAGATGACAGTGGTATTAGGTGAAGTAGACATTGAGACGCGTTTTGTCTTACGACAATTAGAAGACGATCTAATATTGAGCCATTTATATAGCACTGTAGAGAGCTAAAAAATTGTCATTTAGTTGGTTGATATAAAGAAATTGAAAACTTCAGCCCTTAATTTTCTGAATAGTTGTCACTTAGTATTTATACTTTATGTACTAGAATTTGTACGTAGATCCAACATTAAAATTAGCACCGAAAAACAATGTCACCTCAAACTTGTATACCTGTTATAAAAGGGGATAACGACCTGTGAGGGTAATTACCTTTTCGTCTTGTTCACGTTTAGGTAATTTTATTTTTTTAGTATACATTTGACCATTTAATTTGTTAAATATGTTCACATATTACCCTTGTCACCTGCTATACTTGTTATAAAAGAGGATAATGACCTGTGAGGGTAATTACCTTTTCGTCTTATTCACGTTTAGGTAACTTTTTTTTTTGTATACATTTGACCATTTAACTTGTTAAATATGTTCACATATTACCATTGTCACCTGCTATAGCAGTTGACAATGGTAATATGTGAACATATTTAACATGTTAAATGGTCAAATATATACAAAAAAAGAAAGTTGTCTAAATGTGAACAATTTTTTTTTACAAATTTCTTAAATTTTTTTATAATTTCTTAAAACATATTTATGATATTTTTCACATTTTTTTACAAATTTCTTAAAATTTTTTATAATTTCTTACAACATTTTTATGATATTTTATTTTTATAGGTTTTTAAATACAATTTTTTTAACTTTGCTTATAATTTTTTTTCAACTTTTTTTATACTTTCATATAATTTTAATACAAGTGCTTTTAAACCAAATATTTTATAAATGTTTTAAAATTCTCTTACAAGTTTTTTACTTGTTTTTTTTACATTTTCATACAATTTTTCTATAACTTTCATATATTGATTTCTAAACTTTCTTTACACTATTTTTAAAGTGTTTCACAAATTTTGTATGACAATTTAATACTTTTTTATAACATTTTAAAATATTTTCGTTAAATACTAATTTAAAGCGCTGTATTAAAAAAATTAAAAGTTTATAAACTTCTAAGTAAAAAAGCATTAAAAAGTTGGAATGATTTTAAAACATTTACATTATATTGTTTTTTTTTTTTTTTTTTTTTTTTTGCTAAGTAATATTTTTTTTTAATTTTTTAAAAGACCCTCCATATTTATTGTTACATATTTAATTTATTTAATTTTATTGTTAGATGCTATTTACTTTAAAAATATTGTATATGCTTCAAAACAAAAGAAAAAAAATATAAGAGGCTATATAAAACATTTCACAAAACAAAAACATATTTATTAATTAAAAAGTAAAGTTTAAAATTGATAAATATTCAAATAATATTTAGGAAATTATGGATATTTTAAAAATAACGTTTGAAAAAAAATAATACAAACAAATATGAAAAATTAAATCGCTATTAAAAGTGGGGAAAATGACTTATCAGGGTAATTAACTTTTTGTTTTGTTCACGTTTAGACATTTTTTTTGTATACATTTAACCATTTAACTTGTTAATTTGTTCACATATTATCATTGTCACCTGCCATGGTAATATGTGAACACATATAACAAGTTAAATGTTCAAATATGTACAAAAATAAAGAAGTTGCCTAAATATAAACAAAACAACAAAGATGGTTACCTTTGTAAGTCATTATCCCTTATAAAAGTTAGCAACTTGAAAATGATATTTAAGGACCTGAATGAAGAAAAAAGAACAACATATTAAAGTAAAAAAAGTTAGCAACTTGAAAACGACATTGAAGGACTTTGGCTTTTTAGATAGCTAAAATGTCAGGGATATAAATTAACCTGTAAAAAACAAAACTAGGGACCAAATAAGATCATTGGGCAGTAAATGTAACGATATTAGTTTTATTTAAAAATATGTCAAGGGTATTTAAATGGTTATTATATCAAAATCTTATTATTTTGCCACAAAAGATTTCCACATCATTTTTATGTAAAACTATGTCAAGGTTATTTTAAACGGTTAACATATCAAAATCTTATTATTTTTTCCACAAAAGATTTACAATACATCTCTCTCTCTCTCTCTCTCTCTCTCTCGCTCTCTCTCTCTCTCTCTGGGGTAAACAACAGTTACCATCACGGATGAAGCTTGATTTGGAGGAGACCTTCATCTGAAATACCACCAGTCAAGATATTGACCACATTTTCTCTTCGAGTTCGTTCCTCAAGTGTTCGTTTTGTTATGAGTGTTAGTAAGGAGCGATTTCGAGGACGAAATCTATTTTAAGTGCGGGAGAGTTGTAACATTCGAAATCTTGAAGAGAAATTGTTGAGAATAACCCTATTTCTAGGTGAACTCGACGAGTTGGAGGGACCAACTCGACGTGTTGAAGATGGAAGAATCATGAGAATTAAATGAACTAACTAGACGAGTTAAGGAGCCTCAACTCGGCGAGTTGGCAGTTGGGAAGGAAACCCTAATTGTTAGGGTCTTGCACCCTATTTAAAGGCCTTATGTCCTTTTTTTAGCCTCCTTATCAGCCTCCATTGTTATCAAAACCCTAAAACAAATTGTAGCCTCCATTGTCAAGTTTTTTAGCCTTGGAAGGACGTTTGGTGTTCATTTTGTGCATTGTTAAGGAATTGGAAGTTCTTGAAGTTTCTAACTTGGAGAAGGAAGTACTGGATCCAGAATCACTCCATTTCTTGCAGTCACTTTAAGGTATCAAGTTCATACCTTGACATATAGATGATTAGATCTCCTCATTTTGGTTTTTGTTGTGTTTTGGCCTCTTTTTGGGGATAATGATGGAGTGAAGTCATTTAAGGGGTTGTTTTTTTGAGATCTGAGTTGGTTTAGGTACCCTTGAGCTTAAAGGTGCAAACTTGATGAGGATTTTGGTGTCATGCATGCATTAAGTCAATTACTAAGTCCATTCTAAGCTTAAGAGCTTCATTTAAACATGCATGAACGTAAAGTTGGCAACTTTACGTGGTTTTCCAGCTCAAGGAAGTCAGATCTATGTTTTGGAGTCATGTTCTTATGGATTAAGTGCTTAATGTATTAAGATGTGGGTTTCTGGCGAACTCGGCGAGTTTATGGATAAACTCGGCGAGTTGGCTCGGTTTTCCCCAACATTTTCAAATTGATAGAGGAACTCGGAGAGTTTGTTGGTCAGCTCGGCGAGTTGACTTGGTTTTTCCCGATCTGTGCAGTTGATGGAGAAACTTGACGAGTTGAAGGACAACTCGGCGAGTTGGGTTAACTCAGGTCGTTGACTTTGACTTTCGATTTATGTTTTTGAACAAGTTTATCCCAAGGTGTACTTGAGGTAATTTGAATTGTAAATTAGGAAATTATGGGCTTAGGATAAGGCCCATATGGGGTTGGGCCCAATTTGGAAAATTGGGCTATTAGTGGGCCTTTGTGGATCTTTTGGTTTGGGGCCTCAGTTTTGGTTCATGTTGGGTCAGGGGTAAGATGGTCATTTTACCCCAACTAAGGATTATGGATTATAGCATTGAACCCAATTGCTAATTGGGTGTGTTGTAGGAATTGATAGCTCGACAAGCCGGTAGGGCAGCAGCTAGGGATTTCTTTCAGTGAGCTTCTACATTCGAGGTGAGTTTTCCTCACTGTACTTTCGGGTCGAAGGCACCAAGGCCAGCCCTTTGGTTTGATAACCCGATATTGTTGATATCCCGAGTATGGAATAGATATGCATGCTAGTCTGGGTATGCTGGTATTGATATGTTAGTCTGGTAGATCTGTAGGACTAGCTGTGATACTGTCTGCTTATCTGTATATGATATTATCTGTTATATATCGATATATTGTGTGGGTTGGGTTGAGGTTGTACTGCTTTGTGTTGTAGCCAACAAACCTTGGAATATACCAGATATGAGCTGAGGGCCAGGGAGGGCATGCCAGACTCATACTGAGGACTCATTAGCATTCTAGATATGAGCTAAGGGTCGTGTAGGGAAAAGCAGACTCATAATGAGGGCTCAGTGGCATTCCAGTTACGAGATGAGGACCGGGTGGTATGCCAGAATCATACTAAGGGCTACTCATTGATATTCCAGTCCAAGAACTGAGGAAGCAAGCCAGAAATAAGTTGTGGGCCCAAGGGCAAGCCAGACTTATGGTGTGGGCTCGAGAGCAAGCCAGATATGAGCTGTGGGCCTGATAGGCAAGCTAGACTCATACTGTGGGTGCAAGGGTTAATCCAGTATTTTAGATGCGGACCCAATACATGTTGTTATTTGTGTATGTAATTTGTTTGGGTGTTGGTACTTTGGGGGAACCTACTAAGCTTCATGCTTACAGTTTTGGTTTATGGTTTCAGGTACTCTGACATCCCCAAATTTCTGGACCAGAAAAGTCCGATTTAGTTTATGCTTTTAAAATAAAATCAGATTAATCTTCCAAAAGATGTTGTGGAATTTGTCCCCAAAACAAAATATGATAAAAAGTTATCAAACCATTTCTTAAAGAAATGAATTTTCATTATATAACAAAACCTCGGGATGTCATGTTCCGATACAGACCAAAAGCATAAACAGTACATTATAAGTGTAAGTCCCGATCTATAGATCCAAATCAGTAATCAATGAATTGCAAACAATCAAACAGAGTGTAGAAGAAGTAGAAAGAGAATTAAGCCAAGCATGCACACATCTATATCGCATAAATGTCAAGTACACCTTGGGAAACACATACATACGTCACCCTTCAACTGACACAGACTTAGACTATTTATGCCACCTGAAGCAGCACACAAGTGTGCAGCCGCACACACGTGTACGGCCGCATACACTGTGTGCGGCCGCACACACATGTATGGCAGCACACACCCACTACCAAGTTACAATCATCACAACACTCTCTATCATCCTACCAAGACCTATACATTAGAATGCCTAGCCCAAACCACAAAATTATAGCCTATCAATCTCCCCCTTGGTTTGAGGCTAGCATAGACCTGGTCTTCATTCTCGAGGAATTTTGGACAGCTTCAGGTCAGATTTTCCCATGGATCCCATCCATAGCTTTCCATTTATGATAGTGGCGACCATTCCAGTGAATTCCTTGGCAGCAACCTCCATGACTTCTTTTCTGCAAATGATTTGGTGACGAGCTAGGGTATGAATGTCTCTCTCCCTGAATCTCAGAAGATCCTTTGCGCAGACGAGCCTCAGAATGGTGTCGTTGTTTTTGAACTTTATTGTCGCAGTTGCCGTTTCGTCATCAAAGGCCCAAAACTCCATATCGTCAAGGTATCCATCCTGAAAATGTTGTGGAATGGGAATCTCTTTGACTTGATTTGTAGCAGGCCACAACATGATCTTCATTGGTCGGTTAGTCTCAGGATCAATAATATCCTTATCCTTTATAACCAACGCTTTTTCCGTCTTCATTGATGGGAAGTTATCCCTGACCTGTCTGTCCAGGAACTGCTTGAAATTTGTAGCGCTAGGATCGTTAGAGGGATTGTGGAATGGGGCTCTTGAGAGCTCAGAGAGATCGACCTTCGTCCATGAGTTAAAATCATGGATGTTTTTGTAGTATTCTGAGTGACCAGAATTCCTTTTAACCACCCATAATTTAGACTCAGGATCATAACCCCACATTCTGATCCCGGTACGATCACCATACTCGTCACCAAACTTTCGTTTTTTAAGATCCGTCACTGTCAATTCAGGATCCTTTGGCTTGCGATTTTCGTTTGAATTCTTCATAAAGAGTAATCCTTCATTTTTGTTTGCAGTGACGGTCCTTTTTCCATGCCTGATTGTGATCCGAGGTCTGGCATTTTCGGGTTCCTTTTCAAACCGATCAACGATGGTTGTTGTTCTTGGAGGAGGTGGATTAACAGGAAAGTCGCTTTCTGAAGGTTGAGAGGAAGCAGTAGGAGGATCTTCAATACCATGAGGCTGTTGAAACAGAGACTTAAGCTTATCCCCAAAAGCGTCAAAAAGCTTGTTCTTCAAGTCAAAGTAAAAAGCAGTTACTGACCCAAGATTGGTTTGTAGGACAGTAATCTGTTTTGACTTTGAGGCATTCTCTGCCTGAAGCTCAGCGATAAGGTTGCCATGTTGTTCCAGCAAGATGTCCTTTTCAATGTTTTGCTGCTTCAGTATGCCAATTTCTTCTTGAAGTTTGGACACTAAAGGATTATCATTCCCTGAGAGACCTTCCTCGAAAGATATTCCCTTTCCACGGGAGGAAGATTCTGGGCTATGTTGAGACAAAAGCTTAGCGAGTCTAATTGAGGCCTCATCTAGCGACGGTCTTGTTGGAGAATATTCTGGAACATTAGATGGTCCTCCTGTTTCAAGCATGGTACTTGGACCTTCATTGGATTGGAGGGGTGGTGTTGCAACAGATGTGGTGATAACAGTGGCTGAAACAAGTGGTGACTGGCTTTGAGTGAACACTCCCTGCCTCAAATTTTGATGCCTTCCTTGTACGGGAGGCAGAGAGGTCTGCGTCTATGTTGAGATACTTGAAAAAGGAATTGATGTAGGAATAGCAGAATCTAGGGGAGGAATCCTTGAATCTGTACCCTGTTGACTTAAATTTTCTTCCATTTGGGTAGACGAAGGAGGCATAGTTTTAAGAGTCTTCTCTGCAGCCCTAGTCTCAGTTGCGGTTTGAGCAACTTCATCGACTTTTTCAAAGAACCTGTCGGAGAGATCTAGACCTGTGTCAAGTTCAACTTCATGTTCAAAATCGAAGTTGAGGGGAATGACAACATTGTCAAGGCCTGAGAAGTCCATGTCATGTAGAAATTCGTCATTTCCTTCACGTTCTCCTCTATCTCCATCAAAATCACTCTCATCTTCCACAATCTGTATCATTTCATGTTCTGATGCAACTCTGGCCACGGGAGAGTTTAAACCTTCTTCAGTTTCAGGTTCAGAAGTAGAGATGACCACATCGTCAGTCTCCGTAGGACAAGAAGATTCGTTGGGTTCTGATTGATCACTCTCCTCGGCAAAGATCCCAAATCTGATTAAAGGATGTTTTCCTTCAAAGTTGAGCTTTCCTGATCTCTTTTGCTTCATTAAACCAAAAGCACTTGGGCCGACTGACTTGATATCCAGGGTCTCTCATTTCCTTTCAATCTCAGGATGCATGATGTTAAGGATCAGTTGGATAAACCTTGGATACATCAGAAACTTGTCCCTTTTGTTTCCTTCAATATTCAAAATCATCTCATGCAAGATAAATTTTGAAAAATTAAAGTTTACTCCAAAGGCTAAAGCAGTGACGGCACCAGTATTCACCAGGGATATCTCGTTAGCACCAGATATGCGTCCTGAAATTAAACTCACAAAAACATGAGCTAGATATTTCCAACAACGTGTCAATAGCTTTTTCTGGGTAGGTGGAAAGGTTCCTTCATAGCCCATTTGTCCAAGAACTTCTTGAATCTGGTTAACATCAATCTCCCTTGGATATTCATGCTTATCACCAATTTGTAGGGCTTCTCGAATGATGTCTTCCGAGACTAATACTTTCTTTCCTTGTACATATGCCTCAAGATATTTCTCATCGTCATTGTTCCTCTTCATAGATGCGCTTCTCTAAAATTCTTTAATCAAATTTTGAAAAATTGCTGGACTAAATGTGAAAGCAGAGACCAAGCAACATTTTCTTAAACCATCGACAATAAATTTGAGATCGTTGTGGGCCACTGGAGGATCTTCTAGAAAAATGGCCAAGTTGTGCACTTTTGCGAACTCAGAATCTCCCATGATTTTCTGAAAAAAACAAGTATAAATTTAAAGCATTAGAAATATTAAGAGATTTCCCACTAATTAAAATTTTAAATCAATTTTAGGTATGCAACCATACACCTAGATTCAGCCACACACACAAGGTGTGCGGCCGCACACGGTGTACTGTTACACAACGACTCCAACTGCACATAGTGTTAACCGCACACAAGTCCAACCGCACACGGATGGTGCGGCCGTACACGGGTCCCACCGTACACGAGTCTAACCGTACACGGGGGTGCAACCGTACACAGGTTCAATCGTACACGAGTCAACCACACATGAGTCAACCGCACACGGATCAACCGCACACGGGGCCAGCCGCTCACAGTGTGTGCGGCCGCACACGCATAGATGATACCGATTCCTTCAATTGACCATCGATTCAATGTCGTTTTTTCTCAAAAACTGTATTATGGGAGTCGATTTCATGATACTTACGAATATTAAGCTTTAATTTCACGAAAGAGGAGATGTGTTCTTGAAGTTTTTAGAGAGAGATAAAATGGAAGAGTGTGCGGTCGAAGTAAAAGTGAAGAAGGAAATTTTGACCGCACATTCCCCCTTATATACATTCCAATAAGGCCGCTCCCCCCATTTTTCTTTTTACTTTTTGACAATAAAGACCCAAAACTCAAAAATATTTAAAAAAGAAACATTTTGAGGATTAATTACAGGATAAAAATAAAAATGAAATTAAAATTAGAAAAGAAGTAAATTCTAAGATTTACCAATCCTAAAAACTAAAAATTAAAATTAAAATAAAAATAAAATAAAACTTTATTCAACCTAAATTTAATCCTCTATATTGAAATTGATTAACCTTTTGTGATATGGGATCAAAGTTGTTAGACAATTATTACCCGTTTATCAGTCCCTCTCCTTTCATGAATAGATCTGGTCGATCGCCAGTATTGTGGTCCACTTAAGCACGAAAAATTTGTGACAAGATTTAGGAATTCTATCAGTGACAGGACAGATTGATCCTAAGTTACTAGATAAAAATACCTAAGGACCATTCATCTGACGACAACCAAGGATATTGTTGTCCACCTAAATTGAGCAACGAGATCTACAGACAATATAGAATTGTTCAATTTTAAGTGTACTAGAACATGTTTCCCGTTTCCTGACATACCCCAATAATCAAGAACTTCCAAAGTACTCCTTACTTTAGGTGAGCAAACAATTATTATGAGAGAAGTCAGATTTAGAATGCATATGCTGTACACCCAGGTCGGATCTTCCGATCACGCAGAGGGTGAAACATATGACTAACCAGATTTAGAGGGATTAAGAAGTAGAATGATGCATATGCTGTGTACCAGGTCGGATGTATTTCAATCATGCAAAGGAGACAGCATATGACTAACAGACAGGAAGAATTGCATAGATAGAAGATGCAGAGAAATAGAATTGCATATGTTGCAGTCCAGGTCGGATGTATTTCAATCACGCAGAGGAGGCAACATATGACTAACAGAAAGAAAGCAAGAAAATAATTTCCTACAGACCTACTTTATCGGAATTCCCCAGTCGCCCCATCAATACCGGAATTAAGGACAGAGTCCGTACATCGAGGAAGAGTTAAACCACAGTTCTAGATACGGATTACTTTAATGTGACCGGTGGATTCTCATGTATATCTCCCTGCTCAACCTATCCAAGCGTCGTATTGTCAGGCTAAATGGAACTATCTAGGTCAGAATTTATCAAGTCTCTAGATTCCTTAAGTTCATCTGCACCTAGTCAAGTCCATTAGATTTTTCATGACTACCAGCGCATCGAACACAGAGCCCAGACAATTCAGCTTTGGTACTTTACACAGACTCGGATTGTCTGTTGTCACTTGTTGATATCACTTCCCAGTACTACATCAACAAGTAAAACTGTAAGCGACAATATTTTTGATTTTTCTGAATTTTTAATGTTTTCTGAAAAAAAAAAAACAGAAACAAGATGTTTTTGGATTTTTTAATTTTTCAATTTTTGTTTGGTTTTTGTTTATTTCTCCCCCTAAATTTGTGCATGGGTGAGAATGAAATTAAAATGCGCAAATTTAAACTAACCTAAACAAAAATTAATCCTCAAAGCGAATCATTTTCAAAAAGTTTACCAGCACATCGAATCGAGCTTTGTTAAACGGCTTGGTGAACAGATCCGCCACATTATTAGCAGTGGGAACCTGTTCTAGCCGAATGAGCGAGCGCTCATAACAATCTCTGATAAAATGAACTTTGATGTCAATGTGCTTGGTTTTTGAGTGTTGAACCGGATTTTTAGCAATTTGGATCGCAGCCTCATTGTCACAAAAAATAGGGGTTTCTTGAAAATTCAAACCGTAGTCCAACAGCTGATGTTGGATCCATATGACTTGAGAACAACAGGCAGACGCAGCAACGTATTCTTCTTCTGCTGTTGAGGTCGAGACAGTATGCTGCTTCTTGCATTGCCAGGAGACCAGCCTATCTCCGAGAAATTGACATCCGCCTGAAGTCGATTTCCTGTCAAGTTCGCAGCCGCCATAATTGCTGTCTATAAAAGCATAAAGATCAAATTCTGAATTTTTCGGATACCAAAGACCCAATTTTGGGCTGCCTTTGAGATACCGAAAAATCCTTTTAACAGCAATAAGATGAGACAGTTTAGGATTAGCATGGAAGCGTGCGCATTGACAGACCGCAAACATAACGTCTGGGCGACTTGCAGTCAGATACATCAGTGATTCGATCATTGATCGGTAGTATGTTTGATCTAAGGATTCGCCTTCAAAATCAGGAGTCAACAGTGGTCTCTCGGCTATGGGCGTCAAAGCAGGTTTGGCGTCTCTGAACCCGAACTTCTCGAGCATATCATCCACATATTTGGCTTGATGAATCAGGATTTCGGCTGAAGATTGTTTGACCTGAAGCCCCAAAAACGTGGTCATTTCCCCCAATGAACTCATCTCGAACCGCTTTTTCATGACGTCCT
This sequence comes from Lactuca virosa, assembly GCF_052849685.1. NCBI lineage: Eukaryota > Viridiplantae > Streptophyta > Magnoliopsida > Asterales > Asteraceae > Lactuca > Lactuca virosa. Next base: position 146,569,878 of record NC_136433.1, read on the forward strand.
CGAACTCCGTGCATAGCTGAGGACTCGTCGACCCGAAAATGATGTCGTCCACATAGATTTGAACAAGAATTTGATCTGGACCGACATGCTTGACGAATAGAGTTTGATCAATAGTGTCGTGTGAGTAGCCATGATTGAGCAAGTGCTGTGCTAGGGTAGCATACCATGCCCTAGGAGCTTGATGCAGCCCATACAAAGCCTTGTCTAACTTGTAGACATGGTTGGGAAGTTTTGAGTTAAAAAACCCAAGATGTTGGTCAACATAAATCTCCTCCTTCACCTTGCCGTACAAGAAAGCCGTCTTGACGTCCATTTGGTATACAGTGAAGTTCATGTAGGAAGCATTGGCGAGGAAGATACGAATAGCCTCCAAGCGCGCCACCGGAGCATAGACTTCTGTATAATCAAGACCTTCAATTTGCCTGAACCCACGGACTACCAATCTCGCCTTATTACGGACAATGACACCCGAATCGTCTTGCTTGTTCCGAAACACCCACCTGGTGTCGAGAGATTTCTTGCCTTTAGGCAGCTCCACCAACTTCCAAACCCTGAGCTTTTCGAATTGATTGAGCTCATCATGCATGGCATCCACCCAGCTAGGCTCATTCAAAGCCATTTCGACGTTCTTGGGCTCTATTTGAGAAATGAAGCAAGAATAGAGACATATGTTGACATCTCCACTCTGGCTTCTCGTTTGAACTCCGTCGCCCAGCTGTCCAATAACGTTCTCTATCAGATGATCGCGCTGTATACGAGAGGGGATTTCGTGACTGATGTCATTGAATGAAACGGGAAGAGTATGAATATTAACAGCTCCTTCATGTGCTGAAGAATCCACGGTAGATGTAGCAGCTTCGTTTGGTGAATTTGCTACAAACTCATCAACGATTTGATCGGGAAAGAGAAGGTCCATTAGATTCTGAGTGACAGCAGAAGCATCATGGTTCATGAACTCTCTTTCGACCGGAGTTAGAGGAGTGGCATCAGCATCTGGAGCAGATTGTTGTGTTGAGGACTCAGGTGAAGCAATTGGAACAGTAGACTCCACCGGAGGATCAGTAGCAGAGACCAATGGTGGTCTGTAGACAACCTCTTCATCTTCGTCTTCAATAATAGTCTTCGAGCAAGAGGTAGACCCAGCTTGGTTATTAGACGACACAATAAAAGATTTGAATAGCGATGTGTAGTCAAATAGCCAGTCCGGACCCACCCTAGCGTCTGTTTCATTCTCTTCAAGCCAGCGAACATCGAAAGACTCCACTATTTGTTTCGTCTTCTTGTTGTATACCCGGTACGCAGTACGAGCAGCGTAACCGACAAAGTAACAATCATCGGCTTTTGCATTGAATTTTGGGTTGGATTCCAAGTGGAGAAGGGTGCAAGGGCAACCAAATACTCAGAAATGGCTGACCAATGGCTTGTGTCCATAAAGAATTTCGTATGGTGTTTTCATCTGGGCTTTGTTGATCAGGACACGATTTTGAACATAGCACGCAGTGTTGATCGCCTCTGCCCAAAAGAAAACTGGAAGTTTAGAATCACAGAGCATCATCCTTGCTGCGTCTTGTAGCGTCCGATTTCTCCGTTCAGCAACACCATTTTGTTGAGGTGTCCGAACAGAGCTATACTGACGCACAATACCCTTTTCAGCGCAAAAGTGATCAAGAACAGCGTTCTTGAACTCTGTTCCATTATTTGTGCGTAGCGCTTTCACTTGGTGGTTTGTTTGATGCTCGATCATTACAATGAACTTTTTGATGAGGTCAGCGATCCCAACTTTGTTGGATAGAAAGAAGACCTACGTGAAACGAGAGAAATCATCTATCACAACGAGACAATACGAATTTCTGTTGATGCTGAGAACGTTGACCGGACCAAACAAGTCCATGTGCAACAACTGGAGCACCTGACTGATGGAGTTGACTTGTTTTGGCAGATGTGGTTTCCGATGATGTTTTCCTTGAGCACAGGAAACACATTTTTCAAAATTAATGAAATCTCTGATGGGCAAATCGCGGACCATTTCGTTCTTAGCAAGCCGGTTCAGGTTCTTTGTATTTGCATGGCCAAGTCGACGATGCCACAACATTGCGCTTTGTTCGGAGACTTTGGAAAAGAGACAGGTGACTTCATCGGGTACATTGCTGTTCATGTCAATAATGTAGGCATTCCCATCCCGCTTAGATTTGACGAGAATCCACTCTTCCGGAATGACAATGCCTGGCTTTAAGATTAGACATTCTTTTTCAGTGAAGTGTGTCGAGTAGCCCTTGTCACAGATTTGAGAAACACTCAGCAGACTGTGCTTCAGCTCATGAGCATAGTTGACATTCTCAAAACTAAGCACTCCGTTCGTCACCGTTCCTTTTTACGTTATCTTTCCGCCTTCTCCGCCCGCGAAGGAGACATATCCCCCATTAAATGTCTGAATGTCGTGCAGTTGGGAGATATCTCCAGTCATGTGCCGGGAGCAGCCACTGTCGACAAACCACGGTCTGACGACATTCCTCCGCAACTGTCCCTGCATGGTGAGCGGAATTATTTAGATTTGGGGACCCAGGTCATCACTGACCTGGGTTTCCTTTTCACTTTCTCTGATTTATCTTTTAATGTTTTCAAATTAGGATCCTCATTCCTAATCATTTCAGAGGATGGTGATGATGGATTGGAAATTGATTTGGGCATCCAATTATATTTAGGTTTTACAACATTCCCAGGTGGTTTTGAAATAGGTTTCTTATGAGTTTGCACTGAGCCTCTGATTGTTCTACTAGAAGTGGTTGAAGATCCAAAATTGCTTTTTGACGAAACCGATCTTGGTGGAGCCTTGTTCGGTTTTGGCAAACTATTTTGAGCTTTGTTAGTAAAATCCTTTTTATTCTTTTGAAAAACAACCCTTTTTCTGCTTCGATCATCTTTCCAATCATCATTTCGAGAACGAGTTCTTGAGGATTTTCTAATTAAAGACCTTCCTCGAGATTCGTTCTCTCCTCTTGGTGACATATAGTTCACAAAGATCCTATTTTGACAATTCCTAGCTATATGACCACCAACACCACAATTAAAACAAATCTGTTTATTATTTGAACTTGTACTGCATTTCTCATATTTATTTTCTTGACAGACACTCTTACTCTTCTCAGAAGAACATGCATGAGAAATAGGTTGTGAGATAAGTGAGGGTGCCTCAGAAGGTGTAACTTGTGGAATTGATGGATTTTTATGAGAATTACAAGCATCAGAATTACCAAACAATTCATCAAACATATCAAAGAAATTAAGTTCAACAGTAGCAGAAGTGGAAACATCACACGAAACATTATCAGTCTTAACATCAGAAACACAAACACTTTCAACAAAAATATCAGAATTAGAAACAGAAACAGATTCTCCAGCTTCACGCTTTGCCTGATCTAATGGTTGATCTGCAGGGGAAGTAGAAATGTTAGTACTTTCAACATTAATAAATCCTCCTGAAACGAAACCAAATGGCTTGCCATAAACCATAAATGATTCGTTGGCAATCTCATCCTTGGATAGGGGTTGATACTAATATGTATGATTATAAGGAGGAGGTACACTATCATATCCTAAACCCTTTTGTTGGTTTCGTTTAAACTGCATGTAGTGATCAATCATGTTGGCAACTACATCGCTTGATCCATCAAATTTTCTAAAATCAAAATTTGCAGTTTCAAATTGTCTTTTTAATGTATCAAGCTCGGTAATTAGCTCATCATTTTGTCTTTTAACATAATCATAAAGCTCACATTTTTCACTGTATTCTGTTTAAATTCTCTTAAAGTCCTTTATTTTTGTCTCTAACTGGGCCTTAAGGGGTTTCTGTCCTTTCCTAAGCTGATAGCCCTCATATCTAAGGTCCTCTACTTCTCTACGTAATAACTGAATTTCATCATGAAGAAGTTTGACATATTCATTACATGCCTGAGAGCAAGAAGGTAGATTTACCTCACTCTTCCTGGGCTCGGAAGTAGAAGATACCATCAGAGCAAACTGCATCTCCATCATTTCAGCTTCAGGATCAGCTTCATTATTCTTCATGGGAACATCATCAATTTGAGCTAGGTGAGCATTTTCTGGCCCTGAAATATTTAAAGCCTGAATTTGGTCCTCCCAGTCAAAGGACTGAGCGACCATAGCAGTTTCACCATTAACCGCAGCACCTGCACGGTTGTTTCCCACTGCAACCATTGTCCTGTTGTTGTTCGTCCTACGATCTGGTTTTGGACACTCACGAGCAAAGTGACCCGGCTCGTGGCAGTTGAAACAACGTAGCTTGCCCTTGTTGAATCCCACCTTTTTGTCAGCATTCATGCTCCAGTTGTTCTTCCCCGTTTTGTTAGCAAATTGCTTGGCCCAGAAAACAGCCATAGCAATCTGCCATGTAATGTCCATTTCTTCCACGTCTTCAGGATGAATCTGATCCAGATCAGCAAATGACAGCTGAGGTGGAAGCTCTCCAGCTACAAAAGCATTGTAGCAGTTAACAAGCCCAGTGGCTAGAGCCAGATTTTCATCAGTGTCTTTAGTGTTTGAGGAAGAGGCTACGACTGGCACATTTGGAGAGGGAACAGCTTGTGGAGTGATAAATGGCTGGCTTTGAGAATGAGGAATGGATGATGCAACAGCGAAGGTCTGAATCTGAGGTTGTTGATTAGAAAAACGTTTGACCTGAGGAAGACATGAATGATGAGAGAGCATTGTTGGATGAGATTCCAAGATTTGCAGTAGAGTACGAGTTCACATGGTTAATTTTTCTCTGTTTATCATCAATATCACAAGCTTTGATGATCGCCATGATTTCAGCAAGAGTGAGGCGATTTAGACACTTGGTCTTCTTAATCACAGCAACATTCATGTCCCATGATCTAGGAAGAGCATTCAGAAGCTTCTTGTTGATCTCTGACTTGGTCAAGAAAATCCCAGATATTTTCATGTCAGTGGTGAGAGTTGTGAATCGCTGCAGCTGTGCCTCAAGAGTCTCTTCAGGAACGTAGTTGAACAAATTGAACTTTTGTCGCAACATGTCCTGGCGACTCTCCTTCATATCTTCATTTCCTTCATATACCTCAATTAGTGTTTCCCACAAATCTTTAGCGGAAGTATACTCTCGGAAGCCTTGAGCAATATCAGGAGATAGTGCCATGGTTAGAGTGGCTAGGGCCCTTTCCTGTTCTTCCACCTTTTCAAACTCTTCATCTGTGTAGTTTTCAACCGCTTTGTCAATCACTTGGCCTCCAACTGTCATAGTGATTTTAACAGGGCCTCTAAGAATGCTTCTCCAGACTTTGAAATCCTTCATTTTAATGTACTTTTCAATTCTGTACTTCCACTCAGGAAAACCATCTGCAGACATTAATCTTGGAATACGCGTAGTAGTACCCATGACAGTATCGAGTTCGTGGAAATGAGTTTGACTTTGAGATTCCATTTTGTCCTTTTCTAGAGGAAACAACTCAACAGGAAGATCAAAATTAAAAGATTGTCAACCCAAAAAAAAATTGTAGTTTCACACTTGTCGCACACGCTGACCGCACACGCTGACCGTACACCTGACAGTTCACTCAACCGTACACTTTAACAACACAGACCAACCGCACACCCAAACGTACACTTGGCAGCACACTGGGCAGTACACCTAGCCTTTCACTTGGCAGCACTCATTCAACCGTACTCCTTCAAAATCTCAGCCTCACACCTTCAAAGTCTCAACCGCACACCCAAAAATACTAGATTTTTTGAGTGAATTTTGGTTTCAAACTAGTAAAAACAGAGATTAGACGCAGTTTCTCAATTAAAAAATATAAGTGCACTTCAAAAACCACAACTATCTTCAACCGCACACTCTTATGATTCTTCAAATTGACACTGATTAGGCTCTGATACCAATTGTAAATCCCGATCTATAGATCCAAATCAGTAATCAATGAATTGTAAACAATCAAACAGAGTGTAGAAGAAGTAGAAAGAGAATTAAGCCAAGCATGCACACATCTATATCGCATAAATGTCAAGTACACCTTGGGAAACACATACATACGTCACCCTTCAACTGACACATACTTAGACTATTTATGCCACCTGAAGCAGCACACAAGTGTGCAGCCGCACACACGTGTACGGCCGCACACATTGTGTGCGGCCGCAGACACATGTATGGCAGCACACACCCACTACCAAGTTACAATCACCACAACACTCTCTATCATCCTACCAAGACCTATACATTAGAATGCCTAGCCCAAACCACAAAATTATAGCCTATCAATAAGCCTTACAACAGTTATTTACATCTACTGGCCTATAATCCAAAATCCCTCGTCATCATCCAACTATGCTTTGGTTCCACTACCTATAATATAAAAGCTGAGTGGGTCAGGCTTGGGAGCTTGGTGAGCATATAGAGTTTTCAACCCACAAATAATAATAAATTTATTAATTTCATCAACCAACAATAAATTTATTAATTTCATCAACCAAAATAACCCTGATTACCCGTTCTTGTTATTCTCACTTTACCTCCCTAAACACCTATCATAAGGGACCTAGCCTAAGGATTTTCATCGGGGTGACAACACTGCTTTAGGGATTCCTCAGCAATTTATGTCAAATAAGGCAACCATGTGGGGGATAAAGTATACCACTGAACACTAAGTTCACAAACACCTACAGGTTGCGAGCCTTCTAGCATTCCACTGGATTATCTAGAAAGGTCCGTGGTCGTCATCTATACTCCGCTAGATGACTGAAACCATAACAATATCGAGGCCTCTTATCATTTTAACACACATCAACTATTTCATCTACCCATGTTTTACCCAACATATTTGTAGATAAAAGTACATATACAGTTTAAAACTTGTATAAAACATCTATTCAACACCCATCTCAAATAAACAAACAATATATATACACATAACACGTATTTTATAGAAAATACTTCATATTTATGTGTAAGATGAAAGTGACAACACACTCACTTTATTTAACGATAATCGGGCAACACTTCGTTTCTTAAAATGATCGTTTCCGATAAAACCAGGATGTTTTCCCAAAAATCGGGCTTCACGCGAGTAGAGTTTCGTCTCGAAAAACTCTTTTCTTGGGATCTGCGGGCTCTCCGGGGCTTGCTTATGATGCTAGGATGATATAATAGGCTTGGGGGTATTTATGGTAACAAAAAGGAAAGTAGAGGGTGAGAGGAAGTAAATTTTGTAAACAAAAGTCGGATGGCCTCGCTCACTATTTATAGTGGCTGAACACTCGATTTACGTTGGGCATAACTTTATGGTATGCGGGGCGTACTGGTTCTTCAACGAGTATGCGGGGCGTACATCGAGTACGTCGGGCGTACGAAGGGATCATATCGGATGCGTCAAGGCTATGAAACATGTCTCTCATGCGAAGGAGGAGGGGAGGTGACGGACTCAGGAACACTTGCACGAGTACGCTGGGCGTACACCTTCGGACCAGCCTCGAAGTTTGTGCCCAAAACTTAAAAAATTCATAACTTTCGTATACGAGCTCCGTTTTTGACGTTCTTTATATCCACACGTAGGTGAAATTATTCTCTACAACTTTCGTTTAGACTCTGTCGGCTAATTTTGATTTATTTTTAAAGTTATATTTTTAACAGGCTGGGACAGGAAAAGTCCGTTAAAAATTCATAACTTTTTCATCTGACGTCCGTTTTCGTTTGTCTTTTTACCGTTACACTACTATCGACGAGATCTTCGATTCTCGTTTAGATTGTGTTGGCTAAAAGTTGATTGATCTATATTTCGAATTCCGGGTTGCATACTGTTAAGCCAAATCTTAGAAAATTCATAATTTCCTCATACGAAGTCAGATTTAGACATTCTTTTTATGCACGCTCCCGGTTTAACGTATACTACGACTTTCATTTAGATCGCTAAGTCTAAAAAGCACTTTATCATAAATTCACTTTTTACGTCATACAGCGTCGTGTCGGTTCTGTCGCGAAACTTCGACAGGTCATAACTTCTTCGTTATAACTCGGATTTCGGTATTCTTTATATCTCCGGAATCCTTGTTTCAACCACTACAACTTTCTTCATAGATATCGGCTTTATCTAAGATTTATTTTTGATGCTTATTTTTATGCTTAACTTATTAAGTTATAATAATTAAGTATAAAACACATAATACTCAAATAATACATCTTATTACTTCAAAACAAATTACAAAGGTTGGCCTAGACGATTACATCATCATTAATGCCTAGCCTAGAAACACATGCGTTACAATTCTCTCCCCCTTAGGATGATTTCGTGCCCAGAATCATACATCAGCAAACAAATGCAGATAGCGACTCATCATGTCATTCTCCGTTTCCCATGTGATATTTGGCCCATTCGTATGTTTCCATCGCACAAACACTAAATCGACCATCTTACGTCGCAACTTCTTAGTCTTACGGTCAACGATTGCCTCCGGTTCTTCAATTAACCTCTTGTTTTCATCCAACCTTAATATAGAAATTGGAATTATGTCGGGAACTTCTCCCGTGAACTTCCTCAAATAACACACATGGAAAGTGTTATGAATACCATCTAGTTCTTCTGGTAATTCTAGCTTGTAAGCCTGGTTCCGAATCCTCTGAAGAACTTTAAACGGCCCAATAAACCTTGGACTCAACTTTCCCCTTTCACCAAATCTTATAAGTCCCTTCCACGACGAGACTTTAAGTAAAACCAAATATCCAACTTTGAATGTGATCGATTGTCTTTTCTTCTCAGCATAGTTCTTTTGACGATCCTGAGCTGCTAACATCCTTTCCCTAATCACTTTTAGCTTTTCAGCAGTCTGATGAACTATCTCGGGTCCCATAAACTGCTTTTCCCCAGCTTCAAGCCAACATGATGGCGTTCGTCACTTTTGTCCATACAAAGCGTGATAAGGTGCCATCTTGATGCTCGAGTGGAAACTAGTATTGTAGGAAAATTCTACCAGAGGTAAATGTTCATCCCAATTACCTTGGAATTCCATGGTACATGCTCGTAGCATATCCTCCAATGTTTGAATCATTCGTTCGCTATGACCATCGGTTTGCGGATGATAGGATGTACTTAGACACAATTTCATACCTAATTCCTCTTGTAAACTTCTCCAAAACCTCGACGTGAAACTATCATGATCTGATACAATCGTTAAAGGAACACCGTGAAATCTCACTATCTCCTTCACGTAGACATTTGCAAGTTTATCCATAGACCATTTTTCATTGGCTGCTATAAAATGAGCACTTTTAGTAAATCGATCAACGACCACCCAAATCATGTCATGACCGCTCTTCGTTCTAGGTAGTTTAGTCACAAAATCCATGGTGATGTCTTCCTATTTACCCATGGGTACAGGTAAAGGTTCTAAAATCCCATACGGTTTCTGATGTTGTGCCTTAACCCTCGCACATGTCACACACTCGGCCACATACTTTACAACATCGAACTTCATCGTCGGCCACCAGTAGTAAGGTTTCAGATCCCTATACATTTTCGTGCTGCCGGGATGAATCGAGTACATGGTCTTGTGAGCTTCCTCCATCAAAATATCTCTTATTCCTCCCGTCTTAGGTACCCAAATCCTATCTTGGAATACCTTCAGTCCTTAACTATCGAACACTAACGTTTTGCCCAAACATTCTTCCTTTCGGTCATTTTTCTCTGAAGCTTCCTCATGAGCTTTCTTTGTGCTTTCTACAATTGTCGAGACAACTTCAATTATCAATGCTCTTGGCCTTTTCTTTTCAAGGTTTACCTTTCGACTGAGAGCATCAACGACAACATTTGCTTTACCAGGGTGGTAAAGTATTTCACAGTTGTACTCCTCGAGTAACTCTAGCCAACATCGTTGCCTCATGTTCAATTCCTTCTTATTAAAGAGATATTGAAGACTCTTATGATCAGTGAAAAGTTTGCACTTTGTGCCATAAAGATAATGCCTCCATATCTTTAGGGCAAATACTACCGCTGCCAACTTCAGATCATGAGTAGGGTAGTTCTTTTCATGCTCTTTCAATTGTCGAGATGCATATGCTATCACCTTTTTCTCTTTGAGTTAAAACACATCCCAACCCGACTCCCGACGCATCGTTATACACTGCGAAGTCTTCAACTCCATCGGGTAGAGAAAGAATTAGTGGTTTACATAATTTCTTCTTTAGCTTCTCGAATGCTTCCTTATGCTTCTCACTCCAAGTATAAGTAGCTCCTTTGTGGGTCAAAGCTATCAATGGAGCAGCTATCGAAGAAAAGCCTTGGATAAATCTTCGGTAATATCCAGCTAATCCTAGAAAGCTTCGGATCTCCATTGGACTCTTTGGTTGTTCCCACTTTGTTTAGCTTTAATCTTAGCTGGGTCAACCATTATCCCTTCTTGGTTAACCACATGACCCAAAAATTGAACTTCTTGAATCCAAAAATTACATTTGGAGAACTTTGCATACAACTTCTCCTTTTTCAGAACTTCTAACACTTCTCGCAGATGCTTGTCATGCTCCTGCTTGCTTTTTGAATAAATCAAAATATCATCTATGAACACTATCACAGATTTATCGAGGAATGGTTTACAAACCCTGTTCATAAAATCCATGAATGCTGCTGGAGCATTGGTTAGTCCAAACGACATGTGACATCCCCATTTTTACAGCCAGAAAAGACCGATTTCGTTTATGCTTTTTAGTAAAAATCAGAGTAACTTCTTAAGAAAAGTATTGCGGAATTTGTTCCCAAAACAAAATATGATATAAATTTATCAAAGCATTTCTTAAAGAAATGTATTTTCATTATATTACAAAAACTCGGGATGTCAATCATCGATACAGACCATAAGCATAAACCAAAAAGAAATAAACATCTTAGGCCACAAAACACAATCTGGCCTCAAATCCATAATCTCTCGCCAAGTCATCCAACTATGCTTTTGCCACTACCTGTAATACAAGAAAACTGAGTGGGTCAGGCTGGGGAGCCTGGTGAGCATATAGGGTTTTTAAACCACAATAATAAGTTCATTATTTATTTTCATCAAATCACTAACCCTATTACCCGTTCCCGTTATCCTCACTTTACGTCCCTAAAGCATCTATTATAAGGGACCTATCCTAAGGAATTTCATCGTGATGGGCACTACTGCTAAGGGGATTCCTCAGCCATATGTGTCCGTAAGGAAACCATGGGGGGATGGAGTACATCTTCAAAAAAACACCGACAGGTTGCGAGCCTGCTAGCATTCCACTGGACTGCCTAGAAAAGTCTGTGGTCGTCATCTATACTCCGCTAGACGACTGGATCATCTTAAACCTCGTAAACATCAAGGCCTCTCGTCATTTTAACACACATCATCTATTTCATCTACCCATTTGTTCTACCCAACATATTTGTAGATATAACTACATACACAGTCTAGATCTGAAAAACAATGTTTACATCCTTCATCCAACATGACTTTCAAAGCATAAAATATTTATACTGTGACAACCTGAAATTTTTTGCTTTGAAAGCTCAGTCAGTCAACTCAACAGAGTGTCAGACTCATTGGTAATGAGTTCTAGCCTGGTTAAAGGTCATTCTAAGGAGTTTTAAGCCTAGTACACTTAAGGAATGAGTGTTAGAATGTACCTGCTAGAGACACTGTCCAACAAATCAAGACTTAACCTCTTCAAAAAGAGTTCACGGCCACAACACTTAAGTTTACGGCCGTAAACTCAAGGTGGGCCGTAAACTCCTCCTTAAGTCTCATATTCTTCCATTTTCATTCATTATCTCATTCCAACCTCAAGAACACTTCCAAATCCTCTCAAGTATCATCCCGATTTTCGTCCTAGATCATCAAAAGTTGTAAGTGTTCTTCCTTTAGTTCGATGTTAATCCTTCTTAACTAGCATCATCTCATGATTTCATCCATGAAAATCATCTTTTCATAGATCTTCAAGAAACACCAAGAACACCAAGAATACACACTAGTGTTCTTGGACCTTAATCACCATTTCAAGCCTCTATATCGTAAGTACTCTTCCCTACACTTGATATCTAGTTAGGACTCATGCTTAGAGCCTTGAAAACATCAAAAACACAAGAACAAAAGGAGTTTACCGCCAAGCCATCTCCCATGGCCGTAAACCCTTTTAAGGGTGCCATTTTGGCCATAAACCCTCCTAGATGCAAAGCTTGTGACCTAGAACCCTTCCTTGATGGAAATAGGACTTTAAACTACTCTCAAATACATAATGACCATGAGTTTACGGCTGTAATCTCCTTTGGGCCGTAAACTCATCAAAAGCCTCCATTGAGTTGGTCTTTCTCATCCTTGTGTAGAGCAAAAGTCCCTCAAACTTCCCTAGCCTTCAAACACACACTTATGCATGTTTGACCATGAGTTTACGGCCGTAAACTCCCTTTGGCCGTAAACCCATGGTAGTAAACTCATGGTATTGCCATTCCACTCTCCTTTGATGAATCACATGTGATTCCAACACTTGGTCAAAGTGTTTCCTAGTCCCGGAAGGTGTTTCCTTTCATATAGTTGCTTATAAACACTATATTCATGCCAATATATGTCATTTAGGACTTATTGTGTCATGGGACTTCATTCGTGGAACTTCTCATCCTTACGCGCGTATTCGTTGACTCACCCACATCAGGTGAGTTCATACCCCGTAATGAATCTTTTAACTGTTTTAAATGCTTTTAAGGGGGGGAATACAAGTTGAACACAATGATAATTGTGTAATTGTTTGTTATAAACATCTTTCAAAATATTGCTTATGTCTTTTATAAGTGATCAAAACATTTCAAAAACTCTTTTAAAGTTATGTTACTTTATAGTTTTATAAAACTCCGTTGTTAAAGTACAAGCATAACTTAGTAGATAAATGAGTCTTTTCAATAACAGTCCAAGTAAAACATTAGTAAACTATAATAGGTATAGTTTAGGAAGATACTATTCATTACTTCTAGTACAATGAAGCATACAAAGAGTCAGTTCATACATGAGTCAAAGCATACTATTATGAGAAACTAAGAGAATATACTATGATGAGAAACAAACAGAACATACATACATACTAGACAGAGAGAACATACAATACAGCTAGTACATACATTACATATACAAGTATACAATAACATAAATGTGAACCATCGTTCGGGGCATGGCATCACCTGTCATGGCTCGATTTGTAGCCAGAATCTCCTAGAGGGAGAGCATGAATTTGTGTATAGATCTATACTGGATTGACTATCCTACACCTTGTTGTTCGCTACAGTGGGACTTGCAGTCTACGGGTGCCAATTGTCATTCCTTCCGACGTCTTTCATCGTCGTGTTATTAGTCGATAGTATAGTGCAATCATATCACATTATACCTTAAATAACAATTGGTTTAAGGTAGAAAGTACAGCAGTAGTTACTATAATACAACACTACATTACTTTATTATTTCCCCATTTCATTCACATTGTGATCTTCTCATAATAAACAGTAATGTAAAAAATATAGTTTTGGTTAATGATAGTCTCACTTGGGAAATTACACAACTCATGCAAGAAACAAACACACATAACAGTAGATGCCTTGGTAGAAGGCTACGTTTAGTAGAGAGGACCATAATGCTAACCTTATGATTCCTTAATGTATACATCAAAGGATATATATATATATATATATATATATATATATATATATATATATATATATATATATATATATATATATATATATTAATAGGATCCGACAGGTAATAGGATGTGTGCTCTCCGCTTCATTTCCTGTTCCTTGTTTGGTTGTGGGCTTGGAACGTATTCACCCAGTCTATTTTCTATTCGATTCTAGATATATATATGCTTAGTATACATTAAGTCATCATAAGGGTACCAAGTATGGGTCAAGTCATAGGACATAGAGTCAATGCACAGTTTTCTAGTACAAAACATACTTTCCAAATCAGAACTTTTGGTATACAAAACTAGAAACTTACCAGTTAAGGGTTTAATCCATTTTATTAAACCAGTATAAACTTAAAGGACCTTAGGTGATTAACTCTATAATACTTTAGTTTATACATCATGGTTATATATCATTAATACCCAATAGGTAGTTGGATGTGTGTTTTCCGCCTTACTTCCTCTTCCTTGTTTGGTTGTGGGCTTAGGGCAGATTCACCCAATTAACTTTCTATTCGATATTAGATCATATATAGCCAGTATAAACTAAGTGATTATAGAAGTAATCACTGTGGTCACCATTTTATTATAAGGAATAAGGGTTTTCTTAAAGAATCTTTTCATTAAATATAAAGGAACCATTACAATTAACTCCATGAGTAACAAGTGAATACACCAGGGTTATATACCACAATGATTAAACAAACAATGGGATGTGTGCTTTCCGCCTTAGGGGCAGATGCGCACAATCGATTATTTGTTTACTCTGAGTCTTATATAACTTGTATCCATTTAGTACTCATAGAAAGGATTGTAGAGTCATTTTTACTTATCTTTCATTAAAGTAGGAAAAAAGGACTTTCTAGAGGAACAGGCGAACTTTTCTAAACAGAACTTACAACTTAATACATTTTACAACTACATTTTACAACTACATTTTACAAGTACATTTTCAACAACATTTCACAACAACTTTCTACAACTTACATACATCACTAAAATCTTATGAACTCACCAGCTTAATTGCTGATCAAGTCTTTCAAATAACTTGTATTCTTAGGAGCCTAGTAGACAGGTACTCATGCTGGGAATTCGGAAGATAGAGCATAATAGCTTCAAGTCTTGTTTTGTTATTTGCTTATGAATTCTATGTTTTGTGAACACACACATTGTAAACACTTTCTTTCTAACGAAATGGTTGTTCATTACTTGCTTACTATAATGAATATCATGTGATACTAAACATGATGTCCTCCACCCCCGAACGTTTCCACCATTCCGGTTTTGGGGTGTGACAGATTGGTATCAGAGCGTTGTTTATAGTGAACTAATTATATCAACCGATAAAAGATATACAACTATAAATACAATGGGGCTTAAGTGCTCTGGATAATGATATATTTTAAGAGTATAACGATAAGTTATAAAAATATACCTACTTGCTTATACATGTACATACTACCAAGTATCACAAGGAGAATAGAACTAAAGTATTTAAAGGTTGAACACTGTCGTCAAACCTGAACAGTTATGTAATCATAGCTAGGATCAATATAGCCTGATCAACTATATTCATTCGAGATGTGACCGACATGTGTTTGGGAGTGATGTGGTGTTGCAACAGTCTTAAAACTTACCTAAACACCAGTCAAGAGAATACTAGATCAAGTACATTAGAGTTAGAATACTATAGGAGTATTCTATGATACCATAACGCGATAACAAGTTTAAAACATACCAAGTACATTACGTTAAAATACTATAGGAGTATTTTAGGCACCATATAAATAACTTATGTGATAACTTAAAAGACCCTTACGAATAAGTCTATAATCTTGCAATGTATACTCTTAAAGTTTTATATAATTGAGATCTTATAGACTTAGAATTTGTGATCTACGGTTCACTACCCATTCCTTTTATGGTTGTGGTTTTGGAGTAGGATCACTTATTCGAAGGTCTATTTAATCTTGAATTATATACAACTTGTATACCTTGTACAAGTATAGCAGGACTCTGTAAGGATCACCCCATAAAGTTACCATTAATGTCATAGATTCTTTCGTCACTTCCATTCTCGCACGACAAGCCCAGATAGATGTAACCACTTCCTCATAGTAGACAACAGAAGAGTCAGGAGGAAACAAGAGCAAGTTCATGAGAAGCTTTCAAAGAGGGATCAACAGAAGTAACCAAAACGTCTTACACGTCACACTAATAAATAATAATCTTGTTAACTTAATGAGCGAGTGGAAACACTGCTCACATTATGTGTTAGGATTATTTTCTCACATGCAGCTGGTAACAGTTATTCAGGCAACAAATATTCATTCGAGGATAGCCATTTCAAATTCATAGAGTTTATTAGGTATAGACTTTTTTATGAATTGTTTCTAGAACCCTGTGGAAGTCAGGACCCGATACACCCAGAACTAGGATAACCTTGTCTTTTCAGCTTTCGGCTTGTGTCCACTGCTATAGACTTATTCCATCCCGTCTTTGTATTCTTTTAGCAAAGATGCCTCCTCGCAGATCAAACAGACGCACTACTCCGATAACTCCAACACCTTCTCCACAAATCGATGCTGCAGCTCTAAATGCTGCAGTAGCTGCGGCTGTGGCAACAGCCATGGCTCAATATCATCCTACCAGTTCCAGCAGAGGTGGAACACCTGTTCATTCTACTCAAGGTAACGTCCCTGTGCGCTCGAGAGAGTGCTCCTACAAGGACCTCACCAACTGCAAACCCCTTTCCTTTAATGGAAATGGTGGAGTCATCGCTCTGATGCAATGGTTCGAGAAGACAGATTCGGTCTTCGAAATCTGTTCGTGCCCAGAAGGGAGCAAAGTGAAGTTTGCTACCTGCACCTTCTCCAACAGAGCCCTGACATGGTCGAACAGCCATGTTAAGTCACTGACCCTATCAGTGGGTAACTCAATAGGTTGGGAAAACCTAAAAGAGTTAATGCTGGAAGAGTACTGCCCAAGGGGCGAAGTACAAAAACTGGAACAAGAACTATGGGAGCTCAAGATGGTCGGCTCAGACATAGTGGCCTACACTGACAGGTTTAGCGACCTGGCAGCACTATGCCCCGGGATGGTTACCCTGGAGAGCACGAAGATAGAACGATACATTTGGGGTCTGACTGCTCCGACCCAAGGAGATGTGTTGTCTTCTAACCCAGCCACATTCGATAGTGCCAAACGCCTGGCCCAGCGACTCATTGACCATGGAGTCCGCCATGGTGTAGGAGTCCTCGTTCCTAAGCTATCAAAGGGAAAGGACTATAATCAGAAGTCGGGGAACAATAGGAAGAAGAAGCGAACAACACAGGACACCCCGCAATAGAAATAAGCGAGTACTATGTACGTCGCTACAACGCATGCTGCTCCAGCACCTGCCAGTCGATATGTTGGAACCCTCCCGAAGTGTGGAAAGTGCAACTATCACCACACCGGAGTATGCCGGGAAATGCAGTGTCTGAACTGCCACAGAAAGGGACACACAGTCTGTTTCTACAGGGCACCGGCTCAACCGATCTCCCAAGTCCCCAGAGCTGAAGAAGACCAAGCCTGTTATGGCTGTGGTGAGTCTGGACACAATCAGAGGGACTGCCCGATAACAAAGAACTCAGGAGCGGATGGACGAATTCTGATGATCACCGCAGGAGAATCTACCCCGGAGTCGTCAACGAGCAGCGATACGTTTTCGAAATAGTAATTACTTTAAAAATTAATTAATTAATATTTATATAAGATTAAAACTTGGGGAATACACTTAAAAAGTAATTATAATAACTCACATATTGAAATAGATCACAGTATTCAAGAGAACTAAAAGATCCGTTTAGAGAAGCTATGATACCGTAGCATATATATCATGGTTGTGAATAACTAAGAGGCTGTAGGCTTAGAGTGAGTGATTCCGCCTTAATCCCTGTTCCTTATTTGGTTGAGAAATTGAGGCAGAGTTACTCAGTCGACTGTCTTATTCATCTTAATTATCCATAACTTGTATATGACAGGCGATCGTAGTGGTACCGAGGAGGATCATGATATAAAGTATCATCACCAGTTATCAAAGCACTTTCATTTGTATGTATGCGCACATAGCGGTACGATACGTAGGAGTGTTAACATCAAAGGGAAAACAAAAAGCACTGGAACACACAAAGAGTACATTGTCGAATACACTAGGGATACATCATCGTATAACATACATTTCTTTCAAATCGGCCAAACTTTGTTCAGTAAAGAGTCTGTTGCTATCTTTCGTCATGAGTTGGCGTGGTCCTCACCATACTAAGTTCATATGTTTCTATCGCCTAGATCGTCAAGTTCTCGAAACCTTCGTCGTTCATATCGACAGCCCGACCTAAACCTCTGTTTTATCTTTCGTATTCTAAACCCCGAAGTACTCATGCGAAGAGTACTTTCTCCTCCGAAGCCTAGTCGTCAGAGGTCCGCAGGCCATCACGAAATACCACTCGTCCAGCAGACCAAGTTCAAGCATAGAGGCTAAGGACGAATACAGCCCACCTATAACTATTCAGTGTATACGCGAGGGTGGTATGTGATTATGATTACGCAGATTTAGTATGTGTGCTTCCGCCCTATCTCCTGTTCCTTGTTTGCTTGTGGACCTGGGGCAGAGTCGCACATCCGACCGTATTACTAATCCTAATTATATACGACTTGTATACACGAAGTAATGATAGATGGACCAAGTACGAATCATATCACGAACACCAGGGCAAATTTGCCAGGTCTACGAGTAGGTATTCTGCCAATCAGAGGAGCGCAACCCCAGTAGTACTGTAAGAAAGCTAATTTCGGGACGAAATTCCATCTAACGGGGGGATGATGTGACAACCTGAAATTTTTTTCTTTGAAAGCTCAGTCAGTCAACTCAACTGAGTGTCAGACTCATTGGTAATGAGTTCTAGCCTGGTTAAAGGTCATTCTAAGGAGGTTTAAGCCTAGTACACTTAAGGAATGAGTGTTAGAATGTACCTGCTAGAGACACTGTCCAACAAATCAAGACTTAACCTTTTCAAAAAGAGTTCACAGCCACAACACTTGAGTTTACGGCTGTAAACTCAAGGTGGGCCGTAAACTCCTCCTTAAGTCTCATATTCTTCCATTTTCATTCATTATCTCATTCCAACCTCAAGAACACTTCCAAATCCTCTCAAGTATCATCCCGATTTTCGTCCTAGATCATCAAAATTTGTAAGTGTTCTTCCTTTAGTTCGATGTTAATCCTTCTTAACTAGCATCATCTCATGATTTCATCCATGAAAATCATCTTTTCATAGATCTTCAAGAAACACCAAGAACACCAAGAACACATACTAGTGTTCTTGGACCTTAATCACCATTTCAAGCCTCTATATCGTAAGTACTCTTCCCTACACTTGATATCTAGTTAGGAATCATGCTTAGAGCCTTGAAAACATCAAAAACACAAGAACAAAAGGAGTTTACGGCCAAGCCATCTCCCATGGCCTTAAACCCCTCTAAGGGTGCCATTTTGGCCATAAACCCTCCTAGATGCAAAGCTTGTGACCTAGAACCCTTCCTTGATGGAATTAGGACTTTAAACTACTCTCAAATGCATAATGTGTTGGATTAGTGTCTAAGTCCATAACTATTTTGGTATGTACTTGACCCGATTATGACCATGGTCCTTTTGGGTTGCCTTTACCATAGCAATATGTAGGATAAATTAAGGTGAGAAAGGTTTAATTATGATTTATTAATATATTATGAGAATAATATATTAAAGGAGAAATCATATTGTTTAATTAATATTAGTTAAGAATTAATTAAGAATTAATTTTGTGACTAAAAGAGATTAATTAAACTTAGGGGACTGGAATTGTAATTATAGGATAATTGCAATTGGGCTATGGATCACCTTGGAATAATAGGTTGGACGAATTCTATGGGGAAGCCCATTAGAAATCGTCCAAGGCATGTTCCAGAAGGGGTCCATGGGCTGCTTAGGGCTTAAGCAGTCAAATTAGGGTTTCCTTGTTGGATAACCCTAATAGCCTAAGTATATAAGGAACCCTTGGGCACCGAAAACATGGCTAACACTTGGATTAGGGTTTCCAGCCGTTTTTGGTGCCTCCCCTCTCTTCTCTCCTTCATCCAACTGCTTAGTGGTGTTTGTGACTCCATTAGAGGTGCAACACTTGAGGCACTAAGCTTTCTGAAGCCAATCAAAGCAAGGAATTGATTGTTATTACTATATAACAATCAAAGGTAATTACTAAAACCTTATTTCAGTTCTTATATGATAGATCTAGGGTTTATGGATTTGGATTATCAATTGCATGTTCATTAGACAAACTAGATCCAAAGCTATTAGGGTTTGCATGTACACCATATGATTGATGTATTGCTCGAAACCCATCGTAATGACCATGAGTTTATGGCTGTAATCTCCTTTGGGCCGTAAACTCATCAAAAGCCTCCATTGAGTTGGTCTCTCTCATCCTTGTATAGAGCAAAAGTCCCTCAAACTTCCCTAGCCTTCAAACACACACTTATGCATGTTTGACCATGAGTTTATGGCTGTAAACTCCCTTTGGCCGTAAACCCATGGTAGTAAACTCATGGTATTGCCATTCCACTCTCCTTTGACGAATCACATGTGATTCCAACACTTGGTCAAAGTGTTTCCTAGTCCCGGAAGGTGTTTCCTTTCATATAGTTGCTTATAAACACTATATTCATGCCAATATATGTCATTTAGGACTTATTGTGTCTCGGGACTTCATTCATGGAACTTCTCATCCTTACGCGCGTATTAGTTGAATCACCCACATCAGGTGAGTTCATACCCCATAATAAATCTTTTAACTGTTTTAAATGCTTTTAAGGGGGGGAATACAAGTTGAACACAATGATAATTGTGTAATTGTTTGTTATAAACATCTTTCAAAATATTGCTTATGTCTTTTATAAGTGATCAAAACATTTCAAAAACTCTTTTAAAGTTATGTTACTTTATAGTTTTATAAAACTTCGTTGTTAAAGTACAAGCATAACTTAGTAGATAAATGAGTCTTTTCAATAACAGTCCAAGTAAAACATTAGTAAACTATAATAGGTATAGTTTAGGAAGATACTATTCATTACTTCTAGTACAATGAAACATAAAAAGAGTCAGTTCATACATGAGTCAAAGCATACTATTATGAGAAACTAAGAGAATATAATATGATGAGAAACAAACAGAACATACATACATACTAGACAGAGAGAACATACAATACAGCTAGTACATACATTACATATACAAGTATACAATAACATAAATGTGAACCATCGTTCGGGGCATGGCATCACCTGTCATGGCTCGATTTGTAGCCAGAATCTCCTAGAGGGAGAGCGTGAATTTGTGTATAGATCTATACTGGATTGACTATCCTACACCTTGCTGTTCGCTACAGTGGGACTTGCAAGTCTACCGGTGCCAAATGTCATTCCTTCCGACGTCTTTCATCGTCGTGTTATTAGTCGATAGTATGGTGCAATCATATCACATTGTACCTTAAATAACAATTGGTTTAAGGTAGAAAATATAGCAGTAGTTACTATAATACAACACTACAGTACTTTATTATTTCCCCATTTCATTCACATTGTGATCTTCTCACAATAAACAGTAATGTAAAAACTATATTTTTGGTTAATGATAGTCTCACTTGGGAAATTACACAACTCATGCAAGAAACAAACACACATAACAGTAGATGCCTTGGTAGAAGGCTACGTTTAGTAGAGAGGACCATAATGCTAACCTTATGATTCCTTAATGTATACATCAAAGGATATATATATATATATATATATATATATATATATATATATATATATATATATTAATAGGATCCGACAGGTAATAGGATGTGTGCTCTCCGCTTCATTTCCTGTTCCTTGTTTGGTTGTGGGCTTGGAACGAATTCACCCAGTCTATTTTCTATTCGATTCTAGATATATATATGCTTAGTATACATTAAGTCATCATAAGGGTACCAAGTATGGGTCAAGTCATAGGACACAAAGTCAATGCACAGTTTTCTAGTACAAAACATACTTTCCAAATCAGAACTTTTGGTATACAAAACTAGAAACTTACCAATCAAGGGTTTAATCCATTTTATTAAACCAGTATAAAATTAAAGGACCTTAGGTGACTAACTCTATAATACTTTAGTTTATACATCATGGTTATATATCATTAATACCCAATAGGAAGTTGGATGTGTGTTTTCCGCCTTACTTCCTGTTCCTTGTTTGGTTGGGGGCTTAGGGCAGATTCACCCAATTAACTTTCTATTCGATATTAGATCATATATAGCTAATATAAACTAAGTGATTATAGAAGTAATCACCGTGGTCACCATTTTATTATAAGGAATAAGGGTTTTATTAAAGAATCTTTTCATTAAATATAAAGGAACCATTACAATTAACTCCATGAGTAACAAGTGAATACACCAGGGTTATATACCACAATGATCAAACAAACAATGGGATGTGTGCTTTCCGCCTTAGGGCAGATGCGCACAATCGATTATTTGTTTACTCTGAGTCTTATATAACTTGTATCCATTTAGTACTCATAGAAAGGATTGTAGAGTCATTTTTACTTATCTTTCATTAAAGTAGGAAATATAGGATTTTCTAGAGGAACAGGCGAACTTTTCTAAACAGAACTTACAACTTAATACATTTTACAACTACATTTTACAACTACATTTTCAACAACATTTCACAACAACTTTCTACAGCTTACTTACATCACTAAAATCTTATGAAATCACCAGCTTAATTGCTGATCAACTCTTTCAAATAACTTGTATTCTCAGGAGCTTAGTAGACAGGTACTCGTGCTGGGAATTCGGAAGATGGAGCATAATAGCTTCAAGTCTTGTTTTGTTATTTGCTTATGAATTCTATGTTTTGTGAACACACACATTGTAAACACTTTCTTTCTAACGAAATGGTTGTTCATTACTTGCTTACTATAATGTATATCTTGTGATACTAAACATGACGACCTCCACCCCCGAACGTTTCCGCCGTTCCGGTTTTGGGGTCTGATAGATTGGTATCAGAGCGTTGTTTATAGTGAACTAAGTATATCAACCGATAAAAGATATACAACTATAAATACAATGGGGCTTAAGTGCTCTGGATAATGATATATTTTAAGAGTATAACGATAAGTTATAAAAATATACCTACTTGCTTATACATGTACATACTAGACCAAGTATCACAAGGAGAAACAGACTAAAGTATTTAAAGGTTGAACACTGTCGTTAAACCTGAACAGTTAGGTAATCATAGCTAGGATCAATATAACCTGATCAACTATATTAATTCGATATGTGACCGACATATGTTTGGGAGTGATGTGGTGTTGCAACAGTCTTAAAACTTACCTAAACACCAGTCAAGAGAATACTAGATCAAGTACATTAGAGTTAGAATACTATAGGAGTATTCTATGATACCATAATGCGATAACAAGTTTAAAACATACCAAGTACATTACGTTAAAATACTATAGGAGTATTTTAGGCACCATATAAATAACTTATGTGATAACTTAAAAGACCCTTACGAATAGGTCTATAATCTTGCAATGTATACTCTTAAAGTTTTATATAATTGAGATCTTATAGACTTAGAATTTGTGATCTACGCTTCACTACGCTTCACTACGCATTCCTTTTATGGTTGTGGTTTTGGAGTAGGATCACTTATTCGAAGGTCTATTTAATCTTGAATTATATACAACTTGTATACCTTGTACAAGTATAGCAGGACTCTGTAAGGATCACCCCATAAAGTTACCATTAATGTCATAGATTCTTTCGTCACTTCCATTCTCGCACGACAAGCCCAGATAGATGTAACCACTTCCTCATAGTAGACAACAGAAGAGTCAGGAGGAAACAAGAGCAAGTTCATGAGAAGCTTTCAAAGAGGGATCAACAGAAGTAACCAAAACGTCTTACACGTCACACTAATAAATAATAATCTTGTTAACTTAATGAGCGAGTGGAAACACTGCTCACATTATGTGTTAGGATTATTTTCTCACATGCAGCTGGTAACAGTTATTCAGGCAACAAATATTCATTCGAGGATAGCCATTTCAAATTCATAGAGTTTATTAGGTATAGACTTTTTTATGAATTGTTTCTAGAACCCTGTGGAAGTCAGGACCCGATACACCCAGAACTAGGATAACCTTGTCTTTTCAGCTTTCGGCTTGTGTCCACTGCTATAGACTTATTCCATCCCGTCTTTGTATTCTTTTAGCAAAGATGCCTCCTCGCAGATCAAACAGACGCACTACTCCGATAACTCCAACACCTTCTCCACAAATCGATGCTGCAGCTCTAAATGCTGCAGTAGCTGCGGCTGTGGCAACAGCCATGGCTCAATATCATCCTACCAGTTCCAGCAGAGGTGGAACACCTGTTCATTCTACTCAAGGTAACGTCCCTGTGCGCTCGAGAGAGTGCTCCTACAAGGACCTCACCAACTGCAAACCCCTTTCCTTTAATGGAAATGGTGGAGTCATCGCTCTGATGCAATGGTTCGAGAAGACAGATTCGGTCTTCGAAATCTGTTCGTGCCCAGAAGGGAGCAAAGTGAAGTTTGCTACCTGCACCTTCTCCAACAGAGCCCTGACATGGTCGAACAGCCATGTTAAGTCACTGACCCTATCAGTGGGTAACTCAATAGGTTGGGAAAACCTAAAAGAGTTAATGCTGGAAGAGTACTGCCCAAGGGGCGAAGTACAAAAACTGGAACAAGAACTATGGGAGCTCAAGATGGTCGGCTCAGACATAGTGGCCTACACTGACAGGTTTAGCGACCTGGCAGCACTATGCCCCGGGATGGTTACCCTGGAGAGCACGAAGATAGAACGATACATTTGGGGTCTGACTGCTCCGACCCAAGGAGATGTGTTGTCTTCTAACCCAGCCACATTCGATAGTGCCAAACGCCTGGCCCAGCGACTCATTGACCATGGAGTCCGCCATGGTGTAGGAGTCCTCGTTCCTAAGCTATCAAAGGGAAAGGACTATAATCAGAAGTCGGGGAACAATAGGAAGAAGAAGCGAACAACACAGGACACCCCGCAATAGAAATAAGCGAGTACTATGTACGTCGCTACAACGCATGCTGCTCCAGCACCTGCCAGTCGATATGTTGGAACCCTCCCGAAGTGTGGAAAGTGCAACTATCACCACACCGGAGTATGCCGGGAAATGCAGTGTCTGAACTGCCACAGAAAGGGACACACAGTCTGTTTCTACAGGGCACCGGCTCAACCGATCTCCCAAGTCCCCAGAGCTGAAGAAGACCAAGCCTGTTATGGCTGTGGTGAGTCTGGACACAATCAGAGGGACTGCCCGATAACAAAGAACTCAGGAGCGGATGGACGAATTCTGATGATCACCGCAGGAGAATCTACCCCGGAGTCGTCAACGAGCAGCGATACGTTTTCGAAATAGTAATTACTTTAAAAATTAAATAATTAATATTTATATAAGATTAAAACTTGGGGAATACACTTAAAAAGTAATTATAATAACTCACATATTGAAATAGATCATAGTATTCAAGAGAACTAAAAGATCCGTTTAGAGAAGCTATGATACCGTAGCATATATATCATGGTTGTGAATAACTAAGAGGCTGTAGGCTTAGAGTGAGTGATTCCGCCTTAATCCCTGTTCCTTATTTGGTTGAGAAATTGAGGCAGAGTTACTCAGTCGACTGTCTTATTCATCTTAATTATCCATAACTTGTATATGACAGGCGATCGTAGTGGTACCGAGGAGGATCATGATATAAAGTATCATCACCAGTTATCAAAGCACTTTCATTTGTATGTATGCGCACATAGCGGTACGATACGTAGGAGTGTTAACATCAAAGGGAAAACAAAAAGCACTGGAACACACAAAGAGTACATTGTCGAATACACTAGGGATACATCATCGTATAACATACATTTCTTTCAAATCGGCCAAACTTTGTTCAGTAAAGAGTCTGTTGCTATCTTTCGTCATGAGTTGGCGTGGTCCTCACCATACTAAGTTCATATGTTTCTATCGCCTAGATCGTCAAGTTCTCGAAACCTTCGTCGTTCATATCGACAGCCCGACCTAAACCTCTGTTTTATCTTTCGTATTCTAAACCCCGAAGTACTCATGCGAAGAGTACTTTCTCCTCCGAAGCCTAGTCGCCAGAGGTCCGCAGGCCATCACGAAATACCACTCGTCCAGCAGACCAAGTTCAAGCATAGAGGCTAAGGACGAATACAGCCCACCTATCACTATTCAGTGTATACGCGAGGGTGGTATGTGATTATGATTACGCAGATTTAGTATGTGTGCTTCCGCCCTATCTCCTGTTCCTTGTTTGCTTGTGGACCTGGGGCAGAGTCGCACATCCGACCGTATTATTAATCCTAATTATATACGACTTGTATACACAAAGTAATGATAGATGGACCAAGTACGAATCATATCACGAACACCAGGGCAAATTTGCCAGGTCTACGAGTAGGTATTCTGCCAATCAGAGGAGCGCAACCCCAGTAGTACTGTAAGAAAGCTAATTTCGGGACGAAATTCCATCTAACGGGGGGATGATGTGACAACCTGAAATTTTTTTCTTTGAAAGCTCAGTCAGTCAACTCAACTGAGTGTCAGACTCATTGGTAATGAGTTCTAGCCTGGTTAAAGGTCATTCTAAGGAGGTTTAAGCCTAGTACACTTAAGGAATGAGTGTTAGAATGTACCTGCTAGAGACACTGTCCAACAAATCAAGACTTAACCTTTTCAAAAAGAGTTCACAGCCACAACACTTGAGTTTACGGCTGTAAACTCAAGGTGGGCCGTAAACTCCTCCTTAAGTCTCATATTCTTCCATTTTCATTCATTATCTCATTCCAACCTCAAGAACACTTCCAAATCCTCTCAAGTATCATCCCGATTTTCGTCCTAGATCATCAAAATTTGTAAGTGTTCTTCCTTTAGTTCGATGTTAATCCTTCTTAACTAGCATCATCTCATGATTTCATCCATGAAAATCATCTTTTCATAGATCTTCAAGAAACACCAAGAACACCAAGAACACATACTAGTGTTCTTGGACCTTAATCACCATTTCAAGCCTCTATATCGTAAGTACTCTTCCCTACACTTGATATCTAGTTAGGAATCATGCTTAGAGCCTTGAAAACATCAAAAACACAAGAACAAAAGGAGTTTACGGCCAAGCCATCTCCCATGGCCTTAAACCCCTCTAAGGGTGCCATTTTGGCCATAAACCCTCCTAGATGCAAAGCTTGTGACCTAGAACCCTTCCTTGATGGAATTAGGACTTTAAACTACTCTCAAATGCATAATGTGTTGGATTAGTGTCTAAGTCCATAACTATTTTGGTATGTACTTGACCCGATTATGACCATGGTCCTTTTGGGTTGCCTTTACCATAGCAATATGTAGGATAAATTAAGGTGAGAAAGGTTTAATTATGATTTATTAATATATTATGAGAATAATATATTAAAGGAGAAATCATATTGTTTAATTAATATTAGTTAAGAATTAATTAAGAATTAATTTTGTGACTAAAAGAGATTAATTAAACTTAGGGGACTGGAATTGTAATTATAGGATAATTGCAATTGGGCTATGGATCACCTTGGAATAATAGGTTGGACGAATTCTATGGGGAAGCCCATTAGAAATCGTCCAAGGCATGTTCCAGAAGGGGTCCATGGGCTGCTTAGGGCTTAAGCAGTCAAATTAGGGTTTCCTTGTTGGATAACCCTAATAGCCTAAGTATATAAGGAACCCTTGGGCACCGAAAACATGGCTAACACTTGGATTAGGGTTTCCAGCCGTTTTTGGTGCCTCCCCTCTCTTCTCTCCTTCATCCAACTGCTTAGTGGTGTTTGTGACTCCATTAGAGGTGCAACACTTGAGGCACTAAGCTTTCTGAAGCCAATCAAAGCAAGGAATTGATTGTTATTACTATATAACAATCAAAGGTAATTACTAAAACCTTATTTCAGTTCTTATATGATAGATCTAGGGTTTATGGATTTGGATTATCAATTGCATGTTCATTAGACAAACTAGATCCAAAGCTATTAGGGTTTGCATGTACACCATATGATTGATGTATTGCTCGAAACCCATCGTAATGACCATGAGTTTATGGCTGTAATCTCCTTTGGGCCGTAAACTCATCAAAAGCCTCCATTGAGTTGGTCTCTCTCATCCTTGTATAGAGAAAAAGTCCCTCAAACTTCCCTAGCCTTCAAACACACACTTATGCATGTTTGACCATGAGTTTATGGCTGTAAACTCCCTTTGGCCGTAAACCCATGGTAGTAAACTCATGGTATTGCCATTCCACTCTCCTTTGACGAATCACATGTGATTCCAACACTTGGTCAAAGTGTTTCCTAGTCCCGGAAGGTGTTTCCTTTCATATAGTTGCTTATAAACACTATATTCATGCCAATATATGTCATTTAGGACTTATTGTGTCTCGGGACTTCATTCATGGAACTTCTCATCCTTACGCGCGTATTAGTTGAATCACCCACATCAGGTGAGTTCATACCCCATAATAAATCTTTTAACTGTTTTAAATGCTTTTAAGGGGGGGAATACAAGTTGAACACAATGATAATTGTGTAATTGTTTGTTATAAACATCTTTCAAAATATTGCTTATGTCTTTTATAAGTGATCAAAACATTTCAAAAACTCTTTTAAAGTTATGTTACTTTATAGTTTTATAAAACTTCGTTGTTAAAGTACAAGCATAACTTAGTAGATAAATGAGTCTTTTCAATAACAGTCCAAGTAAAACATTAGTAAACTATAATAGGTATAGTTTAGGAAGATACTATTCATTACTTCTAGTACAATGAAACATAAAAAGAGTCAGTTCATACATGAGTCAAAGCATACTATTATGAGAAACTAAGAGAATATAATATGATGAGAAACAAACAGAACATACATACATACTAGACAGAGAGAACATACAATACAGCTAGTACATACATTACATATACAAGTATACAATAACATAAATGTGAACCATCGTTCGGGGCATGGCATCACCTGTCATGGCTCGATTTGTAGCCAGAATCTCCTAGAGGGAGAGCGTGAATTTGTGTATAGATCTATACTGGATTGACTATCCTACACCTTGCTGTTCGCTACAGTGGGACTTGCAAGTCTACCGGTGCCAAATGTCATTCCTTCCGACGTCTTTCATCGTCGTGTTATTAGTCGATAGTATGGTGCAATCATATCACATTGTACCTTAAATAACAATTGGTTTAAGGTAGAAAATATAGCAGTAGTTACTATAATACAACACTACAGTACTTTATTATTTCCCCATTTCATTCACATTGTGATCTTCTCACAATAAACAGTAATGTAAAAACTATATTTTTGGTTAATGATAGTCTCACTTGGGAAATTACACAACTCATGCAAGAAACAAACACACATAACAGTAGATGCCTTGGTAGAAGGCTACGTTTAGTAGAGAGGACCATAATGCTAACCTTATGATTCCTTAATGTATACATCAAAGGATATATATATATATATATATATATATATATATATATATATATATTAATAGGATCCGACAGGTAATAGGATGTGTGCTCTCCGCTTCATTTCCTGTTCCTTGTTTGGTTGTGGGCTTGGAACGAATTCACCCAGTCTATTTTCTATTCGATTCTAGATATATATATATGCTTAGTATACATTAAGTCATCATAAGGGTACCAAGTATGGGTCAAGTCATAGGACACAAAGTCAATGCACAGTTTTCTAGTACAAAACATACTTTCCAAATCAGAACTTTTGGTATACAAAACTAGAAACTTACCAATCAAGGGTTTAATCCATTTTATTAAACCAGTATAAAATTAAAGGACCTTAGGTGACTAACTCTATAATACTTTAGTTTATACATCATGGTTATATATCATTAATACCCAATAGGAAGTTGGATGTGTGTTTTCCGCCTTACTTCCTGTTCCTTGTTTGGTTGGGGGCTTAGGGCAGATTCACCCAATTAACTTTCTATTCGATATTAGATCATATATAGCTAATATAAACTAAGTGATTATAGAAGTAATCACCGTGGTCACCATTTTATTATAAGGAATAAGGGTTTTATTAAAGAATCTTTTCATTAAATATAAAGGAACCATTACAATTAACTCCATGAGTAACAAGTGAATACACCAGGGTTATATACCACAATGATCAAACAAACAATGGGATGTGTGCTTTCCGCCTTAGGGCAGATGCGCACAATCGATTATTTGTTTACTCTGAGTCTTATATAACTTGTATCCATTTAGTACTCATAGAAAGGATTGTAGAGTCATTTTTACTTATCTTTCATTAAAGTAGGAAATATAGGATTTTCTAGAGGAACAGGCGAACTTTTCTAAACAGAACTTACAACTTAATACATTTTACAACTACATTTTACAACTACATTTTCAACAACATTTCACAACAACTTTCTACAGCTTACTTACATCACTAAAATCTTATGAAATCACCAGCTTAATTGCTGATCAACTCTTTCAAATAACTTGTATTCTCAGGAGCTTAGTAGACAGGTACTCGTGCTGGGAATTCGGAAGATGGAGCATAATAGCTTCAAGTCTTGTTTTGTTATTTGCTTATGAATTCTATGTTTTGTGAACACACACATTGTAAACACTTTCTTTCTAACGAAATGGTTGTTCATTACTTGCTTACTATAATGTATATCTTGTGATACTAAACATGACGACCTCCACCCCCGAACGTTTCCGCCGTTCCGGTTTTGGGGTCTGATAGATTGGTATCAGAGCGTTGTTTATAGTGAACTAAGTATATCAACCGATAAAAGATATACAACTATAAATACAATGGGGCTTAAGTGCTCTGGATAATGATATATTTTAAGAGTATAACGATAAGTTATAAAAATATACCTACTTGCTTATACATGTACATACTAGACCAAGTATCACAAGGAGAAACAGACTAAAGTATTTAAAGGTTGAACACTGTCGTTAAACCTGAACAGTTAGGTAATCATAGCTAGGATCAATATAACCTGATCAACTATATTAATTCGATATGTGACCGACATATGTTTGGGAGTGATGTGGTGTTGCAACAGTCTTAAAACTTACCTAAACACCAGTCAAGAGAATACTAGATCAAGTACATTAGAGTTAGAATACTATAGGAGTATTCTATGATACCATAATGCGATAACAAGTTTAAAACATACCAAGTACATTACGTTAAAATACTATAGGAGTATTTTAGGCACCATATAAATAACTTATGTGATAACTTAAAAGACCCTTACGAATAGGTCTATAATCTTGCAATGTATACTCTTAAAGTTTTATATAATTGAGATCTTATAGACTTAGAATTTGTGATCTACGCTTCACTACGCTTCACTACGCATTCCTTTTATGGTTGTGGTTTTGGAGTAGGATCACTTATTCGAAGGTCTATTTAATCTTGAATTATATACAACTTGTATACCTTGTACAAGTATAGCAGGACTCTGTAAGGATCACCCCATAAAGTTACCATTAATGTCATAGATTCTTTCGTCACTTCCATTCTCGCACGACAAGCCCAGATAGATGTAACCACTTCCTCATAGTAGACAACAGAAGAGTCAGGAGGAAACAAGAGCAAGTTCATGAGAAGCTTTCAAAGAGGGATCAACAGAAGTAACCAAAACGTCTTACACGTCACACTAATAAATAATAATCTTGTTAACTTAATGAGCGAGTGGAAACACTGCTCACATTATGTGTTAGGATTATTTTCTTACATGCAGCTGGTAACAGTTATTCAGGCAACATATATTCATTCGAGGATAGCCATTTCAAATTCATAGAGTTTATTAGGTATAGACTCTTTTATGAATTGTTTCTAGAACCCTGTGGAAGTCAGGACCCGATACACCCAGAACTAGGATAACCTTGTCTTTTCAGCTTTCGACTTGTGTCCACTGCTATAGACTTATTCCATCCCATCTTTGTATTCTTTTAGCAAAGATGCCTCCTCGCAGATCAAACAGACGCACTACTCCGATAACTCCAACACCTTCTCCATAAAGCGATGCGGCAGCTCTAAATGCTGCAGTAGCTGCGGTTGTGGAAACAACCATGGCTCAATATCATCCTACCAGTTCCAGCGGAGGTAGAACACCTGCTCATTCTACTCAAGGTGAGGTCCATGTGCGCTCGAGAGAGTGCTCCTACAAGGACTTCACCAACTGCAAACCCCTTTCCTTTAATGGAAATGGTGGAGTCATCGCTCTGATGCGATGGTTCGAGAAAACAGATTCGGTCTTCGAAATCTGTTCGTGCCCAGAAGGGAGCAAAGTGAAGTTTGCTGCCTGCACCTTCTCCAACAGAGCCCTGACATGGTGGAACAGCCATGTTAAGTCACTGACCCTATCAGTGGGTAACTCAATAGGTTGGGAAAACCTAAAAGAGTTAATGTTGGAAGAGTACTGCCCAAGGGGCGAAGTACAAAAACCGGAACAAGAACTATGGGAGCTCAAGATGGTCTGCTCAGACATAGTGGCCTACACTGACAGGTTTAGCGACCTGGCAGCACTATGCACCGGGATGGTTACCCCGGAGAGCACGAAGATAAAACGATACATTTGGGGTCTGACAGCTCCGACCCAAAGAGATGTGCTGTCTTCTAACCCAGCCACATTCGATAGTACCAAACGCCTGGCCCAACGACTCATTGACCATGGAGTCTGCAATGGTGTAGGAGTCCTCGTTCCCGAGCCATCAAAGGGAAAGGACTATAATCAGAAGTCGGGGAACAAGAGGAAGAAGAAGGAACAACACAGGACACCCCACAAGAGAAACAAGCGAGTACTATGTACGTCACTACAATGCATGTTGCTCCAGCACCTGCCAGTCGATATGCTGGAACCCTCCCGAAGTGTGGAAAGTGCAACTATCACCACACCGGAGTATGTCGGGAAATGCAGTGTCTGAACTACCACAGAAAGGGACACACAGTCCGTTTCTGCAGGGCACCGGCTCAAACGATCTCCCAAGTCCCCGGAGCTGAAGAAGACCAAGCCTGTTATGGCTGTGGTGAGTCTGGACACAATCAGAGGGACTGCCCGATAACAAAGAACTTAGGAGCGGATGGACGAATTCTGATGATCACCGCAGGAGAATCTACCCCGGAGTCGTCAACGAGCAGCGGTATGTTTTCGATACAGTAATTACTTTAAAAATTAATTAATTAATATTTATACAAGATTAAAACCTGGGGAAAACACTTAAAAAGTAATTATAATAACTCACATATTGAAATAGATCACAGTATTCAAGAGAACTAAAAGATCCGTTTAGAGAAGCTATGATGGCGTAGCATATACATCATGGTTGTGAATAACTAAGAGGCCGCAGGCTTAGAGTGAGTGATTCCGCCTTAATCCCTGTTCCTTATTTGTTTGAGGAATTGAGGCAGAGTTACTCAGTCGACTGTCTTATTCATCTTAGTTATCCATAACTTGTATATGACATGCGATCGTAGTGGTACCGAGGAGGATCATGATATAAAGTATCATCACCAGTTATCAAAGCACTTTCATTTGTATGTATGCGCACATAGCGGTACGATACGTAGGAGTGTTAACATCAAAGGGAAAACAGAAAGAACTGGAACACACAAAGAGTACATTGTCGAATACACTAGGGATACATCATCGTATAACATACATTTCTTTCAAATCGGCCAAACTTTGTTCAGTAAAGTGTTCGTTGCTATCTTTCGTCATGAGTTGGCGTGGTCCTCACCATACTAAGTTCATATGTTTCTATCGCCTCGATCGTCAAGTTCTCGAAACCTTCGTCATTCGTATCGACAGTCCGACCTAAACCTCAGTTTTATCTTTCGTATTCTAAACCCGGAAGTACTCATGCGAAGAGTACTTTCTCCTCCGAAGCCTTATCGTCAGAGGTCCGTAGACCGTCACGAAATACCACTCGTCCAGCAGACCAAGTTCAAGCATAGAGGCTAAGGACGAATACAGCCCACCTATCACTATTCAGTGTATACGCGAGGGTGGTATGTGATTATGATTACGCAGATTTAGTATGTGTGCTTCCGCCCTATCTCCTGTTCCTTGTTTGGTTGTGGACCTGGGGCAGAGTCTCACATCCGACCGTCTTACTAATCCTAATTATATACGACTTGTATACACGAAGTAATGATAGATGGACCAAGTACGAATCATATCATGAACACTAGGGCAAAATTGCCAGGTCTACGAGTAGGTATTCTGCCAATCAGAGGAGTGCAACCCCAGTAGTACTGTAAGAAAGCTAATTTCGGGTGAAATTCCATCTAACGGGGGGATGATGTGACAACCTGAAAAATTTTGCTTTGAAATCTCAGTCAGTCAACTCAACTGAGTGTCAGACTCATTGGTAATGAGTTCTAGCCTGGTTAAAGGTCATTCTAAGGAGTTTTAAGCCTAGTACACTTAAGGAATGAGTGTTAGAATGTACATGCTAGAGACACTGTCCAACAAATTTAAGACTTAACCTCTTCAAAAAGAGTTCACGGCCACAACACTTGAGTTTATGGCCGTAAACTCAAGGTGGGCCGTAAACTCCTCCTTAAGTCTCATATTCTTCCATTTTCATTCATTATCTCATTCCAACCTCAAGAACACTTCCAAATCCTCTCAAGTATCATCCCGATTTTCGTCCTAGATCATCAAAAGTTGTAAGTGTTCTTCCTTTAGTTCGATGTTAATCCTTCTTAACTAGCATCATCTCATGATTTCATCCATGGAAATCATCTTTTCATAGATCTTCAAGAAACACCAAGAACACACACTAGTGTTCTTGGACCTTAATCACCATTTCAAGCCTCTATATCGTAAGTACTCTTCCCTACACTTGATATCTAGTTAGGACTCATGCTTAGAGTCTTGAAAACATCAAAAACACAAGAACAAAAGGAGTTTACGGCCAAGCCATCTCCCATGGCCGTAAACCCCTTTAAGGGTGCCATTTTGGCCATAAACCCTCCTAGATGCAAAGCTTGTGACCTAGAACCCTTCCTTAATGGAAATAGGACTTTAAACTACTCTCAAATGCATAATGTCCATGAGTTTACGGCTGTAATCTCCTTTGGGCCGTAAACTCATCAAAAGCCTCCATTGAGTTGGTCTTTCTCATCCTTGTGTAGAGCAAAAGTCCCTCAAACTTCCCTAGCCTCCAAACACACAATTATGCATGTTTGACCATGAGTTTACGGCCGTAAACTCCCTTTGGCCGTAAACCCATGGTAGTAGACTCATGGTATTGCCATTCCACTCTCCTTTGATGAATCACATGTGATTCCAACACTTGGTCAAAGTGTTTCCTAGTCCCGGAAGGTGTTTCCTTTCATATAGTTGCTTATAAACACTATATTCATGCCAATATATGTTATTTAGGACTTATTGTGTCTCGGGACTTCATTCGTGGAACTTCTCATCCTTACGCGCGTATTCGTTGAATCACCCACATCAGGTGAGTTCATACCCCGTAATGTATATTTTAACTGTTTTAAATGCTTTTAGGGGGGAAGGGGAATACAAGTTGAACACAATGATAATTGTGTAATTGTTTGTTATAAACATCTTTCAAAATATTGCTTATGTCTTTTATAAGTGATCAAAACATTTCAAAAACTCTTTTAAAGTTATGTTACTTTATAGTTTTATAAACCTCCGTTGTTAAAGTACAGGCATAACTTAGTAGATAAATGAGTCTTTTCAATAACAGTCCAAGTAAAACATTAGTAAACTATAATAGGTATAGTTTAGGATGATACTATTCATTACTTCTAGTACAATGAAGCATACAAAGATTCAGTTCATACATGAGTCAAAGCATACTATTATGAGAAACTAAGAGAATATACTATGATGAGAAACAAACAAAACATACATACATACTAGACAGAGAGAACATACAATACAGCTAGTACATACATTACATATACAAGTATACAATAACATAAATGTGAACCATCGTTCGGGGCATGACATCACCTGTCATGGCTCGATTTGTAGCCAGAATCTCCTAGAGGGAGAGCGTGAATTTGTGTATAGATCTATACTGGATTGACTATCCTACACCTTGCTGTTTGCTACAGTGGGACTTGCAAGTCTACGGGTGCCAAATGTCATTCTTTCCGACGTCTTTCATCGTCGTGTTATTAGTCGATAGTATGGTGCAATCATATCACATTATACCTTAAATAACAATTGGTTTAAGGTAGAAAATATAGCAGTAGTTACTATAATACA
The DNA here is from genome assembly GCF_052849685.1 of Lactuca virosa. Lineage (NCBI taxonomy): Eukaryota > Viridiplantae > Streptophyta > Magnoliopsida > Asterales > Asteraceae > Lactuca > Lactuca virosa. Next base: position 146,606,058 of record NC_136433.1, read on the forward strand.
ACACTACAGTACTTTATTATTTCCCCATTTCATTCACATTGTGATCTTCTCACAATAAACAGTAATGTAAAACTATATTTTTGGTTAATGATAGTCTCACTTGGGAAATTACACAACTCATGCAAGAAACAAACACACATAACAGTAGATGCCTTGGTAGAAGGCTACGTTTAGTAGAGAGGACCATAATGCTAACCTTATGATTCCTTAATGTATACATCAAAGGATATATATATATATATATATATATATATATATATATATATATATATATATATATATATATATATTAATAGGATCCGACAGGTAATAGGATGTGTGCTCTCCGCTTCATTTCCTGTTCCTTGTTTGGTTGTGGGCTTGGAACGTATTCACCCAGTCTATTTTCTATTCGATTCTAGATATATATATGCTTAGTATACATTAAGTCATCATAAGGGTACCAAGTATGGGTCAAGTCATAGGACATAGAGTCAATGCACAGTTTTCTAGTACAAAACATACTTTCCAAATCAGAACTTTTGGTATACAAAACTAGAAACTTACCAGTTAAGGGTTTAATCCATTTTATTAAACCAGTATAAACTTAAAGGACCTTAGGTGATTAACTCTATAATACTTTAGTTTATACATCATGGTTATATATCATTAATACCCAATAGGTAGTTGGATATGTGTTTTCCGCTTACTTCCTGTTCCTTGTTTGGTTGTAGGCTTAGGGCAGATTCACCCAATTAACTTTCTATTCGATATTAGATCATATATAGCCAGTATAAACTAAGTGATTATAGAAGTAATCACTGTGGTCACCATTTTATTATAAGGAATAAGGGTTTTCTTAAAGAATCTTTTCATTAAATATAAAGGAACCATTACAATTAACTCCATGAGTAACAAGTGAATACACTAGGGTTATATACCACAATGATCAAACAAACAATGGGATGTGTGCTTTCCGCCTTAGGGTAGATGCGCACAATCGATTATTTGTTTACTCTGAGTCTTATATAACTTGTATCCATTTAGTACTCATAGAAAGGATTGTAGAGTCATTTTTACTTATCTTTCATTAAAGTGGGAAATATAGGATTTTCTAGAGGAACATGCGAAATTTTCTAAACATAACATACAACTTAATACATTTTACAACTACATTTTACAACTACATTTTCAACAATATTTCACAACAACTTTCTACAACTTACATACATCACTAAAATCTTATGAACTCACTAGCTTAATTGCTGATCAACTCTTTCAAATAACTTGTATTCTTAGGAGCCTAGTAGACAGGTACTCGTGCTGGGAATTTGGAAGATGGAGCACAATAGTTTCAAGTCTTGTTTTGTTATTTGCTTATGAATTCTATGTTTTGTGAACACACACATTGTAGATCTGAAGAAAAAGTTTAGATCTGAGATGAGAAAGTGTAGATCTGAAGGAAAAAGTTTTAGATCTGAAAGAAAGAAGTTCAGATGTTTCATCCAACATAGATCTCAAAGTATACAGTTTAGATATGAAGAAAAAGTTTAGATCTAAGATGAAAAAGTGTAGATCTTAAGGAAAAAGTTCCAGATCTGAAAGAAAGAAGTATAGATCTTTCATCCAGCAAACATCTCAGGTAAACAGATAACACATATATACACATTGCACATAATTTATATAAAATACTTCATATCTATGTGTAAGATGAAAGTGACTATACACTCACCTGATACGGAGTGATTCGGACAACACCTCGCTTCTAAAAATAATCTTCTTTGACGAAACCGGGAAGTTTGCTTGGAAACCGGGCTCCTCACGGGCAGAGTTTGAAACCGAAAAACTCTTTTTCTCGGAGACTCCGGGCTCTCTGAGGCTTTCTTCTAGTGCTAGGAGGTTTTCCTAGGCTTTTTGGGTGGTTTGGGGGGGGGGGGGTGTTTGAGAGTGTTTAGAGAGAGAAATAAGTGGGTTGAAGGTGTGAGAAACGAGCTGCCTCCGCACCTCTATTTATAGGTTGCCTGGCAGCCCAAATCGTCGATTTGGCCTCCAACTCGTCGAGTCCATGGCCAGGTGTCACCATTCTAGTGGCAGAACGTGGGTGGCCTACATTGTGCCACGTCACCCCTTTTGCAGCAGCACCCCGCCGACTCCTAAACCCCGTAACTTTCATATACGAGCTCCGTTTTTGACGTTCTTTATATCCACGCGTAGGTAAAAACAAGATCTACAACTTTCCTTTTGACACTGTCAACTAATTCTCGACTGATCTTAAATTTAACAGTAGTAGGAGATTATATTGTTAAATGACCGCGTAAAATTCCTAACTTCTACATATAGGCTCCGTTTTCATATGTATTTTTATCGTTGAGCTCCTATTAATGAGATATTCAATTCTCATTTAGGTTGCGTTGGCCAAAAATCGCTCGATCTAAAATTCGAGTTTCGGGCTGTGCACTGCTGATCCGAAACTTCGAAAAATCGTAACTTCCTCATACGAAGTCAGATTTGGGGCGTTCTTTTTATGCAAGCTCTTGGTTTAACGTATACTACAACTTTTGTTTAGATTTCCAAGGCTAAAAACTCTTCTATTGTAAATTCACTATTTACGTTTGCCGGTGTCGTGCCGGTTTTGCCGTAAAACTTCGACAGATCATAACTTCTTTGTTATAACTGGAATTTCAACGCTCTTTATATACTAGAAATCCTTGTTTCTACCACTACAACTTTATGTATAGATGTTGCGTTTATCTCACACTTTAATTTTGACGCTTATTTTTATCCTTTATTTATTATACTTTTATAATTAAGTATAAAGCACATAAATTCACATAATTCACATAATACTCAAATAATTCATCTTTATTATTTCAAAATGAGTTAAATTGGTTGATCTAGACTATTAAATCATCTATTAATGCTTAGCCCAGAAACACGGGCGTTACACGACATAACCAAGAACTCATAGTGTCCATATCTTGTTCTGAATGCAGTGGTCTCAATATCCTGTTCTCTCACCTTTAGCTGATGATATCCTGACCTAAGATCGATCTTCAAGAAATAGCTCGAACCTTGCAACTGATCGAACAGGTCATCAATCCTTGGCAACGGGTACTTGTTCTTTATTGTTTCCTTATTTAGCTCTCTGTAATCTATGCACATTCTCATGTTCCCATCTTTCTTCTTTACAAATAACATCGGAGATCCACAGGGTGATGAACTAGGTCTAATGAAATCGTTGTCCAACAACTCCTGAAGTTGCATCATAAGTTCCTTCATCTCCGTCGGTGCTAATCGATATGGTGCTTTTGCTATTGGTGTTGTTCCTGGTAAAAAGTCTATTCTAAACTCCACTTGTCTATCAGGGGGCAATCCATGAAGATTTTTGGGAAAAACTTCCGGATAGTCACACACCACCGGTATACTTTGCATATCCTTTTTCTCCTTCTTAGCATCGATTACGAATGCCAAGTATGAGGTGCATCCTTTAGACAAACATTTTTTGGCTTTCATTAGGGAAATGATTCAAAAATTCACTCTGCGCTTGTCTCCGTATACAATAAATTACTCTTTTCCAGGTGGGTTTACCCTCACTATCTTATTCTTGCACAGTATCTCGACATCATTGGCGCTAAGCCAATCCATTCCTAGAACGATGTCGAAACCATTCAACTCAATGGGTAACAGCTCCTTCTGGAATTCGTTTCCGTTCAGGTCGATGACGATATTCCTAATACAATCGCTAACAGGTATGAATTTGCCACTAGCAACTTCTACAATTAGAGCATCATCAACTTTTTCTATAGGCAATGCTAGTCTTTCACCAAATTTATGTGATATAAAGGAGTAATTCGCTCCAGAATCAAACAATAAATTGGCAGGCAATCCATTTACAAGAAAGGTACCTGAAGCGACATCCGCTGCATCGTTTGTGGCTTCCAATGTAATCTGGAAAGCTCTGGCTTTTGGTTTTGGTGGGAGATTAGGCTTTGCTGCCTCTTTCTTCTTCGGGTAGTCCTTCAAAATGTGCCCTTCTTCATGGCATCCATAGCACACCCTTTTGGTGGTTGTGCACTCGTTGGAGTAGTGCCCTAGCTTCCCACATTTAAAACAAGCAACCTCTTCGCCACATTTTCCAACATGTTTCTTCTTACTCTTATCACACCACTTCGCTTTGGCTCCTCCTCGGAATTTCCTCGAACCAGACTTCGAGAACTTGCCCTTCTTGTTGGACCTCGAAGATCCATCCAACTTTCTTTTCTCACCAACCTCTGCCCTCTCCTGGCCCCTTTCCTTTAACTAGGTTTCAACATTTTTAGCTGCTCGGACTACTGTCTTCAAAGTAGCTACCATCTTGACCTTTGGGCCAAAGTCGGTTGGCAAGTCTGTTTGCGAACCTCTCAATTTTTAAGAGTTCAGTTGGCACTAAGTATGGAAATAACTTCATCTTTTCGATAAATGCAGTAGCATAGTCGTCAATGCTCATTTTCCCTTTCTTTAAGTTCTGAAATTCATTGTTTAGATCTATCAGATCTATCTCTGAGCAATATTGCATCTTTAACTGCTCCAAGAATATTGTAACGCCCGTGTTTCTAGGCTAGGCATTAATATTGACATAATAGTCTAGGTTAACCTTTGTAACTCATTTAGAAGAAATGAAAAGGAATTATGTGAATATTATGTGTTTTATGCTTAATTATTAGGGTTTAATTAATTAAGAATAAAAATGAGCATCAAAAATAAATATTAGATAAAGCCGATATCTATTTAGAAAGTTGTAGTGGTCGTGACAAGGATTACGGATATATAAAGAATGCCGAAATCTGAGTTATAACGAAGAAGTTATGACATGTCGAAGTTTCACGACAAAACCGGCACGGTGCCGAATGTCGTAAAAAGTGAGTTTTTGATAAACTACTTTTTAGCCTTGGTGATCTAAACGAAATTCGTAGTGTTCGGTAAACCAAGAGGATATATAAAAAGAACGCCCAAATCTGAATTCGTATGAGGAGTTATGATTTTTCGAAATTTCAGCTTAGCAGTAGACAGCTAAAAACTCGAATTTAGATCGAATGATTTTTAGCCGACACGACCTAAACGAGAATCGAAGGTCTCGTCAATAGTAGCACAACGGTAAAAAGACAGGTGAAAACGGACGTCGGATGAAGAAGTTATGAATTTTTAACGGATTTCCTGTCCCGGTCTGTTAAAAATAATAATATAAAAATTAAAGTCAAAATTTGCCGATGAAGTCTAAACGAAAGTTGTAGAGCGTAATTTTACCTACGCGTGCATATAAAGAACGTCAAAAACGAAGCTCGTATGCGAAAGTTATGGATTTTAGAAGTTTTGGCGCGAAAATCGAGAAAAAATCCCCAAAACCGAGAAATCTCGCATACGTGGATTTCGGCCACGTGTCCTCGCCTCGCATCCGACGCGTGTCCGGAATATTGCTGAGTCATCCGAGCTGCTGAGTCATCCGAAGTGGTCCAGTGAGAATGCGACGCGTGCCCCTTCCCTTGTGCGTCCGGACCTTCGCAGGAGCCACGAGCCACCCACCTCGGACCCGGACTTCGGTCCAATCAGAAGCCTCCAGCGAGGCCCTCGCATGCACAGCCCACGTGCTAGCAGGTGCTGCCCTCTTCGGATCTGCTGCCGCGTGTCTCCTTCTCAGCCCTTGGATCAGCAGCTTCGGACACTATAAATAGGAGGGTGCGAACCCTCCTGGCTAAAGTTGGAAAATTGGCAATTTTGGCCCCTTTTTCAATATTTAGGCTATTTTCACATCCCCCGATGCCCCGAGATCATTTCCAACGCCCCGAAGACGTCCCGGAGTGCCCGAGAAGCCTGGGAAATTTATTTTTTCGGTTTCGAAGCCCGACCCTTGCAGAGCCCGGTTTCTCAATAAAACTCCCGGTTTTATTAGAAACGATCGTTTTAGGCAACGAAGTGCTGCCCGATTATCGTTAAATCAAGTGAGTGTGTAGTCACTTTCACCTTACACATATATATGAAGTATTTTCTTTAAAAGACGTGCTATGTGTAATTATATTAATTATTTAATTAAGGTGACTATTGAATAGATGTTTTATACAAGTTTTAAACTGTCTATGTATTTTTATCTACAAATATTGTGACATCCCCTAATTTCTCGGCCAGAAAAGACCGATTTAATTTATGCTTTTTAAAGTAAAATCAAAGAAATCTTTTTAAAAGATGTTGCGGAATTGGTCCCCAATACAAAATATGATAAACGTTTGTCAAAACCTTTCTTTAAGAAATATATAATTTCATTTCATATCAAAACCTCGGGATGTCATGTTCCGATACAAATCAAAAGCATAAACAAGACATTATAAGCCTTTTAACGGTTATTTACAACTACTGGCCTATAATCCAAAATCTCTCATCGTCCTCCGACTATGCTCGGGGTCCACTACCTGTAACATAAAAAGTTGAGTGCGTTAGGCTTGGGAGCCTGGTGAGCATATAGGGTTTTCAGCCCACAGTAATAATAAACTTATTAAGTTCACCAATCAACAATAACCCTGATTACCCGTTCCCGTTATCGTCACTTTACGTCCCTAAACACTTATCACAAGGGACCTAGCCTAAAGAATATCATCGGGATGGACACTACTGCTAAGGGGTTTCCTCAGCCATACATGTCTTAAAGACAACCATGAGGGGGATGGAGTACAGCGAATGAACACTCTAGTTCATTAACACCTACAGGTTGCGGACCTGCTAATGTTTCCCACTGGACTGTCTAGAAAGTCCGTTGTTGTCATCCAAACTCCGCTAGATGACTGAATCACAAATCACATCGAGGCCTCTCATTACTTTTATTTTATCACACATCACTATCTACCCATGTTCTACCCAACATATTTGTAGATAAAAATACTTATACAGTTTAAAACTTGTATAAAACATCAACTCAACAGTCACTTGAAATAAACAATTAATATATTTACACATAGCACGTATTATAAGGTAAAAACTTCATATCTATGTGTAAAATGAAAGTGACTATACACTCACATGTTTTGATGAAAATCAGGAAGCAATTCGTTTCCTAAAACGTTCGTTTCTAATAAAACCGAGAGTTTTATTCAGAAACCGGGCTCTGCGAGGGTCGGGTTTCGAAACCGAAAAGATAAATTTTCCGGGCTTCTCGGGCTCTTCGTGGCGTATTCCGGGGGTTATAATCGATACCGGGGCTTTGGGGGATGTTAAGATGAAGAAAATATGAAGAAAGGGGGCTTAAAATGGCAAAACTCCAAAAGTAACCGAGAAGGCTCGCATGACCCTTCTATTTATAGGGTCCGAAGTCGGCTTAAGGAGGAGAGGAGTCAGCATGCAAGGACACGCAGCAGCAGGGCGAGGGTGCGCAGCACATGGCTCGCATGTGCGAAGTCTCGGTGGCAGCCGCTGATTGGACCGAGGTCTAGTCCGAGACTTCGGACGTGGCCTCCTTCTGCGAGACTCGGACATGTGATAGTAGACACGCGTTGGATCCTTAGTGGACCTCTTCGGATTTGCTCCCCGGTTCGGATGACTCACGAGATCGGATGACTCAGCAGCATTTCGGACACGTGGCTCACATGACTCACCAATTTCGGACACGTGGCACGTTCTAAGTGAAGGTGACGTGGCCGAAGCCACCTATGCGAAATTTCTCGGTTTTCGCGCCAAAACTTCTAAAATCCATAACTTTCGCATACGAGCTCCGTTTTTGACGTTCTTTATATGAACGCGTAGGTAAAATTACGCTCTACAACTTTTGTTTAGACTTCGTCGGCTAATTTTGGCTTTAATTTTTATATTATTATTTTTACCAGACCGGGACAGGAAATCCGTTAAAAATTCATAACTTCTTCATCCGACGTCCGTTTTCGTCAGACTTTTTACCGTTGGGCTACTAATGACGAGACCTTCGATTCTCGTTTAGGTCATGTCGGCTAAAAATCACTCGATCTAAAATTCGAGTTTTTAGCTGTCTACTGCTAAGTTGAAACTTCGAAAAATCATAACTTCCTCATACGAAGTCATATTTGGGTGTTCTTTTTATACCTACTCTCGGTTTAACGAACACTACGAGTTTCGTTTAGATCACTAAGGCCAAAAAGTAGTTTATCAAAAACTCACTTTTTACGACATTCATCCCCGTGCCGGTTTGTTGCGAAACATCGACATGTCATAACTTCTTCGTTATAACTCGGATTTCGACATTCTTTATATATCTGTAATCCTTGTCACGCCCACTACAAGTTTCTTAATAGATATCGGCTTTATCTAAAATTTAATTTTGACGCTCATTTTTATTCTTAATTAATTAAACCTAATAATTAAGCATAAAACACATAAAACACATCATATTCACATAATTCCTTTTCATTTCTCCAAAATGAGTCACAAAGGTTAACCTAGACTATAATTTCAATATTAATGCCTAGCCTAGAAACACGGGCATTACAATTCTCTCCCCCTTAGGATGATTCCGTCCCCGGAATCACACATCAGCAAACAAATGCGGGTAGCGACTCATCATGTCACTCTCCGTTTCCCAGGTGAGATTTGGCCCATTCGTATGTTTCCAATGCACAAGCACTAAATCGACCATCTTGCGTCTCAGCTTCTTAGTCTTACGGTCAACGATTGCCTCAGGTTCTTCAATCAACCTCTTGTTTTCATCCAACCATAACTCAGAAATGGGAATTATGTCGTGCACATCTCCCATGAACTTTCTCAAATAACACACACGAAATGTGTTATGAATACCCTCGAGTTCTTCCTGTAATTCTATCTTGTAAGCTTGATTCTCGATCCTCTGAAGAACTTTAAATGGTCCAATAAACCTTGGACTCAACTTTCCTCTCTTACCAAATCTTATAAGTCCCTTCCACGGCGAGACTTTAAGTAAAACCGAATCTCCAACATCGAAGGATATCAGTTGTCTTTTCTTGTCAGCATAACTCTTTTGTTGATCTTGAGCAGCTAACATCCTTTCCCTTATCACTTTCAACTTTTCAGCAGTTTGATGGACTATCTCAGGTCCCATAAACTGCTTTTCCCAGCTTCCAGCCAACATGATGGCGTTCGACACTTTTCACCATACAAAGCGTGATAAAGTGCCATCTTGATGTGTAACACCGGGTTCATGGTATGATTTTATTTAAGTTTTTATCTTAATTTTGCCACGAACTCGGCGAGTCTGCGTCCCGACTCGCCGAGTAGCAGCCGGGTGGATACGGGATTTGAGCGGTGAACTCGGCGAGTCGATGCATGGACTCGGCGAGTCCATCTGTCTGGATGAAACTCTATTTTCAGACATTGCACCCTATTTTACCCATTCTAAAACACCCATTTCGTCCCATTCTCTTCCAGAAGAACTGTAGAGCGAAACCCTAGTCCATTTTGATCCTTGTGAGTGATTTTGGCTTGATGAAGGAAGTTTGAAGCTTAGAAGAAGAAGGAGGAAGTTGGAGGGTGCAAGGAAGTGTGGTAGATCCGAAATCTACCCTGGGAGAAGCTCCTAACCAGGTAAGAAAGCTCCTTCTTGATCCTTAGTAAAATAGATTCCCCTTTGTCCCTTATATGTGGATTGCAAGCCCTTAAACCTCCCAAACTCCGTGTGTTTATGCCCTAGGAGCTTAGATTTATGGTTTGGAACCATTACATGTCTCAAATTTTGGCCAGAATGGGTGAAGAGTCGAAGGGTACTCGGCGAGTGCCAAAGTGCCCTCGGCGAGTTCCATGAAGATGGACTTAGACTCGGCGAGTTGGATAAACAACTCGGCGAGTCCTATGAAGATTGTCTGGTACCCGGCGAGTCGTTCCTCAAACTCGGCGAGTCCCTTGAATATAGCCTTGAACTCGACGAGTTGTTCTTCCAACTCGGCGAGTCATATGATCAGTCACTAGGATAAGAAGGGTTTAAGTGTAGGAGGTCCAACCCTCCGTAGTCGCACGTGGAATTAGCAATTTAACGTGTAGCTATAGTCCCAGAATCTCCAAATCTCCAAGGTTGATGTTCTGATGGAAGATTGGAGCGATTTGTGAGATCTGTTCGTCGGACTCGGCGAGTCACCCCCTTGGACTCGGCGAGTCCAGTCGCGGGTTTGTTAGTTGTCCCCGTCTAGCGAGTCAGGCTGACTCAATGAGTGGGAACAGGGACCCGATGAGTCAGAGTCGGGCTAGACATAGAAGGACTCGGCGAGTCGCCATATGGACTCGGCGAGTCCAGTCAATCAGAAGGTTGACTTGGACCAAGGAGTTGACTTTGACCAGTCATTTGACCTTAGGGGTATTTATGAGTACCTAATCCATGTTTACAGATTTATAGCCGGAGGGATTACCGGTGCGGCAGCCAGGCGTAGTCTGAGCAGGTTTTCGGCAGCTACTCTCGAGGTGAGTTTCCTTCCAGTAGGGACGGGTCTAAGGCACCAAGGCCGGCCCGTATAGACGATATGTTAGTATCAGAGTGTGGGCGGAGCCCGTATCTCATAGCTGAGTTTGATTGTGTTATATGCCAGTATGATAGAATTGCTTATACTTGTTGTCTGTGTGATACTTGTATGTTATGGTTTAGTAGCGGAGTGTGGGCGAGGCCCGTATCTCCATGGAATGCAGAGTGTGGGCGAGGCCCGTATCTCCTAGCTAGTAGGGTGTGGACGAGGCCCGTATCTCTATGGGTGTGGGCGAGGCCCGTACCCCTTATCTATTCATTATATGATTGCATGGTATGTGGCATTATGGGGGAACTCACTAAGCTTCGTGCTTACGTTTTATAGTTTTGTTTTCAGGTACCTCTTCAGCTAGGGAAAAGGAGCTGGCGCGGTAGCGGCATATCACACACACTCTTGTTTCCGCACTATGGATTTTCTGGGATGTACTCTGAATATTTTACTATGATGTTACCGGTTTTCAGACATAAATTAATATTATGAATGTTTTGTAATGATGTTTTACGTATTAACCTAATTTAAAAATGAAATTTTTAGCTGGTATTTTTGGGACGTTACAAGTTGGTATCAGAGCCCTGGGTTGAGGGATTCGGACACACCTTCGGGGGTGTCTGGACTCAAATCGAGGGATTAAAAGATTTTTATAAAGAAATGATTTTCTAAAGACTAAGTAAAAGGAGTTTCTAAAAAGAACGAAGTATGTGATGTGCGCGACCGGCCGAGCTCAAGTAAGTTTTCCCCAAAGTATCCGTACAAGTTTATGTTATGATTATTAGTTTTAGCTTCAGTAGAACAGCATGCTAGAATAGGACTAAGGATCTAGGAATGATGCCTTATGTGCCTGCTTTATGTGTTTCAGCTTATTGAGAACTGCATGCTAGTATTGAGTAGACAACAGTAGGATAGCCTGTTTAGGTTATGCCTGATAGTAGGAGCTTATCATTGTATACTAGTACAATTTCTCGTTATGAGGATAGATTTGCTTGAGTAGTTTCCTGTGTCCGAATGCTGCTTGCTTCGTGCTTAGTAGGGCTCGGAGTGATGGGAGTTAGCCATTATGTGAATACGTCATGCCACATGTGATCAGGGTTGAATAATCTAAGAGTGTTGGATTTGGACCTATTGCGCAGCTCTCGTTTGAGTCTAACTGTTATAGGGACGAGTCTCTTACTTGAAGGATTATCTGAGCCTCGTCACATGTGATGGTATTCAGGTGATGGCTAATTGGCATTACAAGGAGGCCTTCAGCAGCTGAGGATTGGTTTGGGTAGAGTCAGAGATTTCCCTAGGGCAAGCCTATGATGAGAGTAGTAGAGATCAGTAGCAGTAGAAGAGACTTGGTTGAGTTAAGGTAACTCTTGAGGAAAGTACGGATAGATGTGGAAGGTAGTATGGGCCCGTACTACTGAAAGCAGAGGATCCGTACCCAACTCAAGAGGGGCCAAGACGAAACCAAGGAAATTATGGAGTATGTGTGAGAACCCTCAACAGCAATGAGTATTCTGACAGTTATTGTGATATGTTTTCAGCATGGTGACGTTGCGCGAGATATCAGTTGGCAGTTCAGGTGCCGGGGAGGGATCTGGCTCTGACTCTGGAGCCGGGCAGCTTGATGGTCGGATGAGAGAGTTTATTTCAACAGAAATTATGCACAACATCATTGATCAGACTCCTGTGATCTTCGGTTCGATCAAGGAGGCCGTCGTGGAGCTTTTGGACAGTCGTCTTGAGGCCTTTAGGGCCGGATTAGTTTCAGGGCAGTTTGGGGCTCGTCAAGAGCCCGATTCTTGTGGATCCCAAGGATCCATCAGGGAGGGGGATCCCATTCTTAGCTCTTTCCATCAGGGGTCGGGAGTGAGTGGGGCACCCTGTCCCCAGGAGAGTCAATTACAGGATTGGATTGCTGTAGAGGTTTCGCGGGCCCTCCGCGAAGAGCTACCAGACACCATTGGGCGTGTCACTGATAGAGTGGTCGTCGGTATGGAAAGGCGGGCCTCAGCTATCCAGGCGATAGGTGAAAGGGTCACTGTGACACGGGAACATGAGATTGGTTCAGATAGCCAGCTGAGGAAGAGAAGGCGGTCTTCCGGCCTAGTTCAGCAAGATGGGCAGATAGACACTGCCGTAGCTGGTGTCAGGGACCCACAGGGTCGAGATGGTTGCACGAGGAAGGAGGGAGCACGGGATGACGTGCACAGCAAGTCTAAGTGCGGCAGATGCGGATGGAGGGGTCATAGACGCCAAGAATGCACAATAGAAGTAGAGTTATGCCATCGTTGCCATCAGCCTGGTCATGTCAGGGCAAATTGCCCCGCTCAGCGGATGGGACAACCTCAGTATCATCGTAGGCCTCGGAAGGAAGGAGGATTCGGGGGTTCTTTAGAGATGGTTGCGGGTATGAATCTTCCTCTCCCTATCAGCTTATGTTATGATTTTATTGTTATAGTTCTGCATCAGTAAGGATAATAATATTTCGGAATTTTATGGCCTGCTTATGATTGAGTTATATGCCATCTGCATACCTTGGATACTAGAACAATAGTTGAGGACATTCCCTGTAGAGTAGGTTACTTCGGATGCAGTATTAGTAGCAAGTATGAATAGGACTCGGTAGTGTCTCACTATTTTCAGGAAGGTGTTATTTGTATTTAGATCGGTTATATTCTCAGCAGTGGTAAGCTTGAGTTCCCAATAGGGTAACCAGAGGACGATAGGATAGTAGTTCGAAGATGTTTCCCCTTAAGCGCAGGTTCTCAGGATGCAGTCAATGAAGCAGGAACAATTGGGGATTGAAAGGTGCTCGACTAGTTGACAAGGCTGGTTTAGGTCTGATGATGGGTTAGTTGAAGAGCCAGCAGAGATAAATGTTGATTGTCAGCGGATCGAGCCTTTAAATGATAGGAAGGATGGCGAATCCTTTCCAAGACTGAGGAGCATCACGAGAAGCACCTGAGGGAGGTGCTAGAGACTTTGAGGAGGGAGAGAATTTTTGCAAGGTTCTTCAATTGTGAGTTCTGGTTGCGCGGGGTGCAATTTCTTGGGCACCTTGTCAATCAGAAGGATATTCAAGTCGATCCGTCCAAGTTAGAGGTCGTGATGCAGTGGGAGATTCCGAGGTCTCCAATTGAGATTCGGAACTTCCTGGGTCTAGCGGGTTATTACCGGAGATTTATTCGGAATTTTAGAAGTTGTGTGATCTTTTGGATTAGCTGGTATTGCAACCCCAGCAATGGTAAGCGTGGGTTCTAGGAGATTGGTCATGGGTGATCGGAAGGATTGAGAATCCTTCCAGTATTATGTGTTGTGGAACGTTAGTTGAATCAAAGTGGGGGAGAATCATCCAAGGATTCAGAAGTAGGAACAGTCTTGAAACTGGGATAAGTTTCGCGTGCTTGTGTGGAAGGAAGACAGCCCAAGCAGCTGTATGGTTAGAGGATAGTGCGAGAAGGAAGTTCGGAAAAACTTGCCAATAAGGAGATCGTTTTCCCGTAATATTTGCTAGCAGCCAGATAGTGTTGGAGTGTTGTAAGTCTGCGGGTGTAGCCGTAGCATTCACTAACAGCCAGATAGTGTTAGAGTGTTGTAAGTCTGCGGGTGTAGCCGTAGCATTCACTAACAGCCAAATAGTGTTAGAGTGTTGTAAGTCTGCGGGTGTAGCCGTAGCATTCACTGGTAGCAGATAGTGCTTGAGTGATGTAAGTTTGTGGGTGTAGCCGCAGCCTTCAGTTGGTTGGTAGATAGCGTGAGCGCGTTGTTAGGACGCGGAAGGAACAGTAGTACCCACCAGTTCGGGTGTAGCAGTAAGGATATGGAAATCCACGGATTGGATATCAGAATTACCCCGAAGGATTAGATCGGGTTGAGTCAGTGATACGACTGCAGGAATGCCACTGCAGTTGTGGCGTCAGGGAAGCAATGGACTATATAAGATTGCTTGTGATATAGGGCTACCATCGGTTAGGAGGCAATCACTTTTAGCCTGTATTTGGTGACGTCAGGATTCGACGTACGAACCCGATCGGTTGGATCGGGAGGTGGTTAGAGTCTCAGTGGCATGGAAACTAGTGACAACTAGTTCTAGAGAAGGAATTTGTTCAGAAGTCGTGTGAGGCGACTAAATGGGAGTCCTTTGGGTCCGCAACCGGGCCGGAACCCGGTATTTCAGATAATTGGTGAACGAACTGAGACCAAGGAGTTCTCGTTAGATTTTGGAAAGCAACCATGTGGCAGCATACTGCTTCAGGCAGTTCAGTGTTCGGGCAGTTTCAGCGTTTGGGCAATGTTAGTAATTGTACCCTAAGTGCAAGTTCGGGCAGGATAGCGGGTTTATTAGGAAGTGACAAGTCACTCACATCGGAACTAGCTGAGCATTGGCCAAGTATAAGTGATCTATAGGGATGTTCGGTTCACTTCCAGGTTTTGGAAGAAATTCCACGACGAGTTGGGTACTCGTCTGCATTTCAGCACCGCCTTCACCCCCAGACGGATGGCTAGAGCGAGCGAACCATCCAGACTCTGAAAGATATGCTGGGGCGAGGTTGGACAGAGAGTCATGGGGAGCACCGAAGTAGTGCTCAAGACGACAGAGAAGATTCAGCAGGTCCAGAGCAGGCTTCAGACTGCTCAGAGTCGGCAGAAGAGTTATGCCGATAGGCGCCGATCAGACCTGGAGTTCCAGGTCGGGGATATGGTTCTCCTGAAAGTGTCACCGTGGAAGGGCGTGATCCGATTCAGGAAACGGGGCAAGTTGGGTCCCATGTATATTGGACCGTTTAGGGTTGCAGCCCGAGTGGGCAAGGTGGCATATCGGCTGGACCTGCCAGCCGAACTCAGTCAGATCCACAACACTTTCCACGTCTCCCAGCTGCGGAAGTGCCTGGTGGACGATTCAGCAGTGGTACCTTTGGAGGACATCCAGGTTGATGACAGCCTGAATTATATCGAGCGGCCTGTGGCTATCCTAGACCGGAAGTCGAAGGAACTGAGGAACAAAAGGGTGGAGCTAGTGAAGGTGCAATGGCAACATCGGGAGGGCTCGGAATGGACTTGGGAGCCCGCGGATGAGATGATGGAGCATTATCTGGAGCTGTTCCGGAAGGGAGCGGCAGACTTCGAGGACGAAGTCTAAAATAAGTGGGGAAGATTTGTAACACCGGGTTCATGGTATGATTTTATTTAAGTTTTTATCTTAATTTTGCCACGAACTCGGCGAGTCTGTGTCCCGACTCGCCGAGTAGCAGCCGGGTGGATACGGGATTTGAGCGGTGAACTCAGCGAGTCGATGCATGGACTCGGCGAGTCCACCTGTCTGGATGAAACTCTATTTTCAGACATTGCACCCTATTTTACCCATTCTAAAACACCCATTTCGTCCCATTCTCTTCCAGAAGAACTGTAGAGCGAAACCGTAGCCCATTTTGATCCTTGTGAGTGATTTTGGCTTGATGAAGGAAGTTTGAAGCTTAGAAGAAGAAGGAGGAAGTTGGAGGGTGCAAGGAAGTGTGGTAGATCCGAAATCTACCCTGGGAGAAGCTCCTAACCAGGTAAGAAAGCTCCTTCTTGATCATTAGTAAAATAGATTCCCCTTTGTCCCTTATATGTGGATTGCAAGCCCTTAAACCTCCCAAACTCCGTGTGTTTATGCCCTAGGAGCTTAGATTTATGGTTTGGAACCATTGCATGTCTCAAATTTTGGCCAGAATGGGTGAAGAGTCGAAGGGTACTCGGCGAGTGCCAAAGTGCACTCGGCGAGTTCCATAAAGATGGCCTTAGACTCGGCGAGTTGGATAAACAACTCGGCGAGTCCTATGAAGATTGTCTGGTACCCGGCGAGTCGTTCCTCAAACTCGGCGAGTCCCTTGAATATAGCCTTGAACTCGACGAGTTGTTCTTCCAACTCGGCGAGTCATATGATCAGTCACTAGGATAAGAAGGGTTTAAGTGTAGGAGGTCCAACCCTCCGTAGTCGCACGTGGAATTAGCAATTTAACGTGTAGCTATTGTCCCAGAATCTCCAAATCTCCAAGGTTGATGTTCTGATGGAAGATTGGAGCGATTTGTGAGATCTGTTCGTCGGACTCGGCGAGTCACCCCCTTGGACTCGGCGAGTCCAGTCGCGGGTTTGTTAGTTGTCCCCGTCTAGCGAGTCAGGCTGACTCAATGAGTGGGAACAGGGACCCGATGAGTCAGAGTCGGGCTAGACATAGAAGGACTCGACGAGTCGCCATATGGACTCGGCGAGTCCAGTCAATCAGAAGGTTGACTTGGACCAAGGAGTTGACTTTGACCAGTCATTTGACCTTAGGGGTATTTATGAGTACCTAATCCATGTTTACGGATTTATAGCCGGAGGGATTACCGGTGCGGCAGCCAGGCGTAGTCTGAGTAGGTTTTCGGCAGCTACTCTCGAGGTGAGTTTCCTTCCAGTAGGGACGGGTCTAAGGCAACAAGGCCGGCCCGTATAGACGATATGTTAGTATCAGAGTGTGGGCGGAGCCCGTATCTCATAGCTGAGTTTGATTGTGTTATATGCCAGTATGATAGAATTTCTTATACTTGTTGTCTGTGTGATACTTGTATGTTATGGTTTAGTAGCGGAGTGTGGGCGAGGCCTGTATCTCCATGGAAAGCAGAGTGTGGGCGAGGCCCGTATCTCCTAGCTAGTAGGGTGTGGGCGAGGCCCGTATCTCTATGGGTGTGGGCGAGGCCCGTACCCCTTATCTATTCATTATATGATTGCATGGTATGTGGCATTATGGGGGAACTCACTAAGCTTCGTGCTTACGTTTTATAGTTTTGTTTTCAGGTACCTCTTCAGCTAGGGAAAAGGAGCTGGCGCGGTAGCGGCATATCACACACACTCTTGTTTCCGCACTATGGATTTTCTGGGATGTACTCTGAATATTTTACTATGATGTTACCGGTTTTCAGACATAAATTAATATTATGAATGTTTTGTAATGATGTTTTACGTATTAACCTAATTTAAAAATGAAATTTTTAGTTGGTATTTTTGGGACGTTACAAGTTGGTATCAGAGCCCTGGGTTGAGGGATTCGGACACACCTTCGGGGGTGTCTGGACTCAAATCGAGGGATTAAAAGATTTTTATAAAGAAATGATTTTCTAAAGACTAAGTAAAAGGAGTTTCTAAAAAGAACGAAGTATGTGATGTGCGCGACCGGCCGAGCTCAAGTAAGTTTTCCCCAAAGTATCCGTACAAGTTTATGTTATGATTATTAGTTTTTGCTTCAGTAGAACAGCATGCTAGAATAGGACTAAGGATCTAGGAATGATGCCTTATGTGCCTGCTTTATGTGTTTCAGCTTATTGAGAACTGCATGCTAGTATTGAGTAGACAACAGTAGGATAGCCTGTTTAGGTTATGCCTGATAGTAGGAGCTTATCATTGTATACTAGTACAATTTCTCGTTATGAGGATAGATTTGCTTGAGTAGTTTCCTGTGTCCGAATGCTACTTGCTTCGTGCTTAGTAAGGCTCGGAGTGATGGGAGTTAGCCATTATGTGAATACGTCACGCCACATGTGATCAGGGTTGAATAATCTAAGAGTGTTGGATTTGGACCTATTGCGCAGCTCTCGTTTGAGTCTAACCGTTATAGGGACGAGTCTCTTACTTGAAGGATTATCTGAGCCTCGTCACATGTGATGGTATTCAGGTGATGGCTAATTGGCATTACAAGGAGGCCTTCAGCAGCTGAGGACTGGTTTGGGTAGAGTCAGAGATTTCCCTAGGGCAAGCCTATGATGAGAGTAGTAGAGATCAGTAGCAGTAGAAGAGACTTGGTTGAGTTAAGGTAACTCTTGAGGAAAGTACGGATAGATGTGGAAGGTAGTATGGGCCCGTACTACTGAAAGCAGAGGATCCGTACCCGACTCAAGAGGGGCCAAGACGAAACCAAGGAAATTATGGAGTATGTGTGAGAACCCTCAACAACAATGAGTATTCTGACAGTTATTGTGATATGTTTTCAGCATGGTGACGTTGCGCGAGATATCAGTTGGCAGTTCAGGTGCCGGGGAGGGATCTGGCTCTGACTCTGGAGCCGGGCAGCTTGATGGTCGGATGAGAGAGTTTATTTCAACAGAAATTATGCGCAACATCATTGATCAGACTCCTGTGATCTTCGGTTCGATCAAGGAGGCCGTCGTGGAGCTTTTGGACAGTCGTCTTGAGGCCTTTAGGGCCGGATTAGTTTCAGGGCAGTTTGGGGCTCGTCAAGAGCCCGATTCTTGTGGATCCCAAGGATCCATCAGGGAGGGGGATCCCATTCTTAGCTCTTTCCATCAGGGGTCGGGAGTGAGTGGGGCACCCTGTCCCCAGGAGAGTCAATTACAGGATTGGATTGCTGTAGAGGTTTCGCGGGCCCTCCGCGAAGAGCTACCAGACACCATTGGGCGTGTCACTGATAGAGTGGTCGTCGGGATGGAAAGGCGGGCCTCAGCTATCCAGGCGATAGGTGAAAGGGTCACTGTGACACGGGAACATGAGATTGGTTCAGATAGCCAGCTGAGGAAGAGAAGGCGGTCTTCCGGCCTAGTTCAGCAAGATGGGCAGATAGACACTGCCGTAGCTGGTGTCAGGGACCCACAGGGTCGAGATGGTTGCACGAGGAAGGAGTGAGCACGGGATGACGTGCGCAGCAAGTCTAAGTGCGGCAGATGCGGATGGAGGGGTCATAGACGCCAAGAATGCACAATAGAAGTAGAGTTATGCCATCGTTGCCATCAGCCTGGTCATGTCAGGGCAAATTGCCCCGCTCAGCGGATGGGACAGCCTCAGTATCATCGTAGGCCTCGGAAGGAAGGAGGATTCGGGGGTTCTTTAGAGAAGGTTACGGGTATGAATCTTCCTCTCCCTATCAGCTTATGTTATGATTTTATTGTTATAGTTCTGCATCAGTAAGGATAATAATATTTCGGAATTTTATGGCCTGCTTATGATTGAGTTATATGCCATCTGCATACCTTGGATACTAGAACAATAGTTGAGGACATTCCCTGTAGAGTAGGTTACTTCAGATACAGTATTAGTAGCAAGTATGAATAGGACTCGGTAGTGTCTCACTATTTTCAGGAAGGTGTTATTTGTATTTAGATCGGTTATATTCTCAGCAGTGGTAAGCTTGAGTTCCCAATAGGGTAACCAGAGGACGATAAGATAGTAGTTCGAAGATGTTTCCCCTTAAGCGCAGGTTCTCAGGATGCAGTCAATGAAGCAGGAACAATTGGGGATTGAAAGGTGCTCGACTAGTTGACAAGGCTGGTTTAGGTCTGATGATGGGTTAGTTGAAGAGCCAGCAGAGATAAATGTTGATTGTCAGCGGATCGAGCCTTTAAATGATAGGAAGGATGGCGAATCCTTTCCAAGACTGAGGAGCATCACGAGAAGCACCTGAGGGAGGTGCTAGAGACTTTGAGGAGGGAGAGAATTTTTGCAAGGTTCTTCAATTGTGAGTTCTGGTTGCGCAGGGTGCAATTTCTTGGGCACCTTGTCAATCAGAAGGATATTCAAGTCGATCCGGCCAAGTTAGAGGTCGTGATGCAGTGGGAGATTCCGAGGTCTCCAATTGAGATTCGGAACTTCCTGGGTCTAGCGGGTTATTACCGGAGATTTATTCGGAATTTTAGAAGTTGTGTGATCTTTTGGATTAGCTGGTATTGCAACCCCAGCAATGGTAAGCGTGGGTTCTAGGAGATTGGTCATGGGTGATCGGAAGGATTGAGAATCCTTCCAGTATTATGTGTTGTGGAACGTTAGTTGAATCAAAGTGGGGGAGAATCATCCAAGGATTCAGAAGTAGGAACAGTCTTGAAACTGGGATAAGTTTCGCGTGCTTGTGTGGAAGGAAGACAGCCCAAGCAGCTGTATGGTTAGAGGATAGTGCGAGAAGGAAGTTCGGAAAAACTTGCCAATAAGGAGATCGTTTTCCCGTAATATTTGCTAGCAGCCAGATAGTGTTGGAGTGTTGTAAGTCTGCGGGTGTAGCCGTAGCATTCACTAACAGCCAGATAGTGTTAGAGTGTTGTAAGTCTGCGGGTGTAGCCGTAGCATTCACTAACAGCCAGATAGTGCTAGAGTATTGTAAGTCTGCGGGTGTAGCCGTAGCATTCACTGGTAGCAGATAGTGCTTGAGTGATGTAAGTTTGTGGGTGTAGCCGCAGCCTTCAGTTGGTTGGTAGATAGCGTGAGCGCGTTGTTAGGACGCGGAAGGAACAGTAGTACCCACCAGTTCGGGTGTAGCAGTAAGGATATGGAAATCCACGGATTGGATATCAGAATTACCCCGAAGGATTAGATCGGGTTGAGTCAGTGATACGACTGCAGGAATGCCAGTGCAGTTGTGGCGTCAGGGAAGCAATGGACTATATAAGATTGCTTGTGATATAGGGCTACCATCGGTTAGGAGGCAATCACTTTTAGCCTGTATTTGGTGACGTCAGGATTCGACGTACGAACCCGATCGGTTGGATCGGGAGGTTGTTAGAGTCTCAGTGGCATGGAAACTAGTGGCAACTAGTTCTAGAGAAGGAATTTGTTCAGAAGTCGTGTGAGGCGACTAAATGGGAGTCCTTTGGGTCCGCAACCGGGCCGGAACCCGGTATTTCAGATAATTGGTGAACGAACTGAGACCAGGGAGTTCTCGTTAGATTTTGGAAAGCAACCATGTGGCAGCATACTGCTTCAGGCAGTTCAGTGTTCGGGCAGTTTCAGCGTTTGGGCAATGTTAGTAATTGTACCCTAAGTGCAAGTTCGGGCAGGATAGCGGGTTTATTAGGAAGTGACAAGTCACTCACATCGGAACTAGCTGAGCATTGGCCAAGTATAAGTGATCTATAGGGATGTTTGGTTCACTTCCAGGTTTTGGAAGAAATTCCACGACGAGTTGGGTACTCGTCTGCATTTCAGCACCGCCTTCACCCCCAGACGGATGGCTAGAGCGAGCGAACCATCCAGACTCTGAAAGATATGCTGGGGCGAGGTTGGACAGAGAGTCATGGGGAGCACCGAAGTAGTGCTCAAGACGACAGAGAAGATTCAGCAGGTCCAGAGCAGGCTTCAGACTGCTCAGAGTCGGCAGAAGAGTTATGCCGATAGGCGCCGATCAGACCTGGAGTTCCAGGTCGGGGATATGGTTCTCCTGAAAGTGTCGCCGTGGAAGGGCGTGATCCGATTCAGGAAACGGGGCAAGTTGGGTCCCATGTATATTGGACCGTTTAGGGTTGCAGCCCGAGTGGGCAAGGTGGCATATCGGCTGGACCTGCCAGCCGAACTCAGTCAGATCCACAACACTTTCCACGTCTCCCAGCTGCGGAAGTGCCTGGTGGACGATTCAGCAGTGGTACCTTTGGAGGACATCCAGGTTGATGACAGCCTGAATTATATCGAGCGGCCTGTGGCTATCCTAGACCGGAAGTCGAAGGAACTGAGGAACAAAAGGGTGGAGCTAGTGAGGGTGCAATGGCAACATCGGAAGGGCTCAGAATGGACTTGGGAGCCCGCGGATGAGATGATGGAGCATTATCTGGAGCTGTTCCGGAAGGGAGCGGCAGACTTCGAGGACGAAGTCTAAAATAAGTGGGGAAGATTTGTAACACCGGGTTCATGGTATGATTTTATTTAAGTTTTTATCTTAATTTTGCCACGAACTCGGCGAGTCTGTGTCCCGACTCACCGAGTAGCAGCCGGGTGGATACGGGATTTGAGCGGTGAACTCGGCGAGTCGATGCATGGACTCGGCGAGTCCACCTGTCTGGATGAAACTCTATTTTCAGACATTGCACCCTATTTTACCCATTCTAAAACACCCATTTCGTCCCATTCTCTTCCAGAAGAACTGTAGAGCGAAACCGTAGCCCATTTTGATCCTTGTGAGTGATTTTGGCTTGATGAAGGAAGTTTGAAGCTTAGAAGAAGAAGGAGGAAGTTGGAGGGTGCAAGGAAGTGTGGTAGATCCGAAATCTACCCTGGGAGAAGCTCCTAACCAGGTAAGAAAGCTCCTTCTTGATCCTTAGTAAAATAGATTCCCCTTTGTCCCTTATATGTGGATTGCAAGCCCTTAAACCTCCCAAACTCCGTGTGTTTATGCCCTAGGAGCTTAGATTTATGGTTTGGAACCATTGCATGTCACAAATTTTGGCCAGAATGGGTGAAGAGTCGAAGGGTACTCGGCGAGTGCCAAAGTGCACTCGGCGAGTTCCATAAAGATGGCCTTAGACTCGGCGAGTTGGATAAACAACTCGGCGAGTCCTATGAAGATTGTCTGGTACCCGGCGAGTCGTTCCTCAAACTCGGCGAGTCCCTTGAATATAGCCTTGAACTCGACGAGTTGTTCTTCCAACTCGGCGAGTCATATGACAGTCACTAGGATAAGAAGGGTTTAAGTGTAGGAGGTCCAACCCTCCGTAGTCGCACGTGGAATTAGCAATTTAACGTGTAGCTATAGTCCCAGAATCTCCAAATGTCCAAGTTTGATGTTCTGATGGAATATTGGAGCAATTTGTGAGATCTGTTCGTCGGACTCGGCGAGTCACCCCCTTGGACTCGGCGAGTCCAGTCGCGGGTTTGTTAGTTGTCCCCGTCTAGCGAGTCAGGCTGACTCAGTGAGTGGGAACAGGGACCCGATGAGTCAGAGTCGGTCTAGACATAGAAGGACTCAGCGAGTCGCCATATGGACTCGGCGAGTCCAGTCAATCAGAAGGTTGACTTGGACCAAGGAGTTGACTTTGACCAGTCATTTGACCTTAGGGGTATTTATGAGTACCTAATCCATGTTTATGGATTTATAGCCGGAGGGATTACCGGTGCGGCAGCCAGGCGTAGTCTGAGCAGGTTTTCGGCAGCTACTCTCGAGGTGAGTTTCCTTCCAGTAGGGACGGGTCTAAGGCACCAAGGCCGGCCCGTATAGACGATATGTTAGTATCAGAGTGTGGGCGGAGCCCGTATCTCATAGCTGAGTTTGATTGTGTTATATGCCAGTATGATAGAATTGCTTATACTTGTTGTCTGTGTGATACTTGTATGTTATGGTTTAGTAGCGGAGTGTGGGCGAGGCCCGTATCTCCATGGAAAGCAGAGTGTGGGCGAGACCCGTATCTCCTAGCTAGTAGGGTGTGGGCGAGGCCCGTATCTCTATGGGTGTGGGCGAGGCCCGTACCCCTTAGCTATTCATTATATGATTGCATGGTATGTGGCATTATGGGGGAACTCACTAAGCTTCGTGCTTACGTTTTATAGTTTTGTTTTCAGGTACCTCTTCAGCTAGGGAAAAGGAGCTGGCGCGGTAGCGGCAGATCACATACACTCTTGTTTCCGCACTATGGATTTTCTGGGATGTACACTGAATATTTTACTATGATGTTACCGGTTTTCAGACATAAATTAATATTATGAATGTTTTGTAATGATGTTTTACGTATTAACCTAATTTAAAAATGAAATTTTTAGCTGGTATTTTTGGGACGTTACATGATGCTTGAGTGGAAACTATTATTATAGGAAAATTCTACTAAAGGTAAGTGTTCATCCCAGTTACCTTGGAATTCTAGGGTACATGCTCTCAGCATATCCTCCAATGTTTGAATCGTTCGTTCGCTCTGACCATCGGTTTGCGGATGGTAAGCTGTACTCAAACACAACTTGGTACCCAATTTCTCTTGTAGACTCCTCCAAAACCTTGTGGTAAAACGGCTGTCACGATCGGATACAATCGTTAACAGAACACCGTGTAGCCTCACAATTTCCTTCACATAAGAATTCGCAAGTTTATCCATATACCATTTCTCGTTAGCGGCTATGAAATGCGCACTCTTAGTGAAGCGATCAACGACCACCCAAATCATGTCGTGACCGTTCCTTGTTCTGGGCAGTTTAGTCACAAAATCCATAGTGATATCTTCCCATTTACCCATGGGTACAGGTAAAGGTTCTAAACTCCCATACGGTTTCTGATGTTGTGCCTTAACCCTAGCACAAGTTACACACTCGGCCACATACTTAGCAACATCGAGCTTCATCGTCGGCCACCAGTAATAGGGTTTTAGGTCCCTATACATTTTTGTACTGCCGGGATGAATCGAGTACATGGTTTTGTGAGCTTCTTCCATCAGAAGACCTCTTACTCCTCCCGTCTTAGGTACCCAAATACTATCTTTGAATACCTTCAATCCTTGACCGTTTGTATCAAACACCAACGTTTTGCCCAAACGTTCCTCCTTCCGGTCAATTTTCTCTAAAGCTTCCTCCTGAGCTTTCTTTATACTTTCCACAATTGTCGAGACAACTTCAATTCTCAACGCTCTTGGCCTTCTCTTTTCAAGATTTACCTTCCGACTGAGAGCATCAGCAACAACATTTGCTTTACCAGGGTGGTAAAGTATCTCACAGTCGTAGTCCTTGAGTAGTTCTAGCCAGCGCCGCTGTCTCATGTTCAATTCCTTCTGATTAAAGAGATATTGAAGACTCTTATGATCAGTGAAAAGTTTACACTTAGTACCATAAAGATAATGCCTCCATATCTTTAAGGCGAATACTACCGCTGCCAACTCCAGATCATGAGTGGTGTAGTTCTTTTCATGCTCTTTCAATTGCCTCGAGGCATACGCGATCACTTTATCCCTTTGGGTCAGAACACATCCTAACCCAACTCCAGAGGCATCACTATAGACTGCGAAGTCATCAACTCCTTCAGGTAACGAAAGAATCGGTGCTTCACACAGTCTCTTCTTCAACTTCTCAAAGGCTTCCTTATGCTTCTCATTCCAAGCATAAGTAGCTCCTTTGTGGGTCAAAGCTGTTAATGGAGTAGCGATCGCAGAAAAGCCTTGGATAAATCTTCGATAATATCCAGCTAATCCTAAAAAGCTTCTATTCTCCGTATGACTTTTTGGTTGTTCCCACTTCATCACAGCTTCAATCTTTGCTGGGTCAACCATTATTCCTTCTTGGTTAACCACATGACCTAAAAATTGGACTTCTTGAATCCAAAATTCACATTTGGAGAACTTCGCATACAGCTTCTCCTTCTTCAGGACTTCTAGTACCTCACGCAGATGCTTTTCATGCTCCTGCTTGCTTTTCGAATAGATCAAGATATCGTCTATGAATACTATCACGGATTTATCAAGGTATGGTTTACAAACCCTGTTCATCAAATCCATGAAAGCTGCTGGGGCATTGGTTAATCCGAAGGACATAACCAAAAATTCATAGTGTCCATATCTTGTTCTGAACACAGTCTTCTCGATATCCTGCTCTCTCACCTTCAGTTGATGGTATCTCGACCTAAGATCGATCTTCGAGAAATAGCTCGAACCTTGCAATTGGTCGAACAGGTCATCGATCATCGGCAACGGGTACTTGTTCTTTATCGTCGCTTTATTCAGCTCTATGTAATCGATGCACATTCTCATGCTCCCGTCTTTCTTCTTTACAAACAACACAGGGGCTCCCCAGGGTGATGAACTAGGCCGAATGAAACCTTTGTCCAATAACTCCTGAAGTTGTGTCATAAGTTCTTTCATTTCGGTTGGCGCTAATCGATACGGTGCTTTTGCTATCGGCATCGTTCCTGGTAACAAGTCGATACGAAACTCCACTTGTCGATCAGGGGGCAATCCGGGATGATCTTCTGGAAAGACTTCCGGATAATCACACACCACCGGAATATTCTGCACCTCCTTCTTCTCCTTCTTAGCATCGATCACGAACGCTAGATATGATGTACATCCCTTGGTCAAACACTTTCTGGCTTTCATTAGGTAAATGATTCCAGAGTTTACTCTGTGTTTGTCTCCATACACCATAAACGACTCTCTCCCTGGCGGGTTTACTTTTATTATCTTCTTCCTACATAATATCTCGGCGTCATTGGCGCTAAGCCAATCCATTCCTAAAACTATGTCGAATCCATTTAACTCGATAGGCAATAATTCCTCGTAGAACTTATTCCCATCCAAGTCAATGAGGATATTTTTCATACGATAGCTAACAGGTACAAACTTGCCACTAGCAATCTCGACTAATAAGGCATTAACTAGTCTATCTACAGGCAAAGCTAGTTTTCTACCAAATTCATGCGATATAAAGGAGTAATTGGCTCCAGAATCAAACAAAATTTGGGCAGGCAATTCGTTTACGAGAAAGGTACCTGAAGCGACATCGACTTCTTCTTTTCCAGCTTCAAGGGTCATCTGAAAGGCTCTCGCCTTCGGCTTTGGTGGTAGATTGGGCTTTGTTGCATCCTTCCTCTTTGGACAGTCTTTTAAAACATGCCCTACTTCATGGCACTCAAAACATACCCTCTTGTCGGTCGGACACACGTTGGCATAATGCCCAGTCTTTCCACATTTGAAGCAAGTCACCTCCTCACTACATTTCCCAGAGTGCCTTTTCTTGCACTTCTCACACCATTTCACTTCACCTCCTCCTCCTCCAAACTTTTTAGACTTAGAAAATTTGCTTCTCTAGTTGGAACCTGAAGTTCCGTCAAATTTTCTCTTTTCACCAACTTCTGCCCTCTCCAGACCCTTCTCTCTGATCTGAACCTCCACATTCTTAGCAGCCCAGATGGCGGCTTTCAAAGTGGTTGCTTGTTTTACCATCGGACCAAAGTCCGCTGGTAATCCGAGGGAAAACTTGTTAACCTTAGAGAGTTCAGTTGGAACTAGATAAGGAACAAACTTCAGCTTTTCTGTAAAACTAGCAGTGTATTCAGTAACGCTCATCTTTCCCTTCTTTAAATTCTGGAACTCATTATTAATTTCCAGAAGGTCCTGCTCTGAGCATTATTGCAATTTCAGTTGTAGCACAAAGTCTTCCCAAGACATCTTACTAGCTTCTCCCTTGGGCATCGAATCAGCTAGTAACTTCCACCAGCTCAACACACCAGACTTTAACAGAGGAATTGCAAGTGCGGTCTTTTGTTTGTCGCTGCACTGACAACTTTCAAACATCATCTCCATTTCGGAGATCCAATTCATGACTTCCACCGGTGTCGGACTTCCAGATAGACATGGTGGTTTAGATGGCATGAAATCTTTATATTTGCACCCGCGTCCATCAGCTCCTCCATCTTGGTTATTTTGTCTAACTATCGGTGGGTTGGCTTGACCAAGAGTCCCACTGTAGTTCCCTCCTACTGATTGCCCTTCATTCACTACGGGCTGTTCAACAGGTATCGTAGTCTCTTCCCTATGCTGTTGTAGTAATCGCCTTGTCTCCTCCATCTGGCGATCTAACATCATCTGCATCATTGCTTGTACCCCAGCCATCGTCATTGGCTCAGGTGTAGCTCCTACAACAGGTACTTGCTCAACTACTTGAGGTTGAGGCTGTTGATCCCTGTTTCCGTTTGCATTTGCAACTCCACTACGAGTTCTTGCCATTACAATCTATATACCGAATAAGGCGAATTTAGGTGTTTATCCTTGTTAGACATTTCAATTCCCTTATCACTCCGAAAAGTTTATATGTTAGTTCTAATCTCGTAATCGTACGGTTAGAATCCTACACACATAAGGTTTCCAGATCCGGTCGGCAACAGACCATAGATCCGAACAAATAATGGCATAGATGGAAAACATATAGCATTTAGCACATAAGGGCATTTTAGGCATCTTTCCTAAAATAAACTAGTGCTCGTGTCTAAAATATGGTAGACACTCATCTCACAATCAACACTTAGCATTCTAAGTTTAAGTCTAGAAATCCTACAATTTCTTAGTTCGCTTAAACTAATGCTCTGATACCAATTGTGACATCCCCTAATTTCTCGGCCAGAAAAGGCCGATTTAATTTATGCTTTTTAAAGTAAAATCAGAGAAATCCTTTTAAAAAATGTTGCGGAATTGGTCCCCAATACAAAATATGATAAAAGTTTGTCAAAACCTTTCTTTAAGAAATATATAATTTCATTTCATATCAAAACCTCGGGATGTCATGTTCCGATACAGATCAAAAGCATAAACAAGACATTATAAGCCTTTTAACGGTTATTTACAACTACTGGCCTATAATCCAAAATCTCTCATCGTCCTCCGACTATGCTCGGGGTCCACTACATGTAACATAAAAAGCTGAGTGGGTCAGGCTTGGGAGCCTGGTGAGCATATAGAGTTTTCAACCCACAGTAATAATAAACTCATTAAATTCACCAATCAACAATAACCCTGACTACCCGTTCCCGTTATCCTCACTTTACGTCCCTAAACACTTATCACAAGGGACCTAGCCTAAAGAATATCATCGGGATGGACACTACTGCTAAGGGGTTTCCTCAGCCATACATGTCCTAAAGGCAACCATGAGGGGGATGGAGTACAGCGAATGAACACTCTAGTTCATTAACACCTACAGGTTGCGGACCTCCTAATGTTTCCCACTGGACTGTCTAGGAAGTCTGTGGTCGTCATCCAAACTCCGCTAGATGACTGAATCACAAATCACATCGAGGCCTCTCATTACTTTTATTTTATCACACATCACTATCTATCCATGTTCTACCCAACATATTTGTAGATACAAATACTTATACAGTTTAAAACTTGTATAAAACATCAACTCAACAGTCACTTCAAATAAATAATTAATATATTTACACATAGCACGTATTATAAGGTAAATAATTCATATCTATGTGTAAAATGAAAGTGACTATACACTCACATGTTTTCATGAAAATCGGGCAACAATTCGTTTCCTAAAACGTTCGTTTCTAATAAAACCGGGAGTTTTATTCAGAAACCGGGCTCTGCGAGGGTCGGGCTTCGAAAACGAAAAGATAAATTTTTCGGGCTTCTCGGGCTCTTCGTGGCGTATTCCGGGGGTTATAATCGATACCGGGGCTTTGGGGGATGTTAAGATGAAGAAAATACGAAGAAAGGGGCATAAAATGGCAAAACTCCAAAAGTAACCGAGAAGGCTCGCATGACCCTTCTATTTATAGGGTCCGAAGTCGGCTTAAGGAGGAGAGGAGTCAGCATGCGAGGACACGCGGCAGTAGGGCGAGGGTGCGCAACACTTGGCTCACATGTGCGAAGTCTCGGTGACAGCCGCTGATTGGACCGAGGTCTAGTCCGAGACTTCGGACGTGGCCTCCTTCTGCGAGACTCGGACATGTGATAGTAGACACGCGTCGGATCCTTAGTGGACCTCTTCGGATTTGCTCTCCGGTTCGGATGACTCACGAGATCGGATGACTCAGCAGCATTTCGGACACGTGGCTCGCATGACTCACCAATTTCGGACACGTGGCACGTTCTAAGCGAAGGTGACGTGGCCGAAGCCACCTATGCGAAATTTCTCGGTTTTCGCGCCAAAACTTCTAAAATCCATAACTTTCGCATACGAGCTCCGTTTTTGACGTTCTTTATATGAACGCGTAGGTAAAATTACGCTCTACAACTTTTGTTTAGACTTCGTTGGCTAATTTTGGCTTTAATTTTTATATTATTATTTTTAACAGACCGGGACAGGAAATCCGTTAAAAATTCATAAGTTCTTCATCCGACGTCCGTTTTCGTCACACTTTTTACCGTTGAGCTACTAATGATGAGACCTTCGATTCTCGTTTAGGTCATGTTGGCTAAAAATCACTCGATCTAAAATTCGAGTTTTTAGCTGTCTACTGCTAAGCTGAAACTTCGAAAAATCATAACTTCCTCATACGAAGTCAGATTTGGGTGTTCTTTTTATACTTACTCTCGGTTTAACGAACACTACGAGTTTCGTTTAGATCACTAAGGCCAAAAAGTAGTTTATCAAAAACTCACTTTTTACGACATTTGGCCCCGTGCCGGTTTGTCGCGAAACTTCGACAGGTCATAACTTCTTCGTTATAACTCGGATTTCGGTATTCTTTATATATCCGTAATCCTTGTCACGCCCACTACAAGTTTCTTAATAGATATCGGCTTTATCTAAAATTTAATTTTGACGCTCATTTTTATTCTTAATTAATTAAACCTAATAATTAAGCATAAAACACATAAAACACATAATATTCACATAATTCATTTTCATTTCTCCAAAATGAGTCACAAAGGTTAACCTAGACTATAATGTCAATATTAATGCCTAGCCTAGAAACACGGACATTACAAATATGTTGGGTAAAACATGGGTAGATAAATTAGATGATGTGTGATGAAATAAAAGTGATGAGAGATATCGATGTTTAAGATGATCTAGTCATCTAGCAGAGTATAGACAACGGCCACAGACTATTTTAGACAGTCCAGTGGAACGTTAGCAGACTTGTAATCGGTAGGTATGTTTGAACTATATGTTCATAAGGTGTTCTCGAACTATATGTTCATTAGGTGTTTTTGAACCATATGTTCATCGGTTAGTTCTTCTTTTTGACACTATTACGTGTCGGGGTACGGGAGCGTACAGGAGTACTTTATTAGTATTTTCCCTATACTTTTATTTTAAAGAGCTTTGGAGTCTTTGTTTCTTTTATGAAGTGATCGGACGAGCTTCATGAGTCAGTGATATAGATCATGAGTCAAATAGTGGGTGTGTGATGAAAGGTGAGTTGGATTGATGAGATGATCAGTGATATAGATCATGAGTTGAGAGTGAGTGGTGAAATATGACAAAAGCCATACCCAAACGTTGGCGTGAGTGGTGAAATATGAGAAAAGCCCTTACCCAAACGTTGGCCCTCGTCATTCAGCAGAGTATGGATGACAACCATGGACTATTCTAGACGGTCTGTGGAACACTAGCAGGCTTGCAACCTGTAAGTGGATGAACTATATGTTCATCAGCTGTACTCTAAAAACCCATTGACATGTATTGTGGGGGGGGGGGGGGAACTCCCATGGGAAATACCGTCGATAAATAAGAGCTATGGACTTAGCATATGGAAAACCCATTGACATGTATTGCTGGGGGGAACTCCCGTGGGAAATACCGTCGATGAATAAGAGCTATGGACTTAGCATATGGAAAAACCCACTGACATGTATTGCGGGGGGGGGGGGGGGGGGTCCCATGGGAAATACTGTCGATAAATAAGAGCTATGGACTTAGCACATGACGACGATGTGACTTCGTGTCTATTTGACATAAATTGCTGAAGGAAAGCAATGTTGTCACCCCGATGTTTGTCTTATTTGACATATATTGCAGAGGGAAGCAATGTTGTCACTTTATAGGTTGTTTTATGTTAGGATGTCTTGTTTGACATAAATTGTTGAGGATAGCAATGCTGTCACCCCTTGTGAAAATCCTTAGGCTAGGTCCCTTGTGATAGTTGTTTTAGGGACGTAAAGTGAGGATAATGGGAATGGGTAATTAGGGTTATTTTGATTGATGAAATTAATAAATTTATTGTTGATTGAGAACTTAATAAGTTTATTATTTATTGTGGGTTGAAAACCCTATATTCTCACCAGGCTCCCAAGCCTAACCCACTCATTTTAATTGTATCACAGGTATCGATACGAAGTTGCTTTACACTGAGAGATTA
Organism: Lactuca virosa; assembly: GCF_052849685.1. Lineage (NCBI taxonomy): Eukaryota > Viridiplantae > Streptophyta > Magnoliopsida > Asterales > Asteraceae > Lactuca > Lactuca virosa. Next base: position 146,638,003 of record NC_136433.1, read on the forward strand.
AAAGAGAAGTAGATCACTAGTGTAAATGAATGTAAGTTTTGTTTATGCTTATGTTTTTGTATTGACAATGACATCCCAATGGTTTAAATGAATAAAATACATTTCTTCGGAAATGATTTGATAACATATTTATTATGTTTTTCTAGGAACAAATTCCGCAACACTTTTAATCAAATGATTACTCTGAAATTATTATAAAAGCATAAATTAAACCGGTCTTTTCTGGCCGTGAAATTGGGGATGTCACAAATATTTCCCAAGACATTTTCAGGGCTTATCCATGTGGCATCGTGTCTGCCAATAGCTTCCACCAACTTAAAACTCTGGTCTTCAGTTGTCTGACCGCAAAAACAGTTTTCTGCTTGTCGCTATAATTGCAGCTTTCAAATACCATCTCCATTTCGGAGATCCAGTCCATAATCTCTACAGGTTTTGGACTTCCAGAAAGACTTTCTGGTTTGGCGCCCAAGAAATTCTTATACATTCGCCCATCTCTGCTGATTTTCCCTTCCGGGTCATTCCTTTCTGCCACTGGGGGTTCTGCTTGACCGACAGTCCTACTATCGTCCCTTTCTTCTGACTGTCTGTCATTCATTTCAAGTTGTTCATCAGGCATTGAGGGTTCATCCCTATTATTCAGCAACAGTGGTCTCATCTCTTCCCTTTGTTCGGCCATCATAGCCCGAATCATGGCTTGTACTCCAGCCATTGTGATGGGTTCTGGTGCAGCTTCTACTATAGGCACCTGTTCCATCACTTGGGGTTGAGGTTGTTGATTTCTATTTTCATTTCCAGGTCCACTTTGAGTTCTTGCCATTTTGATCTATACACCAAATAAGGTGACTTTTAGATCTTTATTCACGATAGACGTTTAAATCACTTCGAAACGTTACATGCTAGTTCTAATATCGTAGTAGTATGCTTAGAATCCTGAACACATAAGGTTTCCAGATCCGGTCGGCAATAGACCATAGATCCGAACAAATAATGGCATATATGGCGAATATATAGCATTTATCACATAAAAGCATTTTAGGCATCTTTCCTAAAATAAACTAGTGCTCGTGTCTAAAATATGGTAGACACTCATCTCACGATCATCACTTATCATTCTAAGTTTAAGTCTAGAAATCCTACAAATTCCTAGTTCGCTTAAAATAATGCTCTGATACCAACAGTGACATCCCCAAATTTCTCGGCCAGAAAAGACCGAATTAGTTTATGCTTTTAAAATAAAATCAGAGTAATCTTCCAAAAGATGTTGCAGAATTTGTCCCCAAAACAAAATATGATAAAAATTTATAAAAACATTTCTTAAAGAAAAGCATTTTCATTATATAACAAAACCTCGGGATGTCATGTTCCGATACAGACCAAAAGCATAAACAGTACATTATAAGTCTTACAGCAATTATTTACATCTAATGGCCTATAATCCAAAATCCCTCGTCATCATCCAACAATGCTTTGGTTCCACTACCTGTAATATAAAAAGCTGAGTGGGTTAGGCTTGGGAGCCTGGTGAGCATATAGGGTTTTCAACCCACAAATAATAATAAATTTATTAATTTCATCAACCAATAATAAATTTATTAATTTCATCAACCAAAATAACACTAATTACCCGTTCCCGTTATCCTCACTTTACCTCCGTAAATATCTATCATAAGGGACCTAACCTAAGGATTTTCATCGGGGTGACAACACTGCTTTAGGGATTCCTCAGCAATTTATGTCAAATAAGGCAACCATGTGGGGAATGGAGTATACCTTAGAACACTAATTTCACAAACACCTACAGGTTGCGAGCCTGCTAGCGTTCCACTGGACTGTCTAGAAAGGTCCGTGGTCGTCATCTAAACTCCTCTAGATGACTGAAACAATAACAATATCGAGGCCTCTCATCATTTTAACACACATCAACTATTTCATCTACCCATGTTTTACCCAACATATTTGTAGATAAAAATACATATACAGTTTAAAACTTGTATAAAACATCTATTCAACACCCATCTCAAATAAACAAACAATATATATACACATAGCACGTATTTTATAGAAAATACTTCATATCTATGTGTAAGATGAAAGTAACTACACACTCACATTATTTAACGATAATCGGGCAGCACTTCGTTTCTTAAAACGATCCTTTCCGATAAAACCGGGATGTTTTCCCAAAAACCGGGCTTCACGCAGGTAGAATTTCGTCTCGAAAAACTCTTTTCTTGGGATCCTCGGGCTCTCCGGGGCTTGCTTACGATGCTAGGATGATATAATAGGCTTGTGGGTATTTATTGTAACAAAAAGTAAAGTAGAGGGTGAGAGGAAGTAAATTTTGTAAACAAAAGTCGGGTGGCCTCTCTCACTATTTATAGTGGCTGAACACTCGATTTACGTTGGGCGTAACTTTATGGTACGCGGGGCGTACTGCTTCTTCAACGAGTACGTTGGGCGTACATCGAGTATGCTGGGCATACGAAGGGATCATATCGGACGCGTCAAGGCTATGACACGTGTCTCTCATGCGAAGGAGTAGGGGAGGCGACAGACTCTGGAACACTTACACGAGTACGCTGGGCGTACACCTTCGGACCAACCTTGAAGTTTGTGCCCAAACTTCAAAAATTCGTAACTTTCACATACGAGCTCCGTTTTTTATGTTCTTTATATCCACACGTAGGTGAAATTATGCTCTACAACTTTCGTTTACCGTTGGCTAATTTTGAATTAATTTTAAAAGTTATATTTTTAACAGGCCGGGACAGGAAAAGTCTGTTAAAAATTCATAACTTCTTCATCGGACGTCCGTTTTCGTCTGTCTTTTTACCGTTACACTACTATCGACGACATCTTCGATTCTCGTTTAGCTTGTGTCACTAAAACTCGCTCGATCTATATTTCGAATTCCGAGCTGCATACTGATAAGCCAAATCTTACAAAAATTCATAACTTCCTCATACGAAGTCGGATTTGGACATTCTTTTTATGAATGCTCTCGGTTTAACGTATACTACGACTTTCATTTAGGTAGCTAAGGTTAAAAAGCACTTTATCGTAAATTCACTTTTTACGTCATACAGCGTCGTGCCGGTTCTGTCTCGAAACTTCGACAGGTCATAACTTCTTCGTTATAACTCGGATTTCGGTATTCTTTATATCTCCGGAATCCTTGTTTCGACCACTAAAACTTTCTTCATAGATATCGGCTTTATCTAAGATTTATTTTTGATGCTTATTTTTATGCTTAACTTGTTAAGTCATTATAATTAAGTATAAAACACATAATACTCAAATAATATATCTTATTAATTCAAAACAAATTACAAAGGTTGGCTTAGACTATTTACATCATCATTAATGCCTAGCCTAGAAATACGGGCGTTACAAGTACTTCAGCGGATCTTGTCAGGGTGAAGGCGTGACCGTACACATCCTCACATTTTTGGACAGATGATTTCTGGGATACTCTAATAATGACAAAGTTTTGAAAACTATGTTGAGAATGATTCTGATTTTAAATAATATTTTGGAAACAAGGGATTTTGTAAACACTTCCATATAAAAAGGGTTGCTTTGAAAAGTTTAAATTTTATGAAATTTTATGGATGTTACAAGTTGGTATCAAAGCCTTGGTTTGAGTGAATTGGAGGAACACTCGTGTGAATCCAGTCTCAAACTAAGGAAAAAGGTTACTATTCCAGTTCAGCGTTTAACTAGCTTCGCATTAGACTTTGTCTTTGATTCGTTCAGTACATATTGCCACCTAGAGAACGAGAAACACATTTTTTGGGAAAGCATTGGTTCGTATGCGAAATATTTTTTTTTATCAATAACAACTAACCAATGCTCGTGATATCCTTTTAATTTTTTTTCGTTATAAAATTTAAAAATCCAAAAAGATTTTTTTTTGTTTTTGCTTTATCAAAATTAAAAATCCAAAAATATTTTCATTTTGTTTAAAATTTATTTTCAAAAATCAAAAATACAAAATATTTTCCTTATGTTTTTTTACGATTGGGGAAGATCATCATGATAATGTGTTCTCCTGATGTATTTCAAAAGCATAACTCAACACAAAACTGGTATGATACAAAACTTTTCTACTAGTTAAGATTCCATAGAAGCATGTTGCAGCATGTTGTCCACAAGCATCATAGACTCTTTGTGTATGAAGCCTTAATGAAAATTTTCTTACGAAAGCTTCTTCCCAATTAGGCTATATTCACAATAGTCAAAGAACAACCTTTCTCTTCTTATTTTGAGTAAAGAGATTACTCCAAGGTCTAATTATTCGCAGAGGTAAAATGATTTTACGCATCCAATCTTTTTCACCCAAAAGTTCTTACATGTGCACACAAAAAGATGCATACCCAAGACATCTTTGGTTGAAAACAATCAGGATGTAGGTATGTCACCATTCTATTTTTATGATCCTAAATCATTTTTCCATGATGAGGGTGAGAGCTAACAAACAAAAACTTCATGAACTGATGGTGAACATTCTATGTTTAAGTTTTTAACGAAACCTCATGTTTCATTGTACTATTTTCGATGTTCAAAATCTCATTTTCATTTCTTTTTTGTGATCTTGACGAAATGTTCCTATCCCAAGCCAATTTTTCCCAATAGATCCAACTTTCAAATTTTTTTTTGAAATGTGATTTCCGTATGAACATTTGTCTACTTCTTTTGTTACTTGAAATTTTTCCAAAGCTTACATGTTCTTGGCTACGCTGGTCACACAAATATTTTCGTATAACAATTTGCACTTATGTCAAGACGCGAATATGTAGGAAAATGAATCCACCTATGAAACTTATTAAAAGAGGCCTTTTGTTAAACCACACAAGTAATTCGACATCTCTCTTGATGGCGAATGAAGAGTACCTTTGCCCGTGATCAATCTGCTTTTATATCAAAGTATCTTTGATATCACTATGTCCAAAATTTTCTTAAATTCGATTCTATCAATTCTTTTTGGTGCACATAAGCAATGAGATCCTTGACGTTATGGGTATTACCAATCTTGACCTAGATTTTGCTACGTCTGGCAAATGATTTCGCTTACAACTCCAATAAGTAAATGAGCCTTATATCCATAACGACGAATGGTACTTGATTCGTATCGAAACGTATGACGGTTCAATTTTTTAGGGAAAGACGAAATATTCATTGGATAGGACGGTTCAGTATTTTTTCATGGCTCGAGACAAAAAGTGATCATCACTTTTACACATGGTAGTTCAGGGTGATGAAAGTTAAGTAACCCCCACTTTACATGTCGCTTTCTCTGATTGGAGCAATGTTTGAGTTTGAATTTGACATTGGTTATATAGATGAGATATGATCATTCAATTCCATTTTTACGATTCCGGAATTCACACAAAAACCCTAAGTTTTATTTTGCAATTCAATCTCAAATTCCCTCTCGATTGTTCATCATGGCGACTGGAAACACTAAAGTTGATCAATTCAACACCAACGATGAGGAAATTTCTCAACCTATAATGAAGATTCAGCACAATAATCTTTGGTTCAACATGTTGATCAAGGATTATCCAGATGAACTGAAGATGCTTGTTCAAGTATTGAATGATTTCATTCTCAGTCATGTGGTAACTGCTTTGTTTGCAATTCCTATGAAGTGGTTATCATTGGTTGTTTCTACTTTTGTTTACAAGAAAACAACTGAACTTGTTATGTTTCAGTTGACATCGAACAATACCAAGCAATTAACTAAGAATCAGTTTGCCTAAATCTTGAAGTTACCATCTGCAGGTGAGTTTGATGAAGTTACAAGTGAATAGGTTATTCATATGTTTAATGAAATGGGGCATCAACCAACTCTTTTGGTTATTAGTCATTTCAAGAAATCGAATTTTCCTGGGATATGGAGTTTTCCCTTTGGAAGTACTCTAAGATGTTTAACAGGAAAGAGTTCGGGGTTGGATAAAGCGAAACTCAAGTTGTATTCGATTATGGCTGGTTTGTATTATGATCTCAATGTTGATTATGCATCATCACTATGGGTTGAGTTTGGTAATTCGATTTCCCAATCGAAGATGACTACAGAAGTGTCAAATGCTTAATTTTGGAGTTTGAGTTTGAATGACGTATATACTCAGGAAGGTATTCCTTTACCTACTGATGAAGAAGTTTCTACATTTGCTCCGATAACTATTTCCAAGTTTGTAATTGATGAACCTGCTGTTTTTCCTGTGCTTGGTCGAATTCCTGATTCGATGCTTAATTTGGTGTCTCACAAAAGTAAGTTGTTGATCACATATAAAGCTTCAATAGATGCGGTGGGTTCTTATAAAGAATCTAAGGGAATGAAAAAGAAGAAGCAAGTTGCAAAACCTAAATCAATTAAGGACGAAGTTATTAAGTAGACTATGCCTACGAAATCAAGAAAGGGGGTACTTAAAAAGACAAAGAAGTCTGCTCCTGAGAAGCAACTGGAGTAGCAACCTACGAAACAATCACCGGAGGAAGAAGATGAGAAGTTTACTGAGGAGATTCCTATTCCAGTAGATGAAACCACCACTCAAGAGGGGGAAGCTACTTCTAAAAAGGTCTTCCTATGAAGAAAACTAAGAAGATATAGTTGAAGGTAACAAAGCGTGGAGTTATGCTTAGAGGACTTTCGACTCCTAATTCTCCAAACTCAAAGAAGTGAAAGGCATTAGAAGTTGTCCAAATGTTAAAGAATATTAAGCCTTCGGTTGATGACACACAGATGGAGAAAGTTACAGTTGAAACAAATGATGATAGTGAAGAGATAGGCGATGCAATGGATGGTTCATTTTGTATTTCACACAGGAAGGAAACCTGTGTCAAATCGAATTTTGATGAGAAAAGTACTCCTGATGTCAATGCGAATATATTTGATATTGACGCAAACATCAATTCTGGTGAAAGTCCAAGCACTTCACTCCCTGAGAAGATGAAAGTCATGCCACCTAAGGTTTCGCATTCTGAGTCCAATATGGATGAGGACGAAACTTCAAACATCAATGCGAACATATCTAATACGGATATAAATGTTAACATGGGTGATGGGAGAACAACCATCGAACCGTCAACCATTTGTGCTACAACCATTGAATCCATTGTTGTTCCACCATCAACACGTTCATCACCACCTGCTACTTCTATGATTCTTCCTACTTACACTTCTGGGGTTTCTCCAACTTTTGACAAAGTGATGCAAGAGCCAGTTACAACTCTATTTTCAACTCACTTAACTAAAGTTGAACAAGTTGTTATTGAAGAAGAAAATAATGATGATGTGATGGTTGCTTTTGCTGACTTGGAGTTCAATCCAGAACAGGATGATATGCCTGATAATGCAACTATGTCGGGTAAAAAATTCAAATTTCTCAAATCTAAGCTGGATTTGATTCTCAATTTTTGAATGATAGTGCTGGGAAGTCATCAGTTAGTGGTGTTGTGGTCGAATGTCTCTTAAAATCTCAAGAGTCTCACACACGAACTCTTATTGAAGATGTTGATAAACAAATAGATGAAAGGATGGCTACTCACTCTCGTACTTTCTATTCTAAACTAACGAAATTATGAGATACTGCTCGTGAGCGTCATGGGACTTTTAAAAAGGTGGTGACTGATTTCTAGGATTCCATTTAGTTGAAGATCAAATATTTCAATGAGTTATTTTCCAAGGAGGCTCATAAGCTTGACACGTCTTGTGTTTCCTTTACTAAAAAGGTTGATGTGTTGATGGGAGCAACGACTCAACTAGTGGAGGATCTTACTTCATTCAATAAAGACTATTTTGATGATTTGAAGTTGAAGTCTAAAGCAGATGGGAAATGCTTGATAAATTGAGAAATCTATTTCTGGCTTTCAAGGGACTTTCTTGAAAGTTAATCTTTCTTCATAATCTTCGTTTTCTCAAGAATCTTGTCACACCCCGGCCGTCGGCGGAAACACCGGGCATTGTAACGTCATTTCTCGTATCATAGTTATCAACTTCCTGAAAACACATGCAATTTAAAATACGTCAACATAAAGTTGGTGACTTCACAGGTTTTGACTCCATAAAATAATACATTTTCCAAGTTCAAAAGTATAGTTTTGAAAGTATCATTTTGACTCTCCAACGTTTAGTATATATATCCTACGTATAAAATTTTACTTACCAAATAAGTAGTTTACCTATAACTCTCATATACTATGAATATAAGTATTTGTAATTCCATACAAACGAAAGTTACTACGTATAATTCTTATTTCAATTCTATACGAGTATGTGTGTTAGGTATAATTATCTACTTAATATACAAGTAGAACCTAGAAACTGTTGAAGTTCTATTTCCTTGATGAAGTTGATGGTTAGTAAACTCGGTTCCATTATCACTGCGGATACGTCTTACTGGCAGCTTGATTTGAAGTTCTATTTCCTTGGTGAAGTTGATGAGAATCTGCGGTGTTTCTGACTTGAGTCTGAGGAAGAAAACCCATGTGAAGCGTGTGAAGTCATCTACTATAACTAGTATGTACTTCTTGTGATGGAGACTGGCTACAGTTGATGGACCGCAGCGATCAATGTGAAGGAGCTCTAGTGGTTCAGAAATTGAAGAGTCAATCACGATGGGGTGACTTGCTTTGGATTGCTTCCCACATTCACATGCAGGACAGAGAGTATCATTGCTGGACTTGAGAATAGGGAGTCCTCTGACTAGTTCTCCAGTGACCAAATTATTGATGTATCTGAAGTTGAGATGAGCTAGCTTGCGGTGCCATAGCCAGCTGACTTCGGACACAACTTTGGATAGGAAGCATAACTGCGGTTTGCCTATGATCAGAGAGACATCCAGAGGATACATAGTACCTTCGGATCGAGACTTGATCAAACATGTGCTCCTATCACTTTTCATTACATAGCAAAATTGATCATCAAATTCAACTCGATGGCCTGCCTTACATAGTTGGCCAACACCGATGAGATTGTGTTTAAGGCTTTCTACATAAGCAACCTTTTGAATAGAGAAGTTCCCCGTAGTGAAAACACCGTAACCTCGGATGATCCCATTCGCATTGTTGCCGAATGTAACATTTCCACCGTTGCAAATTGGCCTGAAATCCCGAAGGTATTCTTACCTTCCGGTCATGTGCAAGTAGCAGGCACTGTCGATTAACCATTCTTCTTCTTGTTTCTCCTTGCACAAAGCCTGAGAATTACACGGTTAGTTTAGGCATCCAAACTAGTTTGGAGCCTGGGACAACAGATGAGTTTCTGAATGATGCATGGACCGAGGTTGCAGGGACAGGTTTCTTGTCAACTTTTAATCCTAGTCCTGGGTGTTTGTGTAGTTTTGGAGTGTTGCGTGTTGTTGAAAAGTTACGAGGTTTCTGACTCCAACTAGATTGGATATAAAATGAATCTTTTTGGCAACTACACTGACATTTGCAGGTTGAGATTTTGTCTTTTGTTCTGACACCACGTTTGGTCAGCGGTCTAAAGGATGAGTTGGGCTTGTGACCGGTCCGAGGTTGAAAAGATCTGACATGAGTGTTGTTTGGTTTCTGAAAAGTTTGTTTTGAAAAAGGTTTAGTACTTGTAGATCTTTGTGTCCTTTTTGTTGGATTTGGTAGAATAACCTTCCACTTGTTAAAATTTTGATGTGACTTTAAAAGTGTTGGAGTGGGTAAGATACCTTTCCATTTTGGATCATCAGAGGAATAAACTTCAAAACCATTGTTTCGAAAAGACTTTACACTCTTTTGGGTTTTGTCAGATGAATTAGGAATGACTCTTAAAACTGTACATTCCTTTTTGTATGTTTTCTTGATGGGAGAGTTTTTCAAAAAATAGTGTGAGAAAACAAATTTTTCTGGACTTTTGGACTTTGGAAATCTGACATGCTTCTTGTTTTTCGAAAAGGTTTGTCTATTTGTGCCTCGGGAGCGAATTTCCTCTTTGAAAGCCTTTTTTGCTAAAGTTTTTGGGGAACGGCAGTCCTTGATGTTCAACTGCGGTTTCCTTGAATTCTTAGAAATTTTTTGAAAACGTAGGCTTGAGTCATCCGAACTTGAAGACTCAGGGGTCTGAGAGCATTGACCCACTTCAAAGTTCTCTATGGGTAATTCATGATGAATTAGCTGAAGAGTCATAGTTCCTTTTACTAAGGACTGCGGTAGTGATGATTTGACTACCGCAGAGTAAGTCTGAGTTGGGACTTCAGTGAGATTTTTGTGGGACTTTTGACTATAGTGTGAGACACTGCGGTCTGAGGGCAGAGATGGAAAGTCTCTAGAGACTTCGTGGCCCTCAATGACAATTTCTTCATCAACTACGGATGAGGTTTGAGAATTTGGGTAAATGGTGCCACAGATAGGAATTGATCACATGTGTGACCCGAAACCTCAGGCACAATTCCCTCAATGACACAATTATTGCTTAGATTATGAAGTCTAGCGAAGTGAGTTTTGATGTCTTTGGGAAAGGTCTTGTCATTGACTGGGAAATGAAATTCTCGGTCAGGAGGGACATACAGTCTGTCTTTGTTGAACCGGGGTGAGGAATCCATTGCGGTAGGATATCCATTTGACCAACCCCAATTGTATGTATTGTCCACGGTTCCATTATTTACCAAATTTTCAATAGCTTCACTTTCATTGAATAATTTTTCAATTAAGAGATTTAAGCGTACAATTTCACTCTGAGCTAAATCTCTCTGGTTCAAAGCTATCTCTAATTCTGTTTCACTCAACATTCTTGCATCTTTTTCTAATTCTAGGTCCTTTTCTAACATAACCATTTTGAGTCTTTTGTTATCCAGTCGTCCTCTCACATGGAACATCTCTTGGGACGCAATGTTATTCTCATCTAAAGCTTTGTTATAGTCTGTAAGGACGGCAACACAAGTGTCATTAAGATCATCTATGTAGGGTTGACAGTCATGCATGCTATGGTTTAGAGTTTGGATCATGAGTTTTACCTGTTCGACGATGCTTAGAGTTCCATCCTTTGCCATGTAGCAGTAGTTTTTGTCCAGCTTTGTAGACCCATCATCATCCGCAGTTGCCAGCATGCATATTTTCCCTTTTCCTTTGACACTGCTGATGGCTTCATCTTCGTCTCCGGATGACCAAACTTGATGGTCTCTTTTGACATGGGCTACGTATGCCCTTGCCTTTTCTTTATCTTCCAACTCTTGAGCCATTCTAAGGTAGAATGATCTGTCTTTTACTACATTGGCCTTACAATCTCTTGCAAAGTGATTCTCTTTGTTGCATTTGTGACAAATCACAACATCAGTCTTGTCTTCAGAGGTAGTACCGGAGTCAGTGGTTTGAGTGGACTGCGGTGCTTCCTTTGGTTGAGTATTTTGAGATTGTGGTGGTGGATGAGAACATTTGGGATATCGAGGATGGTTATTCTGCGGGTTGAAGCTATGATTGAATGGAGGTTTGTTGAACTGTTGATTCTTGCGGAAGGAGGGAGGTGGTAGACGGTTGAACTGTTGGCTAACCAGAGCAATAGCTTTCTGAAATTCTTCTTCATCATCATACTCTGAATCAGCTTCGTATGACTGCGGTGGATTGTCATACGAGGGAGAGTAAGGTTGATTATGTGGAGCTTATGCTATGAGAGCAAGTGGTCCTCCGAAGTCAGCACAGTCTTTGAGTACGGTGGATTCTTGTGCTTGCAGTTCTCCATAGAGCTTGTAGAGTGACAAAGAATGAATCTTTCTATCGCCTTGGACTATCATCTTAACCGTAGTCCAATGTCTTCCCAAACCATTAAGAAACTGAAGATTTGTTTCATGGTTACTGCGGATGGTGCCCGCATTGGATAACTTGGTGACTATCAGGTTGAACCTTTTGAAGGAGTCTTCCAAGCTTTCGCCAGTATGAGCTTTGAAGTTGTTGAACTCATTGAGTACGGTAGTAAGCTTCTTGTCTTGTGCTTGTTCTGAGCCTTCGTACAAATTCTTGAGAACTTCCCAAATCTCTTTTGCTGATTTGCAATTTATGATAATATCGAAGTTGTCAGGAGCAACTCCACAGGAGATTTCATAAAAAGCAACAGCATCACTTTCCATTTTATCGAGATCATCCTTGGTGGGACGGTTCATGACTGGTTGACCTCCTCCTAGTCTAGTTGTAGCGCCGTCAGTTTGGACTGGTGTAAGGACTGGGACATGTGACCCTTCTTCTACGGATCGCCATACATCTCTACCAAGTCTCCTTAAGTATCTTTCCATTCTTTGGGACCAGTGATGATATTCATTTGCTACTAGTATTGGGGCTCGATTAGAACCACCAACACTGTTGGAAACATTCAGAGATAACGATTGTGCCATATTTTTTGAAGTTTTTTTTTGTTTTAAGAAATGAGCTTTAGTGGTCCGTTTTCGTTTACCGTTGGCTAATTTTGAATTAATTTTAAAAGTTATATTTTTAACATGTCGGGACAGGAAAAGTCCGTTAAAAGTTATATTCTGAGCTGCATACTGATAAGTCAAATCTTAGAAAATTCATAACTTCCTCATACGAAGTCAGATTTGGACATTCTTTTTATGAATGCTCTCGGTTTAACGTATACTACGACTTTCATTTAGGTTGCTAAGGTTAAAAAGCACTTTATCGTAAATTCACTTTTTACGTCATACAGCGTCGTGCCGGTTCTGTCGCGAAACTTCGACAGGTCATAACTTCTTCGTTATAACTCGGATTTCGGTATTCTTTATATCTCCGGAATCCTTGTTTCGACCACTAAAACTTTCTTCATAGATATCGGCTTTATCTAAGATTTATTTTTGATGCTTATTTTTATGCTTAACTTATTAAGTCATAATAATTAAGTATAAAACACATAATACTCAAATAATATATCTTAATATTTCAAAACAAATTACAAAGGTTGGCCTAGACTATTTACATCATCATTAATGCCTAGCCTAGAAACACGGGCGTTACAGGTACTTCAGCGGATCTTGTCAGGGTGAAGGCGTGACCGTACACATCCTCACATTTTTGGACTTATGATTTCTGGGATACTCTAATAATGACAAAGTTTTGAAAACTATGTTGAGAATGATTCTGATTTTAAATAATATTTTGGAAACAAGGGGTTTTGTAAACACTTCCGTATAAAAAGGGTTGCTTTGAAAAGTTTAAATTTTATGGATGTTACAAGTTGGTATCAAAGCCTTGGTTTGAGTGAATTGGAGGAACACTCGTGTGAATCTAGTCTCAAACTAAGGAAAAGGTTACTGTTCCAGTTCAGCGTTTAACTAGCTTCGCATTAGACTTTGTCTTTGATTCGTTCAGTACATATTGCCACCTAGAGAACGAGAAAGACATTTTTTGGGAAAGCATTGGTTCGTATGCGAAATATTTTTTTATCAATAACAACTAACCAATGCTCGTGATATCCTTTTAATTTTTTTTCGTTATAAAATTCAAAAATCCAAAAAGATTTTTTTTTGTTTTTGCTTTATCAAAATTAAAAATCCAAAAATATTTTCATTTTGTTTAAAATTTATTTTCAAAAATCAAAAATACAAAATATTTTCCTTATGTTTTTTTACGATTGGGGAAGATCATCGTGATAATGTGTTGTTCTGATGTATTTCAAAAGCATAACTCAACACAAAACTAGTATGATACAAAACTTTTCTACTAGTTAAGATTCCATAGAAGCATGTTGCACCATGTTGTCCACAAGCATCATAGACTCTTTGTGTATGAAGCCTTAATGAAAATTTTCTTACGAAAGCTTCTTCCCAATTAGGCTATATTCACAATAGTCAAAGAACAACCTTTCTCTTCTCATTTTGAGTAAAGAGATTACTCCAAGGTCTAATTATTTGCAGAGGTAAAATGATTTTACGCATCCAATCTTTTTCACCCAAAAGTTCTTACATGTGCACACAAAAAGATGCATACCCAAGACATCTTTGGTTGAAAACAATCAGGATGTAGGTATGTCATCATTCTATTTTTATGATCCTAAATCATTTTTCCATGATGAGGGTGAGAGCTAACAAACAAAAACTTCATGAATTGATGGTGAACATTTTATGTTTAAGTTTTTAACGAAACCTCATGTTTCATTGTACTATTTTCGATGTTCAAAATCTCATTTTCATTTCTTTTTTGTGATCTTGACGAAATGTTCCTATCGCAAGCCAATTTTTCCCAATCGAGCCAGCTTTCAAATTTTTTTTTTGAAATGTGATTTTCGTATGAACATTTGTCTACTTCTTTTGTTACTTGAAATTTTTCCAAAGCTTACATGTTCTTGGCTACGCTGGTCACACAAGTATTTTCGTATAACAATTTGCACTTATGTCAAGACACGAATATGTAGGAAAATAAATCCACCTATGAAACTTATTAAAAGAGGCCTTTTGTTAAACCACACAAGTAATTCGACATCTCTCTTGATGGCGAATGAAGAGTACCTTTGCCCGTGATCAATCTGTTTTTATATCAAAGTATCTTTGATATCACTATGTCCAAAATTTTCTTAAATTCGATTCTATCAATTCTTTTTGGCGCACATAAGCAATGAGATCCTTGAGGTTATGGGTATTACCAATCTTGACCTAGATTTTGCTACGTCTGGCAAATGATTTCGCTTACAACTCCAATAAGTAAATGAGCCTTATATCCATAACGACGAATGGTACTTGATTCGTATCGAAATGTATGACGGTTCAATTTTTTAGGGAAAGACGAAATATTCATTGGATAGGACGGTTCAGTATTTTTTCATGGCTCGAGACAAAAAGTGATCATCACTTTTACACATGGTAGTTCAGGGTGATGAAAGTTAAGTAACCCCCACTTTACATGTGGCTTTCTCTGATTGGAGCAATGTTTGAGTTTGAAATTGACATTGGTTATATAGATGAGATATGATCATTCAATTCCATTTTTATGTTTCCGGAATTCACACAAAAAACCTAAGTTTTATTTTGCAATTCAATCTCAAATTCCCTCTCGATTGTTCATCATGGCGACTGGAAACACTAAAGTTGATGAATTCAACACCAACGATGAGGAAATTTCTCAACCTATAATGAAGATTCAGCACAATAATCTTTGGTTCAACATGTTGATCAAGGATTATCCAGATGAACTGAAGATGCTTGTTCAAGTATTGAATGATTTCATTCTCAATCATGTGGTAACTGCTTTGTTTGCAATTCCTATGAAGTGGTTATCATTAGTTGTTTCTACTTTTGTTTACAAGAAAACAACTGAACTTGTTATGTTTCAGTTCACATCGAACAATACCAAGCAATTAACTAAGAATCAGTTTGCCTAAATCTTGAAGTTACCATCTGCAGGAGAGTTTGATGAAGTTACAAGTGAATAGGTTATTCATATGTTTAATGAAATGGGGCATCAACCAACTCTTTTGGTTATTAGTCATTTCAAGAAATCGAATTTTCCTGGGATATGGAGTTTTCCCTTTGTAAGTACTCTAAGATGTTTAACAGGAAAGAGTTCGGGGTTGGATAAAGCGAAACTCAAGTTGTATTCGATTATGGCTGGTTTGTATTATGATCTCAATGTTGATTATGCATCATCACTATGGGTTGAGTTTGGTAATACGATTTCCCAATCGAAGATGACTATAGAAGTGTCAAATGCTTAATTTTGGAGTTTGATTTTGAATGAAGTTTATACTCAGGAAGGTATTCCTTTACCTACTGATGAAGAAGTTTCTACATTTGCTCCGATAACTATTTCCAAGTTTGTAATTTATGAACCTGCTGTTTTTCCTGTGCTTGGTCGAATTCCTGATTCGATGCTTAATTTGGTGTCTCACAAAAGTAAGTTGTTGATCACATATAAAGCTTCAATAGATGCGGTGGGTTCTTATAAAGAATCTAAGGGAATGAAAAAGAAGAAGCAAGTTGCAAAACCTAAATCAATTGAGGACGAAGTTATTAAGTAGACTATGCCTACGAAATCAAGAAAGGGGGTGCTTAAAAAGACAAAGAAGTCTGCTCCTGAGAAGCAACTGGAGTAGCAACCTACGAAACAATCACCGGAGGAAGAAGATGAGAAGTTTACTGAGGAGATTCCTATTCCAGTAGATGAAACCACCACTCAAGAGGGGGAAGCTACTTCTAAAAAGGTCTTCCTATGAAGAAAACTAAGAAGATATAGTTGAAGGTAACAAAGCGTGGAGTTATGCTTAGAGGACTTTCGACTCCTAATTCTCCAAACTCAAAGAAGTGAAAGGCATTAGAAGTTGTCCAAATGTTGAAGAATTTTAAGCCTTCGGTTGATGACACACAGATGGAGAAAGTTACAGTTGAAACAAATGATGATAGTGAAGAGATAGGCGATGCAATGGATGGTTCATTTTGTATTTCACACAGGAAGGAAACCTGTGTCAAATCGAATTTTGATGAGAAAAGTACTCCTGATGTCAATGCGAATATATTTGATATTGACGCAAACATCAATTCTGGTGAAAGTCCAAGCACTTCACTCCCTGAGAAGACGAAAGTCATGCCACCTAAGGTTTCGCATTCTGAGTCCAATATGGATGAGGACGAAACTTCAAACATCAATGCGAACATATCTAATACGGACATAAATGTTAACATGGGTGATGGGAGAACAACCATCGAACCTTCAACCATTTGTACTACAACCATTGAATCCATTGTTGTTCCACCATCAACACGTTCATCACCACCTGCAACTTCTATGATTCTTCCTACTTACACTTCTGGGGTTTCTCCAACTTTTGACAAAGTGATGCAAGAGCCAGTTACAACTCTATTTTCAACTTAGTTAACTAAAGTTGAACAAGTTGTTATTGAAGAAGAAAATAATGATGATGTGATGGTTGCTTTTGCTGACTTGGAGTTCAATCCAGAAAAGGATGATATGCCTGATAATGCAATTATGTCGGGTAAAAAATTCAAATTTCTCAAATCTAAGTTGGATTTGATTCTCAATTTTTGAATGATAGTGTTGGGAAGTCATCAGTTAGTGGTGTTGTGGTCGAATGTCTCTTAAAATCTCAAGAATCTCACACACGAAATCTTATTGAAGATGTTGATAAACAAATAGATGAAAGGATGGCTACTCACTCTCGTACTTTCTATTCTAAATTAACGAAATTATGAGATACTGCTCGTGAGCATCATGGGACTTTTAAAAAGGTGGTGACTGATTTCTAGGATTCCATTTAGTTGAAGATCAAATATTTCAATGAGTTATTTTCCAAGGAGGCTCATAAGCTTGACACGTTTTGTGTTTCCTTTACTAAAAAGGTTGATGTGTTGATGGGAGCAACGACTCAACTAGTGAAGGATCTTACTTCATTCAATAAAGACTATTTTGATGATTTGAAGTTGAAGTCTAAAGCAGATGGGAAATGCTTGATAAATTGAGAAATCTATTTCTGCCTTTCAAGGGACTTTCTTGAAAGTTAATCTTTCTTCATAATCTTCGTTTTCTCATCACACCCCGGCCGTCGGCGGAAACACCGGGCAGTGTAACGTCATTTCTCGTATCATAGTTATCAACTTCCTGAAAACACATGCAATTTAAAATACGTCAACATAAAGTTGGTGAGTTCACAGGTTTTGACTCCATAAAATAATACATTTTCCAAGTTCAAAAGTATAGTTTTGATAGTATCATTTTGACTCTCCAACGTTTAGTATATATATCCTACGTATAAAATTTTACTTACCAAATAAGTAGTTTACCTATAACTCTCATATACTATGAATATAAGTATTTTTAATTCCATACAAACGAAAGTTTCTACGTATAATTCTTATTTCCATTCTATACGAGTATGTTCGTTAGGTATAATTATCTACTTAATATACAAGTAGTACCTAGGGTATAAGTAGGGGGAACTTATACTTAACATTAATACTTGTATACGACAAAGTATAATGTTTCTAACAAGTTGCTACCATGAGTCTGTAACCGCTGCTTGACAACAAAACCTCTGACAAAACACACTCATGATTTTCCATGAGAAACAATACACTCATGATTTACCATGAGAAACAATACACTCATGATTTACCATGAGAAACAATATCGCGCGCTTCATCGATGCCGAAACAATAACAAATAAAAGGAACGGATCGTCACTCGCTTGTCTTGGGTTGTAATTAACAACCACGAGTAGGGTCGTCAACCCGTATCTTATTCATACACGACTTCCTTACTCACACGGGATTAACGGTTACAGGTCAGAGAACTTCCACTAAGATCCCCAATCTTAGTTGATGAATGAGGTAGCTCATGTAGACTTTGACGGCGTTCTATAGTCCTAACAACAAAAGCATTTTCATGTCTAAAACCCTAAGTTACTAGACTATGCTTTTAAACAGTACTCATAACTTCATAACATTTAGGCAGTATAACAGCTATAACTTGAAGTAAAACCAGGTTTTATCTTGACATAAAACCAATAACAACAACAACATATAACATACCAAGTTTTATCTTGTCATAAAACTAACAATAACAACATACTTTATTAATTAACATATAGAACTTCCGAATATAACTTCGGAACTATCTCGCACACAACATATATATAGAATCCTAAGTATAAATCAAGATCTACATTAGTATACTACTATAACAATAACATGCAAACGAACTTTACGATAGTTGTACACTTTCAGATACGAAATAACTATATCCCGGTTATTATAACCATCTACGTTGATACTAATATACTATCATATAGACATAATAATAACGTATATATAATATTTAGCATGCATTTTCCCCCGAAAATATTAGAAAGTGGGGCCGTGAAACTCACCTTAATAGCATGATTTTATGTAATCTAAGCAGAAACAGTCAGCGTACGAGGTCGTCGGGGCTCGGGATGCAAGAGGGCTTCTGCGAAGGAGAGAGGAGAAAGGGAAATGGTGTAAGGAATAGCTAAAGTCGGACCTGATATTTATAGTAAGTATTTTGGACCCTCATGACGTGAGAAACTCATTGTTCACGTCGTGAGTTTCGAGCTTATCTCTTCGTAGACTTGTCATCCGTCTTCTAGCTTCCGAAGGTGGCCATATGACTCCTCACGTCGTGAAATATCAATGTTCAAGTCGTGAGTTTGGATCTTATCACTTCGTAGCCTCGTCACGCACCTTCTAGATCCGAAATGTGGCGGTTTAACTCCTCACGTTGTGAGTTTCTGTGCTCACGTCGTGTGTTAAGTTAAATTAGGGTTTCTGACAGCTGAATCTTCGGAAGGTTGTAACTTTCGCATACGAACTCCGTTTTTGACGTTATTTATATCCACATGTAGGTATTTACAAGTACTACAACTCTCTTTTAGACTCCAATAGCTAATTCTAAGTCTATTTTTAATTCCTCTTTTTATAGAGATTTATAGTGTTCGGTTTATCATAACTTCTTCACGCGAAGTCAGATTTAGACGTTCTCTATATTTTTGGAATCGTATGGACGTATACTTTGAGTTGTATCATAAATTATGTATGAAAATTCATACTTTAACATGAATTACATAGTAAGTTTATCACATTACTATTTTAACAAAGTCACATTACATGATTGGCATAATCACATGTGATTGTTTATTGACCTATTTTGACTGGTGTTACATTCTCCCCCCGTTAGAATAATTTTGTCCCGAAATTTATCATGTGGATGGGGTTTTGTTAAATAGTTAGGGGTATTTTTGTTTCATCTTATATTCACATTCCCAAGTAAATTCAGGTCCTCGTAAAGAGTTCCATCGAACTTTCACTATAGGAATACAACTTTGTTTTAATTGTTTGGCGTATCGATCCATGATTTCGACAGGTTCTTCTACAAAGTTTTGATTGGTATTGACTTGTATCTCATCGAGAGGTACAACAAGAGTGTCATCAGATAGAAATCTTTTGACACGTGAAAAACATCGTGTACACTGCTTAGCTCTTGAGGTAACTTGAGTCGGTATGCGACAGAACCAATTCTTGCTAGAAAAAGGTCCTATATACCATGGGTTTAGTTTGCCTCATTTCCTGAATCGAATTATGGCATTCCAAGGAGAGACCTTCAATAGTACTTTATCTCCAACTTGGAATTCTAAAAGGCTTACGTCTTACGTCAGCATAGCTCTTCTGACGATCATGTGCTGCCTTTAATCGATCCTTAATTTGCATGATCTTTTGAGTTTGTCTCGTGGATTATTTTTGGCTCGACACATAAGGTATCACCTATATGTTCTCTGGCCAATTGTGTGCCTCCAACTTCTCAGTGCAAAAACTACACCTCCCAATTCAAGGTCATGGGTAGTGTAATTGTTCTCATGCACCTTAAGTTGTCGTGATGCATAGGCGATAACTTTTCCTCTTTGCATCAACACACATCCGAATCCTTGATTTGATGCGTCGCAGTATACGACTAAATATTTTGTCCCATCTGGAAGGGATAGGATTGGTGCACTACACAACATTTGCTTTAGCTTCTTGTTTGACTTCCCAGTTGAACTTCATATCCTTCTAGGTTAGTGTTGTAAACAGCTTGGCTATTTTGGAGAAATTCTCTATGAATTTTCGGTAATAGCCAGCAAGTCCTAAGAATTGACGCACTTATGTTGGCGTCTTTGGTGCTTCCCAATTCTTGATTGCTTCAATTTTGGAGGGTTCGGCATGAATTCCCTTTGTTGCTAACTACATGTTAAAAATTTATACTTCTCTAATCCAAAATTCATATTCGGAGAATTTGGCGTACAACTTTTCTTTTCTTAGTAGTTCCTAGATTATTTGCAAGTGTTGACCGTGTTCTTCCTTGGTTCGTGAATATATCAATATATCATCGATAAACACTATCACGAATTTATCCAAGTACGGTTTGCAAACACTATTTATGAGGTCCATGAACATTTTTGGGGCGCTGGTCAATCCAAAGGCTTAGCTAGGAACTTAGATTGACCATACCGAGTCCTAAATGTTGTCTTCGGAACATCGTCTTCTTGTACTCCGAGTTGATGGTATCCTGATCTGAGATCTATCTTTAATCTTCTAGAATCTTCAGGTGTTTTAGTCTATCAACCACTGTATCTAAGTATAGTTGTGCATCGGTCTGAACATAATTAAACATAGGTGATCAGTCTACGTTTAGTTGTGGTTCGGCCCATGTACAATAAAACTCGACTAAGGAGTTTGAGCTAAAACCTTGCATTGAATTCTTATCGAGGGTTTGAGTTTTCTATATTTTTGGGTTGTACATGTGTTCTCATCGCGGGACTGAGTTCATACATAACTCTATATCTTTGTATTTGTTGTATTCACGGGTATTATTAATTATTCTTTGTTACTTCAGGTCTAGCTGATAAGCCACCGGCCAGTCAGGACAGTCGGAGGGCAGGATCATTTTAGCATATAGCCGTTCTAAAATCCAGCAACCCAAGCGACATGTTTATCTTGTCACCGCTCCCGTAAGTAGTCCTTTAGTAGTATAATTAATAATACTTTATATTTGTAGGCTAAGGGATATACCTAAACCAAACAGAGTAAGCCCTAAACTATAGTCGTGCTTTCATAAGAAAGTACTAATTCACTATAGTTAATAGCTCTGATACCAATCTGTCACACCCCCGCCGTTGGCGGAAACACCGGGCAGTGTAACGTCATTTCTCGTATCATAGTTATCAACTTCCTGAAAACACATGCAATTTAAAATACGTCAACATAAAGTTGGTGAGTTCACAGGTTTTGACTCCATAAAATAATACATTTTCCAAGTTCAAAAGTATAGTTTTGAAAGTATCATTTTGACTCTCCAACGTTTAGTATATATATCCTAGGTATAAAATTTTACTTACCAAATAAGTAGTTTACCTATAAGTCTCCTATACTATGAATATAAGTATTTGTAATTCCATACAAACGAAAGTTGCTACGTATAATTCTTATTTCAATTCTATACGAGTATGTGTGTTAGGTATAATTATCTATTTAATATACAAGTAGTACCTAGGGTATAAGTAGGGGGAAACTTATACTTAACATTAATACTTGTATACGACAAAGTATAATGTTTCTAACAAGTTGCTACCATGAGTCTGTAACCGCTATTTGACAACAAAACCTCTGAAAAAACACACTCATAATTTACCATGAGAAACAATACACTCATGATTTACCATGAGAAACAATACCACACGCTTCATCGACCTCGGAACAATAACAAATAAAAGGAACGGATCGTCACTCGCTTGTCTTGGGTTGTAATTAACAACCACGAGTGGGGTCGTCAACCCGTATCTTATTCATACACGACTTCCTCGCTCACACGGGATTAACGGTTACAGGTCAGAGGACTTCCACTAAGATCCCCAATCTTAATTGATGAATGAGGTAGCTCATGTAGACTTTGACGGCGTTCTATAGTCCTAACAACAAAAGCATTTTCATGTCTAATACCCTAAGTTACTAGACTATGCTTTTAAACAGTACTCCCAACTTCATAGCATTTAGGCAGTATAACAGCTATAACTTGAAGTAAAACCAGGTTTTATCTTGACATAAAACCAATAACAACAACAACATATAACATACCAAGTTTTATCTTGTCATAAACCTAACAATAACAACATACTTTATAAATTAACATATAGAACATCCGAATATAACTTCAGACCTATATCGCACACAACATATATATAGAATCCTAAGTATAACTCAAGATCTACATTAGTATACTACTATAACAATAACATGCTAACAACTTTATGATAGTTGTATACTTTCGGATACGAAATAACTATATCCCGGTTATTATAACTATCTACGTTGATACTAATATACTATCATATAGACATAATAATAACGTATATATAATATTTAGCATGCGTTTTCCCCCAAAAATATTAGAAAGTGGGGCCGTGAGACTCACCTTAATAGCATGATTTTATGTAATCTAAGCAGAAACGGTCAGCGTACGAGGTCGTCGGGGCTCGGGATGCAAGAGGGCTTCAGCAAAGGAGAGAGGAGAAAGGGAAATGGTGTAAGGAATACCTATAGTCGGACCTGATATTTATAGTAAGGATTTTGGCCCCTCACAACGTGAGAAACTCATTGTTCACGTCGTGAGTTTCGAGCTTATCTCTTCGTAGACTTGCCATCCGTCTTCTAGCTTCCGAAGGTGGCCATATGACTCCTCACGTCGTGAAATATCAATGTTCACGTCATGAGTTTGGATCTTATCACTTCGTAGCCTCGTCACGAACCTTCTAGATCCGAAATGTGGCGTTTTGACTCCTCACGTCGTGAGTTTATGTGCTCACGTCGTGAGTTCAGTTGAATTAGGGTTTCTGACAGCTGAATCTTCGGAAGGTCGTAAATTTCACATACGAACTCCGTTTTTGACGTTCTTTATATCCGCGTGTAGGTATTTACAAGTACTACAACTCTCTTTTAGACTGCAATAGCTAATTCTAAGTCTATTTTTAATTCCTCTTTTTATAGAGATTTATAGTGTTCGGTTTATCATAACTTCTTCACGCGAAGTCAGATTTAGACGTTCTCTATATTTTTGGAATCGTATGGACGTATACTTTGAGTTGTATCATAAATTATGTATGAGAATTCATACTTTAACATGAATTACATAGTAAGTTTATCACATTACTATTTTAACAAAATCACATTTTCATTATTGGCATAATCACATGTGATTGTTTATTGACCTATTTTGACTGGTGTTACAAATCTATATATGTTATAGTTTCGTTGTTGAGTCCAATTTTAAAACAGAGTTGACTCCTATAGTTGATTTGTTTCTTCGACTACCAACCAATGCTCCACGTTCTGTGAATGTGTCATAAGGCGGAGAAAGGGGGTTAGTTCGTCAAAAGGAACAGGTGAAGATAAAGGAGTTGTTGTGGGAAAATTCTGGTCTACTCCAATTCCTACTTCACTACCAATGAAACTAGTGATGTCATCTTCAATAACAACTACAACGAAAGATCCTCAACTCAACGTTTATTTGTCAAAGTTGCAAAAGAAAGGGATATCTATTGGTAAGGGAGGTTCGAGTTCTATTGGTAAGGGAAAAGTGTTCATATTGAACCTTCTGCTAAAGAAAAGAAAAGATTGCATGCTATTGAGATGGAAAGGCTGAGATAGGTGAACAAAATCATGAATCAAAGAGTTAATGATCCTCCAGGTCTGAACAAAGGTGATCCAAACAAGACTTGGCTTTATGAAACAATCGAAATAGTAGTTCTTGAGAAAGTAGAAGAATTTTTGAAGAGGTCCAAGAAGAGTTATGATACAAAAAATTCGGACTTAAATCAACTTAATTTACCCATAAATCATTTGATGTTCGCATTTAGTAAGTTCAAGCTTGCTGAGAACTTCAATGACCAAGATGAATAAAAGAAGTTGAAAAATCGCTTTCATGCGGTTCATGGAAAAAGAGAAGAAGAATTTTGGTCTTTGGTGAAGATAGTGATAGTTATATCAATTATCCCTAATGTTTTGTTTGAAGGACTTATGCAAAACGGATGATACACAGTTTTTAGAGCTAAAAATGTAGAGTTTGAATTCACAATTGTTGATTTTCTGTTGATGATTCTCAACGACCTCATCACAGTTTCAATGATTTTGTGTGATGTGGATACTTCACAAGTTCCTGAGGAGAATCGGAATGCATTTGGCATTGGATATGCTCATATCAAAGTCTTCCTGGATTGATACTATTCTTATTTGGCAGAAACTAACATTGATCTTGCCACAACAATCAACAATTCATCGAAAGTTCCAAAGGCATTGGTGAAGGGGAAGCTTAATATTGATGAATTTGAAGATGGGAAGCTAAAAATGCGGATTTTGAATTCAGAATTATTGATTTTATGTTGATGAATTTCAACAACCTCATCATCGTTTCAAAGATTTTGTGTGATGTGGATACTTCACAAGTTCCTGAGGAGAATCAGAATGCATTTGGCATTAGATATGCTCATATCAAAGTCTTCCTGGATTGATACTATTTTATTTGGTAGAAACTAACATTGATATTGCCACAACAATCAACAATTCATCGAAAGTTCCAAAAGCATTGGTGAAAGGGAAGCCGAATATTGACGAATTTGAAGATGGGAAGATAATCCATAAACCCTTTGGCAATGTTTTCCAAGGAAAGAAAAACAGGGGAACTAAGAAGAAGTATCTCTTTGGTACTAATGATTTGGATAGGTACATGAACTCTCAGTTTTCGAATATTTTGCTTCGCATCAACAACCGTCAGAAAAACAATAATGAAGACAGGGCGTAGATTCGAAAGATCATTGTTTGGTGCATGGATATAAGGAGGGTGTTGTTGCAGACAATGAATACACTTACTTGAAGATTTGACTTTTCTGACAAAGGGGAAGAATGTTATGTCGAAAGTTATTGTGAGAGTCAACTGTAATATCTTTAGTCGAAAGTGTCTGTAAATAGCGAAATTCTACATGAATTTTGTTATCTTAATGTATTTACAAGGCATAAGATAGTTTTGTATTGTCATGTCTAGTCCTTGTATTTTTTGGCCGTGAGTACCCTATAAATAGGGTAAGTACTTAGAGGGTAGGGTAAGAACTTTTTTATAAGTCTTATACATTTGTACTCACATTCCCTCTATACATTTTCGGACATATATTAAGCTGAAAAATAGATCTTATTTAGATCTATGTGTTCTTACTTTCTTTTCTTATTCGACTGACTTAAACATATTTTTGAACTCTCTTCATGATGTTAGTTAACTATAAAGCGAATACATTAAGTTTCATGCCACGAAGATTAAAAAGTTTTAAAATGTTTGATATATCCCTATTGCACAACTCTCATTTGAGTCCAACCGTTGTAGTGCAGGATTTTGCAGTCAAATTATTGGTTAATCCTTGTTTCATGTAATTGTATTTGTAAGATAGTAAGTTGACGTTGGTAGAAGTTTCTTTCGCAGCTAATAGTAGGGTGCGGTGAGTATTCCAAGTGATCTTTGAAGAGTGCTAGAGTGTGTTAGTGTGAACACTTGCCTATGAGGAAATCTAAGGTGGGAATCTAGGCAATTGGTGGTGAGTTTTCTAAGCATATGGGTTTGCTGATACACCTAGCAGTGGTGGAGCTCCTAGAAAAGAGTTAAAGTATTCTAGTGCGTACATATTCATGTGAGGAATCCTAGAAAGAGAGTCTTTGAAGAGCGGTAGTGAGTGCCTGTGGGGGCGCGGGTATCAGAGGTTCATAGTGGTCATGTGTAGTGACTTAGGAACTTTGAGACAATTCTTGCAACATGTACGGATAGGTGTGGTAGGTAGTATGGGACTGTAAAACTGAAAGCACAAGATCCAAATGAGAATCAAGAAGGGTCGAAAAGGTTTCTATGGAGCTAGTGGAGGGTAGATAGTATGGTATAGCACTGGCATTAACTGCAGTCGTCTCCATCACTATCGGCATGTCGGCTATGATTGCTCATGATGAGTATGGTAATTTATTGGGCCTTAGTGTCCATGGCAGTTTGGGTCTAAATGGTGTAATCCTATGTGAGTTAGTTGATTCAAAGGTCTCGAGGACCTTGCTCGGATTAGTGCTAGTATGAGTTGCGGGACTCAAGAAGGAAGTCGTAGTGATGATTGACTTGAGGACTGCAACCTAAGTCTATGTGACCGGTGGTTTCAGATGTCATTTTCTATGACAAATTTGTGTTTTTCCAGTCTCTCGTGCTCGAGGGAGAAGATATCAGATGTGTGTTAGTTGAAGGAGATGGTATTCTCCTCATCAGTGTCTGCTGTAAGAGGGTAAAGTTTGGTTTGTAGTAAATCATCTCTATTTCGCAGCGAGGGAATTTTCGAAACTTGATAATTCTTATGGTTCGATGGTCAAGGTAAAGTTCATGTTGCAATTGAAATATGTCATGCATATTCGAGAAGGTCTGGTGTATCTGAGGAGACATCAAGTTGTTTCTACTTTTGGGTATGAGAGTTTTATAGATATTTAAGTTTTTGGGAGCTATGTTTTAAGCATCTGTAAGGGATTCTTGAAGCTTCAAAGAGGAGGATGAGGCTTTGGATCAATTCTCAAAATTCAAGTTTTATGTACATATGTTTAGTTTGTACGTGCCTCATTAATCTAATGGAATTATGATTAAATTTGCTAATTTTGAGTTGGAGATGCCGGGGAACGTGTTTGAGGTCTCCATATGAGATATAGAGTATCCTTATGATTATTATAAGGATCGTCTTTTGATGTGCTATGCGTTTTGAGATTCAAGTTGAGCATGTACCTAGGTAATTCGGTCTAAGGCTTTAATGTTGTCGGCATCGGTTGATGACGGTTCGAACACTAAGTGGGGTACAACAAGGTATTCTGCTTGGAGGATCATTAACCGGCCCGATTCTATGATTTCAGCACAATATGTTAGAGGAATCTATAGTTCAGGTATGCTAGATTTTGGTTCGGGATTATTGCCACATGTGGAAAAGAAGTGGGTTACCATCAAAGTGTATGTTGTTAGGAAGTTTCTTGTTGCGTTCCTCAATGATCCGTCAGAGTCCTCCATGGATGCAAAGAATTTAAGGTTTACACAGATCGTGGGTTTAGAGCAAGTTACCGTTAAGTATAGGTGTAACACCCGCAGATTTGGGCTAGTAAATTTAAGTATTATAATCGTTAAATTTGACTTTTTGATAGAAGATTATTTAGGATAAATAATCTTAACCAAAGTTATAGTTTATGTGATAAGGATTCCATGCATATAAAGAACGCCTAAATCTGACTTTGTAAGAGGAAGTTATGATTTTTCTAATATTTCAGCGCAGCAGTATACGTCTCTGAAACCGAAATTGAGAACGGTCGATTGTTAGGAAAAACAATCTAAACGAGAGTTGAAGATCTCATCAATACCAATCCTTTGATATAAAGACAGTCGAGAATGGATGTCATATAAGAGAGTTATGAATTTTTAACGGACTTTAACAGTCTAAGCCTGTTAAAAATATAACTTTAAAAATTAAGTCAAAATTAGTCAACGGGTCCTAAATCAAAGTTGTTCTCGTCGATAGCTACGCATGGATATAAAACTCGTCTGAGACGGAGCTCGTATGATAAAGATATGAATTTTCTAAGAAACAAAAATTCTCCATGTATGCCCGCACACACAGACAGCTTGCATCGCGTGCACTGTCGCTCCACCCAGAATACGACACATGATACCATGTAGAAAACGACACATCATCACTTCCGACCAAATGTGTGGCGCCTAGGGGACATATGTGCAGCGTGCAGTCCAAATTCAGCTATAAATAGTTGTCAAAATTCAGTCCATTCTTACACCCTCAAAACGTTTCTCTCTCGATTTCTCTCAAATTTTAAGCCCTTTCCTCCTTAAGTTTTTAGTCAGCGAAGCCCTACGGTGTCTGATAGCCGCTGAGTAGAAGCTCTCGAGTCATAGTTATGCATGTTTAATTCCCAATTTTCATTTGTATACTCTATAAGTTAAGCTACACTTATTTTATTCAAATTTAACCTTTAACTATACTCATAGTCTTTTTTATGAACATATAGATAATATTTACTAGTGATTCCAAGTCATTATAGTGATTGATCTATTGACGGGGATGATGTCTAGGCTGGATTTAATGAGTCGTTTAAAGTGGGATTTCCAAACAGTATACACTGTAAACCAAACGGATCCTACCTCCGATATGATCCTACATGGTTGTTCCATACTGGATAGATCTTGATATAGACATTGGAATTAGTGAGTAATCTACACTATCATTAGGCACCAGGAATGTAAGACTAAGAATTATTGAAATCTGTATCTATGTCACGTCTGAAGAAAAGTCAAGGAGTTTGGCGGAACGCTGCCGAATTATCCAGCCACCTACCTAAGTCAAGTGAGCGCATAGTTACTTTCAGCTTACACATAGATATCAAGTAATTAATATGCTTAACTTCTCTATGTGTTTACTAAATGAATTCCTGAAATATGTGCAAAATGAGATAATGATTTTACTAGAGGTAATTATATATTTAATTTACCAGACTTATATGGTATTCGGTAAAAAGGGTAGAGAGAAACCTAAAGAGACGAGATAGTAATTTGAAAGCTCAAGATATGAGATAAAAGCGGGAGACCATAAGAGAAATGAGACTAAGAGTAAGAGATCATAAGAGCTGAGACACTAATGGTGAGAGACCACGAGAGAAAGAGATATTAGTGATGAGAGACCACGAGAGAAAGAGATATTAGTGGTGTGAGACCACAAAAGAAAGAGATACCAATACCTTTGTACTACCGAGAGAAGTCATCTATGTAACACTTGGTCCAGGTGTGAAATAAATATATCAATTTTTAATTTTTTGGAATGGAACTCGACGAGTTGGGAGGCTCCGACTGTTATGTTTTATGTACTCTAACATTCCTATGATGCACATAGAACCCTAATGCTTTGGATCTAAGTTATCTCTAATTATACAAGCAATATTGGTTTCCAAAGCATGAAGCCTAAACTAGCATACAAAATTTGATATATAAATCATAAAACAAGTTAGAAGATTACCTTTTGATGTAGCTAGTAGAACTTTGGCCTTAAGAGAACATAGCACCCCAAGTGTTGTGCCTCAAACAAGTCACAAACACCAATAAACAACTAGATGGATATGAGAGAGGTTTACGTGACTCAAAATCGGATTCTTCCTCTTGGAATGCAAGTGGTTACGATTTTAGGCTTAGAGTTACATATATATAGTGTAGAATTCCAAGAGTCATGTGTAACCCTAATTCATATACTTAAGCTTATGATCCTTCACTTGATTTGGACTAACACTTCATGGACTAACCCATAAGCTTATCCCATCACAAATCAGTCATGGATCATTAGCCCAATCCATATGTATCAATTTAATTAGTCTCTTTTGATCACTAAATTACTTTAATTAGTTCTTGATCAATACTAATTAAATAATATGATTTCTTAATTAATATATTATACTTATAACATATCAATAAATCATAAATAACCTCTTTATCAAATATCCATCTATCAAATTGTTCTGGTGAAGGCAACCTGAAATGGACCATGCTACTATCGGGTCAAGTCCATACCAATTATAGTTATGGGCTTAGACACCTAATCCAACAGTCTCCCACTTGGATAAGTCTAATAACTATAATTGCCAATGCAACTTAATATCCGATTAGCAATCGTAGCTCTCAAAAAGCCGTTTTCGTACTCTGACGCGTCCATTAGATAAGGCATCATATAATCCTCTGTTCTTCAAGATATCGTGCGGACAAAGACATGGAGTAATGTCATACTCATTGTCCAACAGTTTGTTTCCCAATTTCTGACTTGTTTGACATAGAACTTAATTGAACACATCAATTGAGTCCTGACCGGGCCCGACACATAATTCAAAACAAAATCATCGAGGGGTCCAAGATATCGCTTTTAATCCTATTAGGATAAAAGGAACAGATAAACTTCGACTTATATGCTTGTACTAACTACTCGTTAAATCATAGACAACAACACGTTTTATAACATCAAGTTACTGATGTGTTTTCGCACTGTCAATGTACAACCAACTCATAATCAACAACTCATATATCTTGGTTTGAAGACTATATGATATTATCATCTCACAATCACTCGTGATAAATTCCATGAAGTGATTCATGTAAGTGTGGGTTTAGTCCAATACTCAAATCTTATTTCAAGAGCACTCATGAATGTTTGTAGCAAACTTTGCTATGTCTAACACCTTAGACAATCTTAAAAAAACCATTCATGACATTTACTTCCAAAGTATGATCGACTGTGGATGGTTTGGATAATCTTATAATTCTGGAAGTCAAAACATGTAAGATGAAACAATAGTAAACAATTGACACAATATAGTAACTTTACTTATAAATAAAACACATTTTATTCAATCATCAAATGTCAATTACATTTTAAACTATTACAAGTTTCTAAATATCTATCTAATCATTAAAAACTAATATCTTCCTTCAGCTCGATACTCCTAGCGTGCTGCAAGTTCTTAACCCTACTCAGTCTCTTCATAAGGGGATCTGCTAGGTTCTCCTCTGACGATACCCCCTTCATTACGAGGAGTCATTCTTTTACTCGATGTCTTATGAAGTGATATTTTCTGTCGATGTACCTGGATCTGCCATGATCCCTTGATTCCTTGGCTAAGGTGACCACACCCTCGTTGTCATAGAAAATCTCCATAGGCTCCTTTATACCTGGTACAACTCCAAGGTCTCCGATGAAGTTCTTTATCCATATCACCTTCTTCTACGCTTCACTTACTGCTATGTACTCTGATTCGCACATTGAATCAACTACAATCTCCTGTTTGGAACTTTTCCAAGTTACTACTCCTCCATTTAAAGTAAATATCCAGCCCGATTGAGAGTGTAAATTATCTTTGTCGGTCTGAAAGTTGGCGTCACTACACCCTGTCACTCTCAAGTTATCACTCCCACCGAGGGTAAGGACCCAGTCCTTAGTCCTCCGCAGGTACTTAAGAATGTTATTTACCGTAGTATAGTGAGCTTTACCAGGATTCCCTTGATATCTGCTAACCATGCTCAAAGCAAAGGCTACATGAGGGCGAGTAGAATTCATAGCATACATGATCGAGCCAACTGCAGAAGCATATGATATTCGACTCATTTATGCTATTTCAGCATCTGTAGTCGGACTCTGAGTCTTACTCAGTTTTGTATTACTCTAGATAGGTAATTCTCCTTTCTTGGAGTCTTCCATGCTGAAACGTTTCAACACCTTGTCCAAGTAGGTACTTTGACTAAGTCCTATTAGTCTTTTACTCCTATTTCTCAATATCCTTATCCCTAGAATATAAGTGTCTTCCCCAAGGTCCTTCATAGCGAAACACTTCCCAAGCCAGGACTTAACCGCCTGCAAGGTTAGGATGGTGTTTCCAATGAGCAGTATGTCATCCACATACAATACCAGAATGCTAACTATACTCCCACTAGCTTTGACATATACACAGGGCTCATCCTCGCTTCTCGAAAAACCAAACTCTTTGACTTTCTCATCGAAACAAAGATTCCACCTGCGAGATGCTTGCTTTAATCCATAAATGGATTTCTCAAGCTTACACACTCTATTAGGATAATTTGCATTGACAAAACCCTCTGGCTGATTCATGCAAACATCTTCAGCCAACTTCCCATTAAAGAAAGCGGTTTTGACATCCATTTGCCATATTTCATAATCATGAAATGCAGCTATGGCTAGCATAAACCTTATAGATTTAATTTTAGCCACCGGTGAGAAGGTCTTATCATAGTCAACTCCAGGAGTTTGAGTAAAGCCCTTCGCAACCAATCATGCCTTATAAGTGTGTACATTCCCATTCATGTCGGTCTTCTTCTTGAAGATCCATTTGCACCCGACCGTCTTACGACCTGGTACATTCTCAACCAAGTTCCAAAATTGATTGTCATACATGGACTGAATCTCGTTGTCCATTGCCTCTTTCCATTTTGTAGACTTGGGGCCTGCCATGGCTTCCTTGTAGTTGTTAGGTTCATCCAAATTTACCACTGTACTATCACTGATAAATGTATCACCTTCAGT
The DNA here is from genome assembly GCF_052849685.1 of Lactuca virosa. NCBI lineage: Eukaryota > Viridiplantae > Streptophyta > Magnoliopsida > Asterales > Asteraceae > Lactuca > Lactuca virosa. The sequence continues at coordinate 146,670,617 of NC_136433.1, forward strand.
GGTAATATGGAAACCATAAAACTCAGGTGCCATTCTAACTCTACTAGAATGCGTCAGAGGTAAGGACTCGTCAACTAGTTCAACTGGAGTTTCCTCCTCGGGTTGAGCGCTAGTGTTTGAGGTTCCTTCATCACATAACTCTTGAAGCTCCTCGAGGTCAATTTGCCTCCCACTATCCACTTGGCATATGAGTTTTCTTTCGCGGAAAACCCCTCTCCTCGCAACGAAGACAACATTGTCACTCGGTTTATAAAATATATATCCAAAGGACTTATGTGGATAGCCGATGAAAATACAACGCTCACTACGAGGTTCGAGCTTGTTGTGAGTCTCTCGTCTTACGAAAGCCTCGCAACCCCAAACCTTGATATGTGCCAACGAGTGAACATTCCCTGTCCATATTTCGTGAGGTGTTTTGGCAACCTTTTTATTTGGGACTAGATTAAGGATATGGGCGGCAGTCTCTAAGGCATACCCCCAGAATTAGATGGGAAACGAAGCTTGACTCATCCTGGAACGAAGCACGTCCAACAAGGTTTGATTGCGCCTCTCAGCCACACCATTAAGCTGTGGTGTCCTAGGTGGCGTCAATTGTGAAACAATTCCACATTCCTTAAGGTAGTCGTGGAACTCGATACTAAGATACTCTCCTCCTCGATCGGATCGGAGCATCTTTATCTTCCTGCCCAATTGATTCTCCACTTCTTGTTTAAACTCTTTGAACTTACAAAGGTTTCTGACTTATGCTTGATTAAGTAGGTATACCCATATCTGCTATAATCATTAGTAAAATTCACATAGAAGCGGTTAGCATCCATTGTGGTGGATCTGAAAGGTCCACACACATCTGTGTGTATGAGATCCAACAAACCGTCACCCCTTGCACACGAACCAGTGAAGGGTGACTTGGTCATCTTTCCAAGCAAACAAGACTCACATGTGTCATCCGACTTTAAGTCAAATGACTCCAATACTCCATCCTTTTGGAGTTGGGCTATGCACTTCTTGTTGACATGTCTAAGACGACAATGCCATAAGCATGCTTTATCCAAACCATTGGATGAATCAATATGCAACACATTATTTCCTAAGTTATCTACAACCATCACAATTTCATATATACCATTACAAGGAAACGCTTCAAAATAAAATTTACCATTATAATAAGCATTAATACTACCAATCTCATTATCAAATGAAAAAGTAAAACCTTGTTCATACAAACCATGAAAGGAAATAATATTTCTCGCCATATCAGACGAGTAGCAACAATTATTCAAATATAAATTTAACCCACTACTAAGCAATAAAGAATAAACTCTAATCTTGGTGACAGGCAACTTTTTCCTATTCTCCATGATCAAGTTCATCTTCCCGTGCTCCACATCCCTACTTCTTTTAGACCCTGCAAATCAAAACAAATGTGAAAACCACATCCGGTATCAAGGACCCAAGAATTAGCATGTGATGAGTTATTAGACAAAATAGTATAAATACCTGCAAAGGAGGGCTTGATCTTCCCATCCTTTATGTCCTGCAAGTATTTAGGGCAACTTCGTTTCCAGTGTCCTTTTTCATGACAATGGAAGCACTCTGCTTCCTTTGGATTTGAGGAGGGGGTAGCAGAACCACTTGTGGACCCAATAGAAGAGGGTCCAACATGGGAGTTTACCTTGTGGATCTTTGAGGAAGCTTTCCTCTTCTTTCCCTTCCCATGTTCAATTGCCAAGACAGGGGCAGTAGCAGTAGGAGTCGGTACAACAGATTTTCCTTTCAAACTGCTTTCAGCAGTTCTCAAAAGACCTTGAAGCTTTCTTAAAGTGACCTCCTCCTTGTTCATATGATAAGTCATACGAAACTAATCATAACAAGAAGGAAAAGAGTGTAGAATAATGTCAATGGCCAAGTCTTCATCGAAGTTGACATTCAATTTCAGCAAGCGGTCCACAAACCTTTGCATCTTTTGCAAGTGGGCCGTGATAGACTCTCCATCCTTCATTTTCGTGGTAACAATGGAGGCAATGATTTCATACCTTTCCTGGCGAGCACTTTGATGGTACCTTTCCATCAAATCTTGGTGCATTTCATAAGGCCAAAAGTCCCCATAGGACTTCTGAAGCTCAGCAGTCATGGTAGCAATCATAATACACGACACCTTTGTCGCGTCCCACTCATGAGTCTTATACTCAGCAATCTGTTCGAAAGTAGCAGTGTTTTCATCAATCTCCTTTAGCTCTTTATCGAGGACATATTCTTTGTCCTCGTAGAGAATAGCCATGCAGATGTTTCGAATCCAATCATTGAAGTTCAATCCATCAAAGATGACTCTCCCATATAGGTTCATGCAGGAGAAAGAGCCGGAAGGGATTGGGTTTGAAGCATTGTTTGAAGTAGACATCTGAAAAGAAAGACAAGGTTTAGATTAGATGAGGATCCTTAATATAACACCCAAAATGAAATATTAAGGCTAGGACCCAACACAATATTCTACAATTCGGAAGAGGGATGTCGTAAACCAATTGTAAAATATTTGAAGGTAGATAAATTACGATTTACCAATTTCCACCATGAAAAACGAAAAAGAAGATTTAGGTTTTAAATGAATTGAAATTCCTAGATTCTATTGAGATTCATTGAACTTTTCAATGGCATGTTTGAATCTCGATTATTCCATTCAACTTTGTGACTGGGATACCGAGGATCACAAACAAGGTGTGGATAACAATACAAATGTTCTTGGTACTCTTAATGTACATATCACTTGATCAATGTGCCGGTTAACCACACACGCTCTATTGATCCATGATTAACATCAAACTACCCTTTGCCACCCTTATTAGTCCCAAATTAGTGTGTCGGTTAACCACACATGCTCCACTAACGACTTAGCAAGGTGCAAAGTGAAATTTCCATGGAATAGCACCATTTTCACATTTTTCCTAAAGTAACTAAGATTGGGAATTTATAAAAGTTTAGTTAATTTATACTATCATTATACTTATTAATGAGGATTAATGTCGTATCCTACCCGTTCGGCTAACGACCCTCCACTAGTCAAGAGTGCGGTGGGTAAGAGTAGATACCCAATGGCGGTCATATTATAGGTCGCTTCCTTAAACACCCCTTATAGACTAGCTTCGTGAATGAGGCCTACTAACGGTAAGACTGACTTGAGTTATATATATATATATATATATATATATATATATATATATATATATATATATATATAAGTATTAAACTTTAATATTATAATAGTATAGGGTTGAATTTTAAACTTTTAAAAATCTAGGGTTTGGAATTGAAGTTTCATAAATGAGATTTTTCAAATTCCAAAACTTGAGGGCAAGTTTTGAAACTCTTCAAAACCTCTTTAGTTTTAGAATTTATGTTACATAAAAGAGACTTTCCAAGCTCCATAACTTGAGGACAAGCTATGAAACTCTTCAAGAAACATTTAGATCAATTTAACTAATAATATTATCATATAATTTATCATTTACCAATTGACCTAATATTATTCATATAATTTCAAAATTTACAAATTATTAGTTTTTCACAAAATCAAGTAATTATCTTAAAATTTAACAATGATTATGTTATTGGATGGGGATAAACATTGCCATATCAGTAAAATCGAATTTTATGAACCAAAACAGTTTGTGGTATTGATCCTAATCCAAAACAGGCCAAAAATTCAAAAATTTTGCCATCTGATGTTCCAACTCGTCGAGTCCCATTATGGACTCGTCGAGTTAATCATCATATGATCCAACTCGTCGAGTTCCATGATGGACTCGTCGAGTTGGCCCTGGCAGAATCCAGAAAAGCAGTTTTTTCAGCTTTGAAAATTACACAATTGCATCAATATAATAGAAAACAACCTAGCTCTGATACCACTGTTGGGTTTTATGTACTCTAACATTCCTATGGTGTACGTACAACCCTAATGCTTTGGATCTAAGTTATCTCTAATTATACAGGCAATATTGGTTTCCAAAGCATGAAGCCTAAACTAGCATACAAAATTTGATATATGAATCATAAAACAAGTTATAAGATTACCTTTTGATGTAGCTAGTAAAACTTTGGCCTTAAGAGAACTTAGAACCCCAAGTGTTGTGCCTCAAACAAGTCACAAACACCAATAAATAACTAGATGGATATGAGAGAGGTTTAGGAGACTCAAAATCGGATTCTTCCACTTGTAATGCAAGTGGACACGATTTTAGGCTTAAAGTTACATATATATATAGTGTAGAATTCCAAGAGGCATGTGTAACCATAATTCATACACTTAAGCTTATGATCCAACACTTGATTTGGACTAACACTTCATGGACTAACCCATGAGCTTATCGCATCACAAATCAATCATGGATCATTAGCCCAATTCATATGTATCAATTTAATTAGTCTCTTTTGATCACTAAATTAATTTAATTAATTTTTGATCAATACTAATTAAATAATATGATTTATCAATTAATATATTATACTTATAACATATTAATAAATCCCAAATAACCGCTTTCTCAAATATTCATCTATCAAATTGTTCCGGTGAAGGCAACCCGAAATGGACCATGCTATTATCGGGTCAAGTACATACCAATTATAGTTATGGGCTTAGACACCTAATCCAACACCAACTCGTCGTGTAGAGAGCATTCCAGCCGCGTATCTTTTAGGTTTACTCAACGAATTGGAAGGTCCTAACTCAATGAGTTGAAGGCTGAACATGAAACCCTAAATTTTTAGGGTTTGCACCCTATTTAAATGTAACATCCCGATATTTTCTGTTTGTAAAGTCAACTCTAGTCAACCAAAGTCAAACAAAGGTCAACTAAAGTCCTTCTTATTGTTTGGGTTTTTATTTGGATTATAGTAATAAACTTTATTTGCTAAAATCCTTAAAATATCCATAGTTGAATTTAGAAGGAAAGGGCTTAAAAAATGAGGAACTTCGCATCTTATTCCTTCGCTTCGGACCGCAAACACTTCGGGCCGCAAAGAGTTTACTGTCGTACACTCTTCGGACCGTAAACTCCTCGTAGCCGTAAACGAGGCTTCGGCCGTAAACGACTTGCCGACTTCGGACCGTAAACCCCTCGGCCCTGAACCCTCGCACATATATATAGATTTCCTTCATTTTTCACCATTTCTCACACTTTTACCTCAAGAAATCCAATTCTCTCTAAACTATCATCAAGATTTACACCTTGATCTTCAAATAAGTAAGTGTTTCTCCTATTTTATTAGTTGATACCTTGCTTAATCTAGTGAAACCCTATGATTTCATCCATGAAATCATCTCTTTTTCTTAGATCTTCAAGAACACCAAGAACACACACTAGATCTTTAAACCGTGAACACCTCATTCAAGCTTCAAAACGTAAGTATTCTTCCATATGCTAGTTATCCTATAGAAGCTCTTAACTTACGCCCTTGAAAACAACCATTTCCAAGAACAATAAGAGTTTACGGCCATGAGCATCTCCCTTGACCGTAAACTCCTATGAAGAACATCCATGGCCGTACACTACATGGGCCGTACACATCATGGCCGTACACTCCTTTAAGTGGCCGTAAACCCCTTTAGTACAATCACATGTGCTTGTAACACTTAAATTCAAGTGTTTCCTAGTCCCTAAAGTGGTTTCCTATCATAATTAGTTGTGATATACACTAATTATATCCAGAAATGTATCGTTATATGCTTAATAGGATCCGTTGTGTTCAAGACTTCACTTGACACTTAGCATTCTACGCCGATCTTACATTTGAATAACTTACAACAAGTGAGTTCATACCCCCGTATTTTCATAGTTTTTACTATTTTAAGGAGGGGGAATACAAGTCTAACACAAAGTTTTTGTGTTATAAACAAGTGATTTCAAATATCCTATCAAATGGATTTCAGTTATCATCAAATCAAATGGTTTTCAATGATTGTTTCAAAACGACATCAAGTCACCAAAATGGATTTCAAAATATCAAAATTCTTTTAAATGTTTTTATAAACTTATATTTCTCCCAAAAATCATACTAGTATATATATATATATATATATATATATATATATATATATATATATATATATATATATATATATATATATATATATATATATATATATATATATATAAATAAGATTTAAAGGCTTAGGACTGATAACCCACTTTGGTTCCTTTTCCTTGTTTGGATGTGGGATTACAAGTCTCAGTTATTTGTCCGAGTGTCATTTAAATTTTACTTATATATATTTGTATATGTATACAAGTATAAAAGTTAGTTCATTAAGTTCAATTACCCTTTGTAACATGTTGAGCAAGGGGTTACATTGATGAATACTCGTTATCAAATCAGAAAGTATATATAAATTATAATAGGTATAATTTATGATTCATAGAACATTAATTCACGATTCAAGTATACTAGAGTACATTGTTTTAAAATGGCAAAGGTTTGATTCAAAACTATTCAAGGGTATACATTCTTTCAGATACATGTTAAGGATACTAATTCAAGAACATACTATCAATCATTTATTTCAGAATGATTGGATTTTCATAACTATTATACAAGTAACGTTTATATGCTTTTATGAGTCAAGTAGTACAGGTTGTTTAATTCATTTAAACAACATAGTTAAAGTCCTGACATTATAACCAGAATCTCCAGCAGGGGATCGAAACAATGTGTGTATAGATCTATATTGGGATTGACAACCCCGCACTCGGACTGCTAGCTACAGTCAGGCATATACGCTTATGAGTGACAAATTGTTATCAACAGCTTTCAGCTCAATCATAGCGTCAGGTCAGGCCATCTAGTCAGTATGGTTATAATAACTCATTAAAGATATTAACAATACGTTAGTGTATAATTAACCAAACTAAAATACATTTTCAAAGTACTAGTTTACAAGATACAGTTTACAGTATTACATTACAGTTTACAATAACAGTTGATGAAACCAGACACACTCTCAGATACAAGTTTACAAAAGGACTACAAATACAAAACATTGGTTTACAATTAGAAGAGTTTTATGTAACTAAAACTACTTTTCATATACAGCAGAAAATATAGGATTTTCTGGAAACAGTTTACATATTCAAGAAACAGAAAACATTCTTTCAAAACATAAATACTTATGCACTCACTCAACTTTTTGTTGATACTCTCTTTTCAAATTACTTGTATTCTCAGGGAACCAGTAGACAGGTACACCCCGAGCTTTTGAGAAGATGGAGCTATTTATGTCTTGTCTTCTTCTTTTGTATAACTATTTGATTTCAGTATACAATGATGAAACATATGTAAATACTTATACTTTTTAAATACAGTGGTTGTTTGTATTCTGATTAATATAATGCATGTGTTGTGATACTACAAATGAAGTCCTCCACCCCCGGACGTTTTCGCCGTCTGGTTTGGGGGTGTGACAGATTGGTATCAAAGCATTGTTTATAGTGAACTCAGTATATCAATCCATAAAATATATACAAATTATAAATACATTTGGGGCTAAGAGCTCTAACTACAAGTATACTTTTAAAAATTGAAGTATTTTTACAAGAAGTAGACTAACACTCAAACTTACAAGTACAGTATCATAATCATAAGAACTTAAAAGTATTTGGATGTTGAACATTACAGTCAAACCTAGGCCGTTATGTAATCATATATGGGATTAATATAGCCTGATCAACTATATTGATTTGAGATATGACCAACATGTGTTTGGGAGTGATAGCGGTGTTCTGGCATGTCTAAAACTTACCAACCATACATATTCAGAAAAACTCTAGAACAGAACATAAAGATTAAAATACTATAGGGGTATTTTAGGCACTACATTCTAAAAACAAACATGTGAAAACAATAGAACAATTAAGGGTAGAACTATAAATATTAAGGGTATATTACAATTATATATAATTAAAGTTGTATAGACTTAGAATATGTGATCTAGCTTCGTTTCCTGTTCCTTGTTTGGTTCTGGATTTAGAGCCGGGTCATTTAATCAAAGGTCGATTATACCCAAGTTATATATAATTAGTATACACTTTATAGTTATAGTAATACCTAGAACAGGTCATACTGAATACATTATTTGTTAACTGTAGGTCTCTTTTGTAGAAACTTATATACTTGATCAATGGTTACTAACTATATTCTATATCTCTTATCCCTATTCTCGCTTAGATAACAATGGCTAGATTTCACTTATCAGGAGACCCGTACTTCCCCGGTCAAGAACAAGATGCAGAACCAGAAGAAAATCACGAAATTCCCATAGATGATGATTTTGCAGAAAATTTTCCTGAAGACAATGATTTCGAATTAGAAGCCTATAATCCACCACCAGTAGCCCAAAATCCTAACCCTCATCCGGCTTTCCAAGGCCCAACGCCTCTGTGGGTGGAAAGTTTGGAAACATGAAGTCAAGAGCAGGGTCAACCCATGCCATACAACGGAGACAGAAGCTTTTACAACCTGAGCGAAGGAGGCTCAGCAGACAGAGTCCTGCCAATTCTAGTCTGCAGGGTTACTCGAAATGAAATTCAGGATAGGATAGCCATCAACCGAATCAGGGAAGTGGATGCCAATGCGGGAGTTAATACAGTCCGCATTCTTCGTCTTGAATATGCTCGCGAGAGAGCTACGAGGGACAATGAGTTTCTGCTGCAAGAATTAGTTGAAACTCGAGTTGAAGTCATAGAACTCCGAGCACGTCTGACAGTTTATGAAAGACATCTGCTTGCTGTGGAGCTTCAGCTGCTGAGCTGAGGTTACGTTCAAATGATACCCGTCGCCAGTAGAAGATGCTCTACTCGTATCCTATTCACTCTTTTGGTTGTAGTTAAGTCTATGGATAGGTTCTAGCGTTATTTTTCATGTTTTTCAGTAAGACCACGAAAATTTTATTTTCGGTAGGTCTGTATGATGTCGATATTTTCCCAGAATTTGGTGTATTGTAGACTTGTTTAGGGTCCAGTTTTCCATACTTTATGTACTCAATATGCCAATTTAATCGACATGCATTTTCATAGTCTTTGAAAAATAACCATTCAATTTCATATCATTCTGTTACAAGTTGTACTTGTCGTAGACTTCTATTTCCAATTCATTACAAGATTCATGTTGAACTATATGTTTTAGTTCATAGATATAAAAATTCATATTCACTCTTAATATCTTACCATCTTTATATCTTTTGACTTTTATAGAAAAAGATGCCTCCTCGTAGAAATCCAAGACGTAACACTATTAATGAAGCGTCGGTGCCACCTCCGCCACCAAATCCTCAGTTCGACCCCGCTATGTTCCAAGTGGCGGTCATGGCGGCTGTAGCTTCTGCCATGTCTCATATCAATACTCCTGGTGCTAGTGGGTCGGGAGCTGGTACAAATCCTTCTAACCATGGCGAGAGTCATGGGCACTCACGAGAGTGCACTTATAAATATTTATCCAATGCCAAACCCAGGACCTTTAATGGAACTGGAGGAGTTATGGCATTAAGACAGTGGATAGAAAAGACAGAAGCAATTTTTGAAATCTACTCCTATCCAGAGAGCAGCAAGATCAAATTCGTTGCTTGTACTTTTTCGGAAAGAGCTTTAACATGGTGGAATGGCCATGTTAAGTCACTTACTCTGGTAGTGGCTAATTCGATAAGTTGGGAGAACTTCAAAGCCATGTTAATGCGGGAATACTGTCCACGAGGGGAAATTCAGAAACTCGAACAGGAACTTTGGGGTCTTACGATGGTTGGATCTGACATATCAACCTATACTAGTAGATTCTGTGATCTGGCAATTCTGTGCCCGGATATGGTTGCTCTGGAGAGCAAGAAGATTGAGAGATATATTTGGGGTCTGTCACCCCAAATTCAGTCAAGTGTTTTAGCTTTGAGGCCTGTTACTTTTGACAGTGCCAAAGAGCTGGCACAATCTCTTATCGACCACGGAGCCCATCAACACTTAGTGGTTGTTGTACCAGAACAACCGAAGGGAAACAACAGCAACAACAACAATGACAACAACAACAACAAGAAGAAGGGTAGGAACAAGAGGAAGGTCAAGTTTTCATAGGATTCCTCAAAGAAGCAACAACTAGTTACAGTCAATGCTGCTATTGTACCTGCTGCTGTTCCTATTAACCCTGCACCAGCCAAGCCTTATGCTGGTAATCTCCCCAAGTGCAACAAGTGCAATTACCACTATAATAGGAATTGTCGGGAAATACAATTTCGTAACTGCAACAGAAAAGGGCATACTGCCCGATTCTGTAGAGCACCACCCCAACCACATAACTAAGTACCTGCTGCTGGAGTAGGTCAAGCGTGCTACCAATGTGGTGAAGTGGGGAATTTCAAGAAAGATTGTCCTAAAGCTGGAAATGCTGGTGGAGTTGGGAGAATTTTAGCCTTGGGTCATGAAGAAGTAGTGGCAAATCCCGCAGTGGTCACGGGTACATTTCTTCTCAACAACACTTATGCATGCATTCTATTTGATTGTGGTGCTGAGAAGAGCTTTGTGGGTCATAATTTCAAACACTTGCTAAATCAAAACTCCCAACCATTAAAAGAAACATTCATAGTCAAAATGGCTAACGGGAAATCCGAATCCACCAACGATATATACATAGGATGTACTCTTACCTTGAATAACTTTTCGTTCCCAATAGACCTTATGCCGGTCTCTATCAAAAGTTTCGACGTCATAATAGGTATGGATTGGTTGTGTCCTAACCATGCTGACATCCTATGCTATGAAAGAGCCATTCGTTTGAACTTGCCAACTAACGAAACTCTTGTTATTTACGGCGATAAACCCGGAATGAACCTCCAGATCATTTCTTGCATCAAGGCACAGAAGTACCTTCGTAAAGAGTACTGTGCTTTCTTAGCTCACGTGGTAGACAAAAAGCAAGAAGTGAAAGACATAGCGAGCATTCCTGAGGTCTGCAACTTTCCCGACGTTTTTCGCGATGATCTTCCAGGAGTGCCTCCCGAACGACAAGTCGAATTCCAAATCGACTTAACTCCAGGGGCTACCCCTGTAGCCAAATCTCCCTATCGTCTTGCACCTTCTGAAATGCAGGAATTATCCAGCCAGCTTAACGAACTCCTTAGCAAAGGTTTCATAAGACCAAGCTTCTCACCCTGGGGAGCACCGGTCTTGTTCGTGAAGAATAAGGATGGATCATTCCGTATGTGCACAGACTACCGCAAGCCAAATAAACTTACCATTAAGAATTGATACCCTCTGCCTCGCATTGACGATCTGTAAGACCAACTTAAGGTGCGAACTACTTCTCCAAAATAGACTTAAGATCAAGGTATCACTAGTTACGGATTTTGGAGAATGACATTCCCAAAACCGCGTTCAGAACTCGTTATGGTCATTATGAATTCGTAGTGATGTCATTTGGATCGACGAATGCACTTGTTGTGTTCATGGATCTAATGAACAGAGTGTGTCGTCCATTCCTGGACAAATTCGTTATAGTCTTCATTGACGATATCCTTATCTACTCAAGAAGTGAAGAGGAACATGGCCAACATCTTCGTCAAGTATTGTAAACTCTTAGGTCAGAGAAACTCTATGCGAAGTTTTCAAAGTGTGAATTTTGGATCAGGAAGGTTGAATTCCTAGGTCACGTGGTCAGTTTAGAAGGAATACACGTCGACCCTTCCAAAATTAAGGCAATTGAAAACTGGTCAGCACCCAAAACACCTACAAAAATTCGTCAATTCTTAGGTCTTGCTGGATATTATCGCAGATTCATCCAGAATTTCTCTCAAATAGCTAAACCTCTTACCACCCTGACGCAAAAGGGTGTAACTTTTAGTTGGGGAGAAAAACAAGAAACAACATTCCAAACGCTGAAACGAGCTTCGTGTAGTGCACCAATCCTGTCTCTTCCTGAAGGGACAAAGGATTTCATAGTGTACTGTGATGCTTCTAATCAAGGGATTGGATGTGTTCTTATGCAAAGAGGAAAGGTTATATCCTATGCCTCAAGACAGCTAAAGATACATGAAGTCAACTATACAACACATGACCTTGAACTAGGAGCAGTACTATTTTCTCTGAAGATCTGGAGACATTACTTATATGGCACGAAATGCACAGTATTCACGGACCATAAAAGTCTTCATCACATCTTCGATCAGAAAGAACTGAACATGAGACAACGACGATGGGTGGAGCTACTGAACGACTACGATTGTGAGATTCTTTATCACCCTGGTAAAGCTTACGTAGTAGCTGACTCCCTTAGCAGAAAAGAATACTCGGGACGCCGAGTAAAGTCGTTGACCATGACAATCCATTCACATTTGTCCACACGGATCTGAGAGGCTTAACTCGAGGCCTTACAACCTGAAAACATGGCAGGTGAAACCTTGAGAGGAATGGATAAAAACTTCAAAGTCAGGGGTGATGGAGTCTATTGTTTCATGAACCGGATCTGGACACCAAAGTCCGGTGGTTACAGAGACGTGGTCATGAATGAAGCACACAAAACCCGATACTCCATTCATCCAGGTTCAGACAAGATGTACCTAGACCTCAAGAAACTATACGGTGGCCAAACATGAAGGCCGAAATTGCTACCTTTGTGGGCAAGTGCCTTACTTGTGCCAAAGTCAAGGTAGAATACCAGAAACCTTAAGGTTTATTGCAACAACCTGAAATCCCTGAATGGAAGTGGGAGCGGATTACAATGGATTTCATAACCAAGTTACCCAAGGCTTCGGGTGGTTATGATACTATTTGGGTAATCATAGATAGATTAACCAAATTCGCGCACTTCTGTGACAACCCAAAATTTCTATTCTGTACAAATATTCACTTCAATAGGAGTCAAAACTGTTTCTGCTAATTTTCAAGCTTTTTGGAATAAGTTTGAGTATTTGAAGATTAGTACTTCAGGAGATAACATGAGAGAGGATGCCCTAGGGTTTATTGTGCAACAATATTATTCCAAAACTCCAAGAGTTTGGAGTTTACGGCCTAAACAAAGGTGTTTACGGCCGTAAACCCTAAAAGGGGGTATAAATATGACACTTAGTCATATTTTACCATTTTTCACATTTTCAAGATCCAAATCTCAATTCTCTCTCAAGTATCATCCAACATTTCTTCAAGATCTTCAACTTGTAAGTGTTTCTTACCCGAATAAGTTGATATATACCTTAATCTAGTGATCTAACATGATTCCATCCGTGAAATCATTCCAAAAGTGTAGATCTTCAAGTTTCACCAAGAACACACACTAGTGTTCTTGGACTTTTAGCACCTTTTCAAGCTTCTACCTAGTAAGTACTTATATCCTAGAGTATTATAGAGCTTGTTACACTTCTAAACATCAAGAAAACACCGAAGAAACCAAGGATCAAAGGTGTTTACGGTCCAAGATGTTCTTGGACCGCAAACCCCAAAAAGGGTGCCAAAATGTGCCCTAGTCCCTTCTAAGCTTTGGAAACTAGCCTAGATCCCTTCCTTGATGTGCTTAGTACTTGAAAACATCAAAAGACCATAAACCATTTGGGTTTACGGCCGTAAACCCAAAGAGAAATGGTCCAAGGACCGTAAACTCCTAAAAGGAGTGAAATGGTGCCCTAATCTCTTCCTAAGGCTTAAACATGAAGTAGGAATGCTTCTTGTGATCTTTAAGGCTTCAAAACACAAGAGGGTCAAAGAAACATGAGTTTATGGCCGTAAAGTCATGGGTTTACGACCGTAAACTCAATTAGTTATGGTCACAAAACTGTAAACTCAAATAAAGGGTTCCCTTGAACCCTAAACTCAATAGCAATGTCCTACAACACTTAGATGCAATCCTTAGGACTTATAGCACTTAAATAAGGTGTTTTACATGCCCTAGAATGTCTTAACTTTGTTAATTAGTTGTTTAAAGACTAATTGGATACATATATGTGATATTATATGTTAACTAGGATCATCGTGTGTGTACAAGTCTTCACTTGACACCTAGCATCCTATACATTTCGTTCATCCAAACCACTCACTACAGGTGAGTTCATACCCCTTAATTAACCTTTTAAATGTTTTTATATGTTTTTATGGGGGGGAATACAAGTTAAATTCTTATAGTCATTATATCAATCACATGTGATTAATGACTACCAAACTAGTGGATTTCTTACTTTTCAAACTGTGTTTTCAACAAACTACTTTTCAAACGGTTTTATCAAACTCTTTTGCATATCAAATACTTTACTTAAACTCTTTTACATGTCAAATACTTTTAATTCAAATCTTTTACACTTATATTTTGTTAAATGTATATCTTTATAGATATAGTTATATAAGTAGGATTGAAAGGACTTAGAACTGATAACTCACCCTACCTCCTGTTCCTCGTTTGGTTGTGGACTTAGGGTATCGGTTATTTTTCTGAAGGTCGTTTGAATCCTAGTTATATATTATGTATATGTATATAGATATAAAATTTCCTTCTTTCCATTTGAAACCTTTGGGTAACAAAGGCATACAAACATGTTCATATACACAAACAACATTACTAGTAAACTATAATAGGTATAGTTTAGGAAGATACTATTACTAGCACAATGAATCATACAATGAGTCAGTTCATTCATGAATAATACATAGTGATGAGAAACAAACATAATACATAGTGATGAGAAACAAACATAATACATAGTGATGAGAAACAAACATAATACATAGTGATGAGAAACAAAGATAATACATAGTGATGAGAAACAAACATAATACATAGGTATGAGAAACAAAACATACAGGCTAGACAGAGAAAGAACACACAATACAGCTAGCACATACATATACAAATACATATACATTACTTACAGTTATGTGAGCCATTTAACGGGGGCATCGCACTACCTGTCATGACCCGTTTTGTATCCAGAATCTCCTTAAGTGGAGAGCGTATGAGTTTGTATATAGATCTATACTGGATTGACTATCCTACACCTTGTTGCTCACTACAGTGGGACTTGCAAGTCTACGGGTGCCAAACGTCATTTCTTACGACGTCTTACATCATCATTTTTCTATGAGTCGGTAGCAGGGTACAGGCCGATCACATGGTACTTTAAATAATAATTGGTTTAAGGTAGTTAGTACAACAGTAGTTACTTAATACAACACTACAGTACTATTTCATTTTCCCATTACATTCACTTTGTGAACATTCACACAATGCACTGTAATGTAAAAACTATATTTTTGGTTAATGATAGTCAGATTTGGGAAAATACATGCTCTTACAAGAGACACACACACAGACACTAGATGCCTTGGTAGAAGGCTACTGTTAGTAGGAAACATAGGGTTTTCTAGGAGAGTTCAAAACATCATACAAAACATCTTACAAAACATCTTACAAATACTTTCGTACAAATACAGATATTAATATACTTATGATCTCAGTAGCTTTAAAGCTGATACTCGCTTTCAAAATAACTTGTATTCTCAGGTCACTAGTAGACAGGTACTGGAGCCAGGTTTTGAGAAGATGGAGCTCGTTCAAGACTCATCTTTCGTTTTGAATTATATTTTGGTGTCTATTAAATTTGGCAAGACATACTTGTATTAAAATTATATGATTAATGCAATGGATGATGTTGTTGTTTGTTTACTACTATTCATTGTTGTGATACTGTACATGACGTCCTCCGCCCCAGAACGTTTCTGTTGTTCTTGGTTTTGGGGTGTGACAGATTGGTATCAGAGCATTGTTTATAGTGAATTGAGTATATCAACCCATAAAAGATATACAGACTATAAATACAATAGGAATTAAAATACTCTGATAAAGAGTTTATACTTTTAAATAATAAAATATTTAATTAAGTATACATGCCTACATTCATACTAAAATCAGTGTCACTAGGACAGAACAAAAGTATTACGATTGTTAGGCAGCACAAG
The DNA here is from genome assembly GCF_052849685.1 of Lactuca virosa. Taxonomy (NCBI): domain Eukaryota; kingdom Viridiplantae; phylum Streptophyta; class Magnoliopsida; order Asterales; family Asteraceae; genus Lactuca; species Lactuca virosa. The sequence continues at coordinate 146,686,579 of NC_136433.1, forward strand.
TAGGCTTAGAGACATATAGTCAAAATTGGGAAGATATAGTCTGATCAACTATATTATCCGAGGGTTGACTAGCATGTGCCTAAGTGTGGTTGTGTGGTTGCAACAAGTCTAAAAACTTACCCACAATACCACAACGAGAACAATAGAACATAAACCTAAAATACTATAGGAGTATTTTGTGTGTTACTATAAACTACTTATGTGCTAGATTCTTATATCCCTTTTCTCGCGTAGATAACATGGCTGGATTCCATCCCCACGGCAACTTGTACTTCCCTAACCAAGGTAATGATGGAGGGTTTGAAGCAGAGCCAGAAAATGATCACCCAATCCCTATGGATGGTCACCAAGCTGAAGGCTTTGCAGATGGTTCTGACTCCGAGCCTGAAGTTGAGAACCTACCCCCGATGGCTCTTGTCCCAAATCCTAACCCTCGTCCGCTTTTCAAGGCCCGACGCCTCTGTGGGTGGAAAGCTTGGAAACATGGAGCCAAGGGCAAGATCAGCCCATGCCATTTAATGGAGACCGAAGCTTTTATGACCTGAGCGAAGGGGGCTCAGCAGACAGAATCTTACCAATCCTGGTCCGCAGAGTGGCCCGAAATGAGATTCAAGGCAGGACAGCTCTCCATCAAATCACATAAGTTGTCACCAATGCGAGAATGCATACCCTCCGCACCATTCGTCTGGAAGATGCTCGTGACAGATCTAGAGTAGACCATGAGACCCTGTAGCAAGAGCTAGCTGAAACTCGAGCTGAAGTCATAGAGCTCCGAGTACGCCAAGGGGTGTACGAAAGATACTTACTTGATATGGAGCGTCGGCTGGCTGAACTGAGGGTTCACCCAAGGGATAATCATCCCCGGTATGGGATATTCTACCTTCTCTCCCCGGTATGGGATATTCTACCTTCTCTCCCGGGTAGAAAGAATAGTCTTCTATGTAACTAACTTTGTACTGTAAGGGCTTTCTAGTTAGGCCAATATGCCGTCAAAACTTTTGCTACTTCGGATCTGATGTAAGACCTACTCCAAGGTCATTTTTCCCAAATATATTACATTTTATATATCAATGATATTGTCAGTCGACTAAATTCTGTGCCAATCCCTGTTCAGATACTTTCGTTTTGCTATCGTTAGAATCCTATCTAAACCCTCACTTCGTCGAATTAATGAGTTATGGTGAATTAGCTCAAGGATTCCTTCCAATCCTTGTCAAAGGTTGGATAGCAATCGTCTTATAACCATTCTAGGAACTTACTTCTACTCGTTACTAGGACTGCATCATAAGGATGTAGGTCAAAACCCCCCGAGAACTTACTCCTACTATTTATATGAATAGTCGAAATGCATCTAGGTTCAACCATAATCACTCACAAACTCATTTTCCTTTCCATAACAGAATCATGTCGTCACCCAGAAATAACAAGCCGAGCAACGAAACCCCTATCCTTCACATCGACGCCACTACTTTCCAAGCCGCGGTATCAGCTGCCGTGGCAGCTGTCCTTGCAAACCTCAGCTCTAACAACGCAAGCAAGGCTGACAAAGGGGTGGACGAATCCAATCGTTGTATCAATCCGGGAAACCAACAAATGATAACGGTCATAGGCTTGCAAAGCAGTAAAACCGAGAAAAGAAAACGAAAGCGCCAAGCCCAAAAGGAACGCAAGCGATCCCAAAGACTTGCCATACAACAGCAACAAGTGGCAACCCCTGCCATCCCAGTACCGATCAGACCATACGAGGGAAAGCTTCCGAGGTGTGACAAGTGTAGCTTTCATCATAATGGGGCTTGCCATGAAATCCAATGTTGCAATTGCCACAAAATAGGGCACCATGCTCGTAACTGTGGAGCACCGGCACGACCCATCACTCCAGTCCCTGACATCGGAGTCAGCCAGGCTTGCTATGGGGCCGGTGAAATCGGACACCTTAAGAAGAATTGTTCGAAAAGGAGGAGCAGCGAAAGCGACCGTGTCTACATAACCCTGACCCGACACATCATTTCCACCACCGATGCGGGTGCTAGCCAGATGTTTCATTTATGTGGTGAGATAGGACATCTCAAGAAGGATTGTCCAATAACAAAGAACTCCGGTGCAGACGGGAAGATACTAAGGATCACAGCCGCAGGAGAGACTACTCCTGACCCACGTTGAAATACTAGGGCGTTTCGTAATAGTAGACTTATAAACTGTTAAAAACTAGTGCAACTCGAGTCTTATCTTTTTGGCGAGACCCCGTCAGTCAAGGGACTCTCGTGCTGCGTATACTTGCTTTTGTAGTATACCCTGTTCGCAGCAGTAGTCTTATAGATAAATCTAAAATACTCAAACTCTGTAGAAGTTGCACTGTGATGTTTTGAAACACTTTTGTTATCCAGTCTAACGCCTTTTATTCCGAGTAGTCTGACATTAACGTTTAACTTGAGTAAATTTGATCTCCGCAATGCTAGTTTCATGCATAGATTCTTTTCTCCGAAATCGCCTTTCTAGCGAAGCCATCATTCCAGAACTCCGAGGTACTCATGCAGAGAGTACCTTATGTCTCGTATCCTTCCCAAAGACACTTCAGCAAAACTCCCTCGGAGTACCACTCGTACAGTACGCCTAGGTCAACCCGAAGACCCATATGGTTGATCTATCGTTGAAGAAGGTATACGCAAGGGTGGTATATAATCAAGGTTCTACAGTCTTAGAATTGGTAATTCCGCTTCAACTTCTTTTCCTTGTTTGGATGTGGGCTTGAAGAAGAATTATTTATTCGACTGCCTTTTCAGTCTTAATTATATACGACTCGTATACACGAAACTGTGATTGATGAACCAAATATGACTTTTGATATAAACTTTAGGACGGAGACTGCCCAAGACTACGAGTGATGGTACTGCCATGCGGATAAACTTAGAATCCAATCAAATGCCCTTCTCACCGATCGAGTTAATAGATCCAGATAGAACAGAAAACCCCTAGGATTACCTCCACAACGTCAAGTCGAGTTCAGAATTGACTTAGTTCCAGGGGCTACCCCAGTAGCCAAATCGCCCTATCGCCTAAAACCTGCAGAGATGCAAGGACTGTCCTGTAAACTTAACGAACCGCTCAGCAAGGGCTTTATAAGACCAAGCTTCTCACCCTGGGGAGATTCAGTCTTATTCGTCAAGAGGACAGCCTTCCGAACTCGTTACGGACGCAACGGGTTTGTAGTAGTACCATTCAGATTGACTAATACGCCCGAAGTATTCATGAAGTTAATGAATAGGGTATGTCATCCTTACTTGGATCAGTAGTCATCGTCTTCTTAGATGACAAACTTATCTACTCTCGTAGTAAGGAAGAGCATAGTAAGCATCTACGTCAGGATCAGATAAGATATATATAGTGGCCTATCATAAAAGCATAGATACTACCTTCGTGAGTAAATGTCCTACCTGCGTCAAGGTCGAGGTCGAATACCAGAAACCCTCAGGACCACTACAACAGCCGGAGATACCGGAATGGAAGTGAGAGCGGATCACTATGGATTTCTTAACCAAGTTGCCCAAGACAACGGGTGGACTTGATACCATATGGGTCATCGTCGATAGATTGAACAAGTCCGCACACTTCCTGCCTACCAAAGAAACAGACAAGATGGAGAAGCTTACAAGAACTTAACTTACCGCGCGAGCTCAATAACGTACATTCTACTTTCCACGTCTCGAACTTGAAAAAGTGACTGTCCGACGAGACTCTTATAATCCCATTCGACGAGATCGAGATCAACGAGAGCCTCAAATTCGTGGAAGAACTTGTAGAGATCAAGGACCGGGAGGTCAAGCAAACGAAACAAAGTCGTATCCTGATAGTGAAGGTTCGCTGGAACGCCAAGCGAGGACCTGAATTCACTTGGGAGCGAGAGGATCAGATGAAACTGAAATATCCTCGTCTTTTTACTTAGTTATTTGTAACTACTTATTGCTTAAATTCTAATTTCGGGAAGAAATTCCTTCTAACGGGGGGATGATGTGACAACCCGAAATTTCTATTCTGTACAACCATTCACTTCAATAGGAGTCAAAACTGTTTCTGCTAATTTTCAAGCTTTTTGGAATAAGTTTGAGTATTTTAAGATTAGTACTTCAGGAGATAACAGGAGAGAGGATGCCCTAGGGTTTATTATGCAACAATATTATTCCAAAACTCCAAGAGTTTGGAGTTTACGGCCTAAACAAAGGTGTTTACGGCCGTAAACCCTAAAAGGGGGTATAAATATGACACTTAGTCATATTTTACCATTTTTCACATTTTCAAGATCCAAATCTCAATTCTCTCTCAAGTATCATCCAACATTTCTTCAAGATCTTCAACTTGTAAGTGTTTCTTACCCGAATAAGTTGATATATACCTTAATCTAGTGATCTAACATGATTCCATCCGTGAAATCATTCCAAAAGTGTAGATCTTCAAGTTTCACCAAGAACACCAAGAACACACACTAGTATTCTTGGACTTTTAGCACCTTTTCAAGCTTCTACCTAGTAAGTACTTCTATCCTTGAGTATTATAGAGCTTGTTACACTTCTAAACATCAAGAAAACACCCAAGAAACCAAGGATCAAAGGTGTTTACGGTCCAAGATGTTCTTGGACCGTAAACCCCAAAAAGGGTGCCAAAGTGTGCCCTAGTCCCTTCTAAGCCTTGGAAAGTAGCCTAGATCCCTTCCTTGATGTGCTTAGTACTTGAAAACATCAAAAGACCATAAACCATTTGGGTTTACGGCCGTAAACCCAAAGAGAAATGGTCGAAGGACCATAAACTCCTAAAAGGGGTGAAATGGTGCCCTAATCTCTTCCTAAGGCTTAAACATGAAGTAGGAATGCTTCTTGTGATCTTTAAGGCTTCAAAACACAAGAGGGTCAAAGAAACATGAGTTTACGGCCGTAAACTCATGGGTTTACGACCATAAACTCAATTAGTTATGGTCACAAAACCGTAAACTCAAATAAAGGGTTCCCTTGAACCCTAAACTCAATAGCAATGTCCTACAACACTTAGATGCAATCCTTAGGACTTATAGCACTTAAATAAGGTGTTTTACATGCCCTAGGATGTCTTAACTTTGTTAATTAGTTGTTTAAAGACTAATTGGATACATATATGTGGTATTATATGTTAACTAGGATCATCGTGTGTGTACAAGTCTTCACTTGACACCTAGCATCCTATACATTCCGTTCATCCAAACCACTCACTACAGGTGAGTTCATACCCCTTAATTAACCTTTTAAATGTTTTTAAATGTTTTTATGGGGGGGAATACAAGTTAAATTCTTATAGTCATTATATCAATCACATGTGATCAATGACTACCAAACTAGTGGATTTCTTACTTTTCAAACTGTGTTTTCAACAAACTACTTTTCAAACGGTTTTATCAAACTCTTTTGCATATCAAATACTTTACTTAAACTCTTTTACATGTCAATTACTTTTACTTCAAATCTTTTACACTTATATTTTGTTAAATGTATATCTTTATAGATATAGTTATATAAGTAGGATTGAAAGGACTTAGAACTGATAACTCACCCTACCTCTTGTTCCTCGTTTGGTTGTGGAATTAGGGTATCGGTTATTTGTCCGAAGGTCGTTTGAATCCTAGTTATATATTATGTATATGTATATAGATATAAAAGTTCCTTCTTTCCATTCAAAATCTTTGGGTAACAAAGGCATACAAACATGTTCATATACACAAACAACATTACTAGTAAACTATAATAGGTATAGTTTAGGAAGATCCTATTACTAGCATAATAAAACATACAATGAGTCAGTTCATTCATGAATAATACATAGTGATGAGAAACAAACATAATACATAGTGATGAGAAACAAACATAATACATAGTGATGAGAAACAAACATAATACATAGTGATGAGAAACAAACATAATACATAGTGATGAGAAACAAACATAATACATAGTGATGACAAAACAAACATAATACACAGTTATGAGAAACAAAACATACAGGCTAGACAGAGAAAGAACACACAATACAGCTAGCACATACATATACATATACATATACATTACTTACAGTTATGTGAGCCACTTAACAGGGGCATGGCACTACCTATCATGACCTGTTTTGTATCCAGAATCTCCTTAAGTGGAGAGCATATGAGTTTGTATATAGATCTATACTGGATTGACTATCCTACACCTTGCTGCTCGCTACAGTGGGACTTGCAAGTCTACGGGTGCCAAACGTCATTTCTTACGACGTCTTACATCGTCATTTTTCTATGAGTCGGTAGCAGGGTACAGGCCGATCACATGGTACTTTAAATAATAATTGGTTTAAGGTAGTTAGTACAATAGTTGTTACTTAATACAACACTACAGTACTATTTCATTTTCCCATTACATTCACTTTGTGAACATTCACACAATGCACTGTAACGTAAAATCTATATTTTTGGTTAATGATAGTCAGATTTGGGAAAATACATGCTCTTACAAAAGACACACACAGACACTAGGTGCCTTGGTAGAAGGCTACTTTTAGTAGGAAACATAGGGTTTTCTAGGAGAGTTCAAAACATCTTACAAAACATCTTACAAAACATCTTACAAATACTTTCGTACAAATACAGACATTAATATACTTATGATCTCACCAGCTTTAAACCTGATACTCGCTTTCAAAATAACTTGTATTCTCAGGTCACTAGTTGACAGGTACCGGAGCCAGGTTTTGAGAAGATGGAGCTCGTTCAAGACTCATCTTTCATTTTGAATTATATTTTGGTGTCTATTAAATTTGGCAAGACATACTTGTATTAAAATTATATGATTAATACAATGGATGATGTTGTTGCTTGTTTACTACTATTCATTGTTGTGATACTGTAAATGACGTCCTCCGCCCCAGAACGTTTCCGCCGTTCTTGGTTTTGGGGTGTGACAACTTCTTACCAATCAAAGAGACAGACAAGATGGAGAAGCTAACAAGAACTTACCTCAAACAAATCGTTAGACTACATGGTGTGCCAATATCTATTATTTCTGACCGAGATAGTAGATTCACTTCTCGTTTCTGGCAGTCTTTACAAAAATCTTTGGGAACTAGGCCGGACATGAGTACAGCCTACCATCCACAAACTGACGGACAAAGTGAGAGGACGATTCAAACTTTAGAAGATATGTTGCGAGCTTGCATGATAGACTTTGGTAAGGCATGGGATACTCATTTTCCCCTTGTCAAATTCTTTTACAATAATAGTTATCACACTAGCATAAAGGCTGCTCCTTTCGAAGCTCTCTATGGCCGCAAGTGCAGATCACCTCTGTGTTGGGCTGAAGTGGGTGACACGCAACTAGCTAGAAGTCAAGTTACTGACGGTGCTCTCACTGGTCCGGAAATCATTTGCGAAACCACGGAGAAAATCGTGCAAATCTGGGAGCGACTTAAAGCTTCCAGAGATAGACAGAAAAGCTACGCTGACAAAAGAAGAAAACCTTTGGAGTTCCAGGTTGGTGACCGTGTCATGTTGAAGGTCTCACCCTGGAAGGGCACGATACGCTTTGGAAAGCGTGACAAGTTGAATCCAAGGTACATAGGACCATTTTAGATTCTCGCTAGAATCACTCCAGTAGCTTACAAACTCCAACTACCCCAAGAACTAAGTAACATACATCCTGTTTTCCACGTCTCGAACTTGAAAAAGTGTCTGTCCGACGAGACTCTTGTTATTCCACTCGACGAAATCGATATCGACGAGAGCCTCAACTTTGTGGAAGAACTAGTAGAAATCATGGACCGAGAGGTCAAGCAAACAAAGCAAAGTCGTATTCCTATAGTGAAGGTTCGCTGGAATGCCAAGCGGGGACCTGAATTCACTTGGGAGCGTGAGGATCAAATGAAATTGAAATATCTTCACGTATTTGCTTAATTGTTGTAATTGCTTATTTGCTTAAACTCTAATTTCGGGACGAAATTCTCTCTAACGGGGGGATAATGTAACATCCCGTTATTTTTTGTTTGTAAAGTCAAATCTAGTCAACCAAAGTCAAACAAAGGTCAACTAAAGTCCTTCTTATTGTTTGGGATTTTATTTGGAGTATAGTAATAACCTTTATTTGCTAAAATCCTTAAAATATCCATAGTTGAATTTAGAAAGAAAGGGCTTAAAAACTGAGGAACTTCGGATCTTATTCCTTCGCTTCGGACCGCAAACACTTCGGGTCGCAAAGACTTTACGGTCGTACACTCTTCGGACCGTAAACTCCTCGCAGCCGTAAACGAGGCTTCGGCCGTAAACGACTTGCCGACTTCGGACTGTAAACCCCTCGGCCGTGAACCCTATGAAGAACATCCATGGTCGTACACTACATGTGTCGTACACATCATGGCCGTACACTCCCTTAAGTGGCTGTAAACCCCTTTAGTATAATCACATGTGATTGTAACACTTAAATTCAAGTGTTTGCTAGTCCCTAAAGTGGTTTCCTAGCATAATAAGTTGTTATATACACTAATTATATCCATATATGTATCGTTATATGCTTAATAGGATCCGTTGTGTTCAAGACTTCACTTGACACTTAGCATCCTACGCCGATCTTACATTTGAATAATTTACAACAGGTGAGTTCATACCCCCGTATTTTCATAGTTTTTACTATTTTAAGGGGTGGGGGGAAATACAAGTCAATCACAAAGATTTTGTGTTATAAACAAGTGATTTCAAATATCCTATCAAATGGATTTCAGTTATCATCAAATCAAATGGTTTTCAATGATTGTTTCAAAACGACATCAAGTCACCAAAATGGATTTCAAAATATCAAACTTCTTTTAAATGTTTTTATAAACTTATATTTCTCCCAAAAATCATACTAGTATATATATATATATATATATATATATATATATATATATTTATATTTATATAAATAAGACTTAAAAGGCTTAGGACTGATAACCCACTTTGGTTCCTTTTCCTTGTTTGGATGTGGGATTACAAGTATCAGTTATTTGTCCAAGTGTCATTTAAATTTTACTTATATATATTTTTATATGTATACAAGTATAAAAGTTAGTTCATTAAGTTCAATTACCCTTTGTAACATGTTGAGCAAGGGGTTACATTCATGAATACTCGTTATCAAATCAGAAAGTACATATAAATTATAATAGGTATAATTTATGATTCATGGAACATTAATTCACGATTCAAGTATACTAGAGTACATTGTTTTACAAGAACAAAGGTTTGATTCAAAACTATTCAAGGGTATACATTCTTTCAGATACATGTTAAGGATACTAATTGAAGAACATACTATCAATCATTTATTTCAGAATGATTGGGTTTTCATAACTATTATACAAGTAACGGTTATATGCTTTTATGAGTCAAGTAGTACAGGTTGTTTAATTCATTTAAACAACATAGTTAAAGTCCTGACATTATAACCAGAATCTCCAGCAGGGGATCGAAACAATGTGTGTATAGATCTATATTGGGATTGACAACCCCGCACTCGGACTGCTAGCTACAGTCAGGCATATACGCCTATGAGTGACAAATTGTTATCAACAGCTTTCAGTGCATTCATAGCGTTGGGTCAGGCCATCTAGTCAGTATGGTTATAATAACTCATTAAAGATATTAACAATACGTTAGTGTATAATTAACCAAACTAAAGTACATTTTCAAAGTACTAGTTTACAAGATATAGTTTACAGTATTACATTACAGTTTACAATAACAATTGATGAAACCAGGCACACTCTCAGATACAAGTTTACAAAAGGATTACAAATACAGAACATTGGTTTACAATTAGAACAGTTTTATGTAACTAAAACTACTTTTCATATACAACAGAAAATATAGGATTTTCTGGAAATAGTTTACATATTCAAGAAACAGAAAACATTCTTTCAAAACATAAATACTTATGCACTCACTCAACTTTTTGTTGATACTCTCTTTTCAAATTACTTGTATTCTCAGGGAACCAGTAGACAGGTACACCCCGAGCTTTTGAGAAGATGGAGCTATTTATGTCTTGTCTTCTTCTTTTGTATAACTATTTGATTTCAGTATACAATGATGAAACATATGTAAATACTTATACTTTTTAAATACAATGGTTTTTTGTACTCTGATTACTATAATGCATGTGTTGTCATACTACAAATGAAGTCCTCCACCCCCGGACGTTTCCGCCGTCTGGTTTGGGGGTATGACATTAAAGGCCTTAAGCCTCATTGTTAGCATCTCTTATCGCCCCCTTTGTCCAGAGAAATCCTAGTTCGTGTTTCATCCCTCATTTTGTGTGTGTGCGAGCTTGGAGTATGATTTTTTGTGCTCTTTTGGAAGGAACTTGAAGCTTAAAGAGTGTTGATTGAGAGGAAGGTTGTAGATCCGGTGTCTACACTGTTGTGGCAACCATTGTGATGTATAAAGTCGATACCTTGGCCTTTTATTGCTTAGATCTCCTTCTATTGAAGTATTTTGCCATTTTTGGTTCATATTGGAGTCATTTTTGGAATGACTCCATTACTTGAAGTAGCCACTTCAGATCTGGATGTTTTATGGCCCCTTGGGCCTAAAGTCTCAAGCTTTATCAAGTATTGGCCCTCTTCCATGCCATAAGTTCCTTAATAAAGCTTTGATGGAGTGTTTTAGCCCTTTAATGCCATGCATGGACGTAATGTTAGCAACTTTACGTGGTATCTCAACCCTAGGGGACCAGATCTATAGTTTGGGGCATTACACTCGCTTAAAAGTGGCTGAATGAGTTAAGACAAAAAAAACTCGACGAATTGCCTTGCCAACTCGACAAGTGGGCTCGGGGTTTCCCCGATCTTCTGGACACTGTTCGAACTCAACGAGTTGCTATGATAACTTGGCGAGTTGACTAGGTCTTTTCCCGGTTTTCTAAGAACTGAAGGAACCGGACGACTCATCAAGTGTACTCGAAGAGTTGGGTCAACATGGATTGTTGACCTTGAATGTTGACTTTGACTTTGACCGTGGTTGACTAAGTTTGACTTTAAAGGTATATTGGCATTTTAGGATTTTGACGAAGTTAGTCACATGGTGGTTGTAGGCAGTTGAGTTCAAAGTTGTGAGTCGGGATTTGATCGTATCAATTCAGCATTCCTTGAGAGGTGAGTCTCCTCACCATACCAAATGGGTCGAAGGCACCAAGGTCGGCCAATTCAGTTATTGATATGCCTAGTATGTATGTGAATGTGCTAGTACCTTATTGGTTAGGCATGGAAGACCCCGGGGGGAGCCCGTGGTAGTTGGATATCAGACCATGGGGGAGCCCATGGCATTACAGGTAAAGACCATGGGGGAGCCCATGGCATATAGGTATAAGACCTTTGGGGAGCCCACGGCATCCTGTAGTAAGACCCTGGAGGGAGTCCACGGCATCCCTATATGCTTATATATGTGTTATATGGTATGCTAGTTATTTTTGTGATTTGTGGTATGCTATTTGACTCTATGTATATGCATGGAAGACCCCGAGGGAACCCGTGGCAGTTAGATATCAGACCATTGGAGGAGCCCATGGCATTCCAGGTAAAGACCATGTGAGAGCCCATGACATATACGTATAAGACCCTGGGGGAGCCCACGTCATCCTGGAGTAAGACCTTGGAGGGTTTCCATGATATCCTTATATATTTATATGCATGGCTTATGTGACTGATATGGTTATGTGAATGTGTGGATTATGTGGGGTATGCTCTGGGGAACTCACTAAGCATTAGCTTATAGTTTGTTGGTTGTTTCAGGTACTTCAGGATCTAAGGTAAAGAGCCTGGCGTGATGGCGCGACATGCACTATCTGGCGTTTTATTTGGGACACTCTTATATTATTAATAATTTATCCGATGTCATAGATTTTGAAAACAAATGTGAATGGAATTTTATATCTTATGGAAATCATTTGGTTATTTAAAATGAAAAAAAATTATTGGAAATTTGGGTTGTTACAATCTAGCAGAGTATAGATGACGACCACAGGCTATTCTAGACATTCCTGTGGAACACTAGTAGGCTTGCAATTTGTAGGTGTTCATTCGAGTACTCTATCCCCCTCGTGGTTGCCTCACTAACATGTATTGTTAAGGAATCCCCGAGGCAATGTGATCAACTCGTTGTTATAGAAATCCTAAGGATAAAACCCTTGGGATTCTATCTGTAGGATCAAATAATAAGAATAGGCAATAGGGATTAAATTTGTTTGGCGTGTTAAAATATACATAAAACAATATAATAATAATATTGTGGGTTGAAAAACCTATGTGCTCACCAGGCTCCCAAGCTTAACCCACTCAGTTTCTTTGTATCACAGGTAGCGATGTGAAGGTACTGATAGATAATGTAATTATCTACTGAGAGATTCAAGGAGATGTATATCGTTAGTATATTGAGACTTTGTAAGCCTCTGTTTATGGTTATGTTTCTTGTATACGTTATGACATGTCACACCCCCAAACCGAAACGGCAGAAACGTTCGGGGGCGGAGGACGTTATGTACAGTATCACAACAATTGAGTAATAGTAATCAAAGCAACAACAACCATTGTATTAATAGTATAGTGTTTACATTACATTTGAATTATACACGACTGACTCCAAAAGTAAATAACAAGTAAAGACTCAAAGCTAATATAATCCATCTTCTTGAACCCGGTGCGAGTACTTGTCTACTAATGTCCTGAGAATACAAGTAGGTTTTGAAAGAGTATCAGCATAAAGCTGGTGAGTTCATAAGCTTTTTGTTTTGAAAAAAACTATTCTTTGTTCCTTTGAAAAGTACGTTAGCTTTCTCCAGAAAACCTTATATTTTATAATGTAATGAATGTATAAACCTTAAGTAAAAAAATGATTCTTACCAGTTCCTCCTGCGAGTACTTAGTGTATACAAATCATATACAATCCAGATCGAACAAACAATCGATTGTGTGGTTCTACCCCAAGCCCACATCCAAACAAGGAACATGAAATGAGGCGGAGGCCACACATTCCACTGGTTGTCGGATCCTTATGTACATAATCCTGAAGTATTCACTAAATACTTACAATGTTAACTGTATTGATCCTTTGATATCTGTTGAAAGTGTTCCTCAATAAAATCCATTATTTTCTTATTGAATGCATGATTAACCAATTCCTTTTATAACTACTTAGCTTATACTAGCTATGTATAAACCAATATCGAACAGACAATCGATTGTGTGGATCTGCCCTAAGTCCACAACCAAACAAGGAACATGAAATGAGGCGGAAACCACACATTCCATGGTCTATCGGATATTCTTCATACATAGCCTGGATGCATAAACTAAGAAATTACAGAATTAACAATGTATGTTCATGAATGAAATGATAAACCGATTGTTTATAAAATATTGATGTTTACTCTGGAAAATCCCATATTTTCCTATGTGTATATTATATATGTATTCTGTACGAAAACCTTTGTATGAAAACCCTTGTATGAAAACCTCTGTGTGAAAACCCTAGCTACCACCAGTAATGTATATTAGTCTTATTACATAAATAAAACTAGTTGAAAAACGTAGTGTTCTGTATCCTGAAAGTGTTGTTAATACCCTCCTGTGATCACCTAGTACATACGAGTTATAGAAATCTAGATCGAACAAACAGTCGGTTGGGTGATTCTGCCCTAAGCCCACAACCAAACAAGGAACAGGAAATGAGGCGGAGATCACACATCCCACTGCAAGTCGGATGTTAATTTCATATTACCCTAGTGTATATACTAATTTATCACATAGTTATTAACCCTAATGTTTGTTCGTTAGATATATTATTACGTGGACGAGTCGTTGTTTCACTTGTGGATTCTTATAACTCTACTGATGGACGAATACCAAAACGACGTACTTCGGATGTCGAAAACTGAACATGCGTTTGTCACCCCCGGTTGACTGTAGCTAATAGTCTGGGTGCGGGATTGTCAGTCCCATATAGATCTATACACAAACTCACGCTCTCCCTCCAGGAGACTCTGGTTACAAGGCGTCTCACACTGTAGTTCTCTCAACGAATCCACAAATAATACTATGAAAACCCTTTTTGTTAACATGAATCCTTATAAAATAATATCTTTTATTTCACAATTCATAAGTTTGTTTCCTTTGTTCTGAAAACTGTATGTGCAACGTTTGTATCTTAACATGTTTATAAAACTGTTCGTAAATCTAGTAGTAACTATGTTCATCATGGTTAGTAAGTTCTATGTACAATGTATACCAATGATAGGAAAATATAATAAACCAAATTATATTTTTAAACACAAGATTACTTGTGCTTTTACTTGTATTCCCCCCCCCCCCTGAAAACATTAAAAACTCAAAAAAGTATAGGGGTATGAACTCACTATTAATTGTGTGCAAGCGTCGAATCACTGAACTAGAAACGAAGACCCTCGAGTTGTTGTACGTGGCACTTAACGGAATCCTAATAACAACGAAATACATATATGTATCTAATTTAGTGATTTCATTAAATAAAGTGTTGGAAAACACTTGCTTTCGGTTAAGAAATGTTACCGGGACTTGACTGAACCGAGGAAAGCGGGTTTTCAGCCTAATGTACCACTCAAGGAGTATGTATGGCCGTGAAAGGGAGTGTACGGCCGTGAACCGTGTACGGCCGTAGACTGCCTTGAAGGGTGTACGGCCTTTGAAGGTGTACGGTCGTGGATGAGTGTGCGGTCAGCGATCTTGAAGGTGTACGGTCGTACACTCAAGAACAAGAGTACTGGAATCGATGAATACGTGTCCTAGATGCCCCGAAATGAACCCACAATGGTGTTTTTCGATGTTTTATGGAAGAATAAAGGTGCTTTAAGAGTTTACGTCGAGAGTCTAGAGAGAGAAGTAAAGGGTGTTCGGCCAGAAAAGTGTAAATGATGGGGTAAGGTCTCGTATTTATAGGGGTTTTCGTGGTTGGTGGTGGGGTCCACCCGACATTGGCCGTAAACGAGTGTACGGCCGTACACAGATGTATGGCCGTGAACCCAAGTCTGGCCGAGAATGGTTGTTTTGATTGACGAAAAACTCGAAATTTCGCGTAGTTTTGGTCCCGACTCATATATGAAGCTCAATTATATAACAAAATGGCTTTCCAGGCTAAAGGAATTCGACGGGACTCAATAAAAATCCAATTTTTATTAACGGAATTTGGATAACGGAAATGGAAAAAGGTTAAGGTTGTCACATCATCCCCCCGTTAGAGGGAATTTCGTCCCGAAATTCGGATTCTAAGTGGATGGTTAAGGATAAGGAAAAGAGACAGTTACTTTGGTTCCATTCAATCCTGGCGTTCTTTTAATGAATTCAGATCCTCGCTGGTTGCTTCAGCGGATCATCATTGATGAGTTCGTTGTTCTGATCTGTGATGGGAGTGTAGGTTTAGTTTGCTCAACTATGTTCATCCAACTGGTAGAATGTCCTTTCGTAGTTCTGAGCAGCCTTTGTCCTGAAGTTCATGGTAGGACTCATACCTGGTCCATCTACCATTGTCTCATGTACACAAGTCGTATATAATTAAGATTGATAAGATGGTCGGATGGGTGACTCTGCCCCAGGTCCACAACCAGACAAGGGACAGGAGATAGGTCGGAAACACACATCCTAGGTCCGTAGAATTTTAATTATATACCACCTTCGCGTGTACATTTAACATCGATAGGATAACCGTATCTGTCCCTAGCCACTGTGCTTGAACTTGACTTGCTGCGCGAGTGGTGTTTCCAAAATGGTCTGTTGAGGGTGCTTAAGGAAGGTTACAGTTGGATACCATACTCCTCGCATGTGTATTTTCGGTGGTTTGAAGCGAGATGAAATTTCTAGGTTCGCATCTAGTTTGTCGTTATGAGTGACGAGAGTTTTGTTATTCGGTCGGTTTAAGGCAAAAGGGTCTCTTTGGTGACACGTGGGTTTGGTATAACGTAGACTCAGTCAGACTAAGCGGGATGACATCGTAGGATCGTGTGTTAAGTTAGTTCGGAAGGAGTGTTTCGTTATGGCGTCAGTGTATCTGTGTGTGTACGTTTCTAGTGCTTTCTGTATTGACCTTGTTATTTCTTCTGTGAATGTTATGTACTGTATTAAGTGTACTACTGAGAAATTGTTCTAGTGAATGATACTTGATATTATGATCCCTATTCGGTTCTTCTATAATCGCTTGGTGTCTACAAGTCATATATAATTAAGATTGATAAGACGGTTAACTGAGTGACTCTGCCCTAAATCCACAACCAGACAAGGAACAGGAAATAAGGCGGAATCATGCACTCTAGGTCTATTGGTTCTTAATTATATATGGCCCTAATGTCTACACCAAGTTATTATAGCTTACCAAAAAGAGTATTTAGTTTCTACATAAACTATGTGCTTTGTTTAAACGAGGAAGAAAATATTATAGTGAGAATTTAGTTGTGAGACGGTTTCCTTGAAAATGTAGGTTTGGGAAAAGATTCGAGTTGGAAGACGTACTGCTGTTCTCGGGGGTTTCCGGGGTAGACTCTCCTGCAGTGATCATCTGCATTCCTCCCTCTTCATCACGGTTCCTGGCTGTGACAACCCGAAATTTCTATTCTGTACAACCATTCACTTCAATAGAACTCAGAACAGTTTCTGCTAACTTTTGAGCTGTGTAGAGTCAGTTTGAGTGTTCTAAAGCCTAGTATTTCAGGAGATAACAGGAGAGAGGATGCCCTAGGGTTTATTGTGCAACAATAATGTCCTAAAACTCCAAGATTTTGGAGTTTACGGCCTAAACAAGGTGTTTACGGCCGTAAACCCTAAGGGGGTATAAATATGACACTTAGTCATATTTACCACTTTTTCACATTTTCAAGATCCAAAACTCAAATCCTCTCAAGTATCATTCGATTTTCCTTCTTGATCTTCAACTTTGTAAGTGTTTCTTACCCTAAAAAGTTGATATCTTACTTAATCTAGTGATCTTACATGATTCCATCCGTGAAATCATTCCATATGTGTAGATCTTCAAGTTTCACCAAGAACACCAAGAACACACACTAGTGTTCTTAGACTTTTAACACCCTTTCAAGCTTCTACATAGTAAGTACTCTTACCTTGGCTTGTTATAAGACTTGTTACACTTCTAAATCATCTAGTAAACACAAGATCAAAGGTGTTTACGGTCCAAGATGTTCTTGGACCGTAAACCCTAATGAAGGGGCCAAAGTGTGCCCTAGTCCCTTACCAAGCATTGGGTACTAGTCTAGATCCATCCTTGATGTGCTTAGGACCTTAAACATCAAAAAGACCATAAACCATATGGTTTTACAGCCGTAAAGCCAAGGAGAAATGGTCTATGTACCGTAAACTCCACAAAGGGGTGAAATGGTGCCCTAACCACTTCCAAAGGCTTAGACTTGAAGTAGGAATGCTTCTCATGACCTTTAAAGCTTCAAAACACAAAATGGTAAAAATACCATGAGTTTACGACCGTAAACTCATGGGTTTACGACCGTAAACTCAATAAGAGTTGCTCCCAAAACCGTAAACTCATAAAGAGTTTACCCTTGGACCCCAAACTCAATAGCCAAGTCCTACAACCCTTAGATGCAATCCTTAGTACTTATAACACTTAAATAAAGTGTTTTACTTGTCCTAGGATGTCTTAACTTTGTTAATTAGTTGTTTAATGACTAATTGGATACATATATGTGTTATTATATGTTAACTAGGATCCTTGTGTGTGTTCAAGTCTTCACTTGACACTTAGCATCCTATAAACATCAGTTCATCCAAACCACTCACTACAGGTGAGTTCATACCCCTTAATTAACCTTTTAAATGTTTTTAAATACTTTTATGGGGGGTAATACAAGTTGAACTATTATATTTATTATATCAATCACATGTGATTAATAACTACCAAACAAGTGGATTTCTTACTTTTCAAACTGTGTTTCCAAACTGTTTTACTTCAAACTGTTTTACAAACTCTTTTACATACCAAATACTCTTATCAAACTCTTTTACATGTCAAATACTTTTACTTAAACTCTTTTTAAACTTATATTCTATTAAATGTATATCTTTATAGATATAGTTATATAAGTAGGATTGAAATGACTTAGGACTGATAACTCACCTTAACCTCCTGTTCCTCGTTTGGTTGTGGACTTAGGGTATCGGTTATTTATCCGAAGGTCATATGAATCCTAGTTATATATCATGTATATGTATATAGATATAAAAGTTCCTTCATTCTAGTCAATACCCTTGGGTAGCAAGGGTATACAATCATGTTCATACATACAAATCATATTACTAGTAAACTATAATAGGTGTAGTTTAGGGAGTTACTAATACTATTACTAGAACAATGAAACATACAAAGAGTCAGTTCATACATGAGTCAATACAGCTAGTACACACTATACAATACAATACAGAGAGAACATACAATACAATACAGAGAGAACATACTATACAATATAGAGAGAACATGCATACATGCTAGACAGGGAGAGAACACACAATACAACTAGCACATACATATACAAGAACATTACTACAGTCATGTGAGCCACGTAACGGGGCATGGCATCACCTGTCATGGCCCGTTTTGTATCCAGAATCTCCTTAAGTGGGGAGCGTTTGAGTTTGTGTATAGATCTATACTCGATTGACTATCCTACACCTCGCTGCTCGCTACAGTGGGACTTGCAAGTCTACGGGTGCCAAACGTCATTTCTTCCGACATCTTACATTGTCGTGTTCTATAGTCGGTAGCAGGGTACATGCCGATCACATGGTACTTTAAATAACAATTGGTTTAAGGTAGTTAGTACAGCAGTAGTTACTTAATACAACACTACAGTACTATTTCATTTTCCCATTACATTCATTTTGTGATCTTCACACAATAAACAATAATGTAAAAACTATACTTTTGGTTAATGATAGTCAGATTTGGGAAAATACACACTCTTACAAGAGACACACACAGATACTAGATGCCTTGGTAGAAGGCTACTTTTAGTAGGAAACATAGGGTTTTCTAGGAGAGTTCAAACAATTACAAACTTTCACAAACTTATACATTACATACTTACAAACACTTACATACAAACAATGACACTAAAATACTTATGATCTCACCAGCTTAAAAGCTGATAAAGTCTTTCAAAATAACTTGTATTCTCAGGTCACCAGTAGACAGGTACCGGAGCCAGGTTTTGTGAAGATGGAGCATGTTCTAGACTCATCTTTTATTTTGATTCATATTTTTGGTGTCTATATAACTTGACAGAACACACTTGTATGAAATTATATAATTAATGCAATGGATGATGTTGTTGCTTGTTTACTACTATGCATTGTTGTGATACTGTACATGACGTCCTCCACCCCCGAACGATTCCGCCGTTCCGATTTTGGGGTGTGACAAATTGGTATCAGAGCATTGTTTATAGTGAATCGAGTGTATCAACCCATAAAAGATATACGAACTATAAACACAGCGGGATTAAAATACTCTGATAAAGAGTTTATACTTTTAAATAATAAAATATTTAACCAAGTATACATACCTGCATTCATAATAAAATCAGTGTTACTAGGACAGAACAAAAGTATTACGATTATTGGGTAGCACAATTAGACTTAGAGACATATAGTCAAAGCTGGGAAGATATAGCCTGATCAACTATATTATCCGAGGATTGACTAGCATGTGCCTAAGTGTGGTTGTGAGGTTGCAACAAGTCTAAAAACTTACCAACACTACTACAATGAAAACCTTAGAACCAAACATAAACTTAAAATACTATAGGGGTATTTTGTGTTACTATAAACTATTTATGTCCTAGATTCTTATATCCCTTTTCTCGCGTAGATAATATGGCTGGATTCCATCCCCACGACAACTTTTACTTCCCTAACCAAGGTAATGGAGGAGGGTTTGAAGCAGAGCCAGAAAATGATCACCCAATCCCTGTGGATGATCACCAGGCTGAAGGCTTTGCAGATGGTTCTGACTCCGATCCTGAAGTTGATAACCTACCCCCGGTGGCTCCTGTTCCAAATCCTAACCCTCGTCCGGCTTTTCAAGGCTCGACGCCTCCGTGGGTAGAAAGCTTGGAAACATGGAGCCAAGAGAAGGACCAGCCCATACCATTCAATGGAGTCCGAAGCTTTTATGATCTGGGCGAAGGAGGCTCAGCAGACAGAGTCTTACCAATACTGGTCCGCAGAGTTGCCCGAAACAACATTCAGGGCAGGACAGCACTCCAGCGAATCACGGAAGTTGACGCCAATGCGAGAATACCTACCCTCCGCACCATTCGTCTGGAAGATGCTCGAGAGAGATCTAGAGTAGACCATGAGACCCTGCAGCAAGAGCTAGCTGAAACTCGAGCTGAAGTCATAGAGCTCAGAGTACGCCAAAGGGTGTACGAAAGGTACCTACTGGATATGGAGCGCCAGCTGGCTGAACTGAGGGTTCACCCAAGGGATAACCATCACCAGTAGGAGATATTCTACCTTTCTCTTAGGGGTTGAAAGAATAGTCGTCCTATCTATGCTCCAAATAGCAGAATCATGTCGTCACCAAGAGGTAATCCGCTGAACGACACAACCCCGATCCTTCATATAGACGCTGCCACTTTCCAAGCAGCGGTATCAGCTGCTGTGACAGCTGTCCTTGCACACCTCAACACTAGTAACGAAAGCAAGGCTGAAAAAGGTGTTGACAGTTCGAATTGTGGTAACCAGCAGGGAAATCAACAAATAGTAACGTTCACGAACACCCAAATCCACAACTCAGAGTTTAAGAAATGAAAGCGTCAAGCCCACGTGGAACGCAAATGATTTCAAAGGCTTACCAGGCAACAACAACCAGTGGCGACCCCTGCCACCTCAGCATCGGTCAAGCGATATGAGGGAACACTCCCGAAGTGTAACACGTGTAACTATCATCATAATGGAGCTTGTCGGGTATTGCAATGCATCAATTGCAACAAAATGGGGCACATTGCTCGTTTCGGTAGAACCACCTCCACCACTGGAGCCAGCCAAGTTTGCTATAGTTGTGGTGAGGCAGGACACTATTATAGAAATTGTCCAAAAGGAAAGATCAACGAAAGCAACCGTGACCACGTAACTCCGATTCGACACTTCACTTCCACCACTGATGCTGGTACAAGCCAGATATGTCCTTTATGTGGTGAGATTGGACATCTCAAGAAGGATTGTCCAATAGCAAAGAACTCTGGCGCAGACGGGAAGATTCTAAGGATCACTACTGCATGAGAGACTACTCCGGACCCACGTTGAAATACTAGGGCGTTTCGTAATAGCAGACTGATAAGCTGTTAAAAACTAGTGCAACTCGAGTCTTATCTTTTTGGCGAGACCCCGTCAGTCAAGGGACTCTCGTGCTGCGTATACTTGCTTTTTGCAGTATACCTTATTCGCAGCAGTAGTCTTGTAGATAAAACTAAAGTACTTAAACTCTGTAAAAGTTGCACTGTGATGTTTTGTAACACCTTTATGATCTAGTCTAACGCCTTTTATTCCGAGTAGTCCGACATTATCGTTTAACTTGAGTAAATTTGATCCTTACAATGCCAGTTTCATGCGTAAATTCTTTTCTCCAAAATCGCCTTTCTAGCGAAGCCGTCATTCCAGAACTCCGAGGTACTCATGCAGAGAGTACCCTATGTCTAATATCCTTCCCAAAGACACTTCAGCAAAACTCCCCGGAGTACCACTCGTACAGTACGTCAAGTTCAACCCGAAGATCCATAAGGTTGATCTATCGCTGGAGAAGGTATACGCAAGGGTGGTATATAATCAAGGTTCTAAAGACTTAGAATTGATGATCCCGCTTTAACTTCTTTTCCTTGTTTGGATGTGAGATTAAAGAAGAATCATTTATTCGGCTGCCTTTTCAGTCTTAATTATATACGACTCGTATACACGAAGCTGTGATTGATGAATCAAATATGACTTCTGATATGAACTTTAGGACAGAAACTGCCCAGGACTACGAGTGATCATACTGCCATGCGGATAAACTAAGAATCCAATCAGATGCTTTTCCCACCAATCGAGACAATAGATTCAAATAGAACAGAAAACTCCCAGGATTTCCTCTGCAACGTCAAGTCGAGTTCAAAATCAACTTAGTTCCAGGGGCTACCCCCGTAGCCAAATCGCCCTATCGTCTAGCACCTGCAGAGATGCAAGAACTGTCATGTCAACTTAACGAACTGCTCAGCAAGGGCTTTATAAGACCAAGCTTCTCACCCTGGGGAGCTCCAGTCTTGTTCGTCAAGAAGAAAGATGGATTGTTTCGTATGTGCATCGACTACAGGGAGCTCAACAAGCTAACCGTCAAAAATCGTTACCCTCTGCCTCGTATAGACGATTTGTTTGACCAACTTCAAGGGGCGAACTTCTTTTCAAAAATCGACTTAAGATCCGGATATCACCAGTTGCGAGTCCAAGTGGAGGATGTTTCGAGGACAGTCTTCCGAACTCGTTACGGACACTACGGGTTTGTAGTAATACTATTCAGATTGACTAATGCGCCCGCAATATTCATGGACTTAATGAATTGAGTATGCCATCCTTACTGGGATCAGTTAGTCATCGTCTTCTTGGATGACAAACCTATCTACCCTCGTAGTAAGGAAAAGCATAGTAAGCATCTACGTCAGGTTCAGATAAGATGTATCTGGATCTTAAAAAGCTATACCGGTGGCCTAACATGAAAGCAGAGATTGCTACCTTCATGAGTAAATGCCTTACTTGCGCCAAGGTCAAGGTCGAATACCAGAAACCGTCAGGATTACTCCAGCAACCGGAGATACCTGAATGGAAGTGGAAGCGGATCACTATGGACTTCATAACCATGTTGCCCAAGACAAAGGGTGGACTTGATACCATATGGGTCATCGTCGACAGATTGACCAAGTCCGCACACTTCCTGCCTATCAAAGAAACAGGCAAGATGGAGAAGCTTACAAGAACGTATATACGGGAGATTGTACGACTGCACGGTGTTCCCATATCTATTATCTCGGACAGAGATAGTAGGTTCACTTCGAGGTTCTGGCAGTCGCTACAAAGTTCCCTAGGAACTAGGCTGGACATGAGTACAGCCTACCATCCACAGACCGACGGACAAAGTGAGAGGACTATCCAAACCTTGCAAGATATGTTGCGAGCCTGTGTGATCGACTTTGGGAAAGCATGGGATATTCATCTACCCCTTGTCGAATTTTCCTACAACAACAGTTATCACACGAGCATAAAGGCTGCTCCATTCGAGGCCCTCTATGGCCGAAAGTGCAGATCCACTCTGTGCTGGGCTGAGGTGGGTGATACCCAGTTAGCTAAAGGACGAGTTCCTGAAAGCACTCTCACGGGTCCGGAGATCATTCGGGAAACGACAGAGAAGATCGTTCAGATTCGTGAACGATTGAAAGCCTCTAGAGACCGACAGAAAAGCTACGCTGATAAACGAAGGAAACCGTTGGAATTCCAGGTGGGCGACCGCGTTCTATTGAAGGTCTCACCCTGGAAAGGCTTAATACGCTTTGGAAAGCGTGGAAACCTAAATCCAAGGTACGTAGGGCCTTTCGAGATTCTTGCTAGAATCGGCCCTGTAGCTTACAAACTTAACTTACCACGCGAACTCAGTAACGTACATTCTACTTTCCACGTCTCGAACTTGAAAAAGTGTCTGTCCGATGAGACTCTTGTAATCCCACTCGACGAGATAGAGATCAACGAGAGCCTCAACTTCGAAAAAGAACCGGTAGAGATCATGGACCGGGAGGTCAAGCAAACGAAACAAAGCCGTATCCCGATAGAGAAGGTTCGTTGGAACGCCAAGCGAGGACCTGAATTCACTTGGGAGCGAGAGGATCAGATGAAACTGAAATATCCTCGTCTTCTTACTTAGTTATTTGTAACTACTTATTTGCTTAAACTCTAATTTCGGGACGAAATTCCTTCTAACGGGGGAATGATGTGACAACCCGAAATTTCTATTCTGTACAACCATTCACTTCAATAGAAGTCAGAACAGTTTCTGCTAACTTTTGAGCTGTGTAGAGTCAGTTTGAGTGTTCTAAAGCCTAGTACTTCAGGAGATAACAGGAGAGAGGATGCCCTAGGGTTTATTGTGCAACAATAATGTCCTAAAACTCCAAGAGTTTGGAGTTTACGGCCTAAACAAGGTGTTTATGGCCGTAAACCCTAAGGGGGTATAAATATGACACTTAGTCATATTTACCACTTTTTCACATTTTCAAGATCCAAAACTCAAATCCTCTCAAGTATCATCCGATTTTCCTTCTTGATCTTCAACTTTGTAAGTGTTTCTTACCCTAAAAAGTTGATATCTTACTTAATCTAGTGATCTTACATGATTCCATCCGTGAAATCATTCCATATGTGTAGATCTTCAAGTTTCACCAAGAACACACACTAGTGTTCTTGGACTTTTAACACCCTTTCAAGCTTCTACATAGTAAGTACTCTTACCTTGGCTTGTTATAAGACTTGTTACACTTCTAAATCATCTAGGAAACACAAGTAAACACAAGATTAAAGGTGTTTACGGTCCAAGATGTTCTTGGACCGTAAACCCTAATGAAGGGGCCAAAGTGTGCCCTAGTCCCTTACCAAGCCTTGGGTACTAGTCTACATCCATCCTTGATGTGCTTAGGACCTTAAACATCAAAACGACTATAAACCATATGGGTTTACGGCCATAAAGCCAAGGAGAAATGGTCTATGTACCGTAAACTCCACAAAGGGGTGAAATGGTGCCCTAACCACTTCCAAAGGCTTAGACTTGAAGTAGGAATGCTTCTCATGACCTTTAAAGCTTCAAAACACAAAATGTAAAAATACCATGAGTTTACGGCCGTAAACTCATGGGTTTACGACCGTAAACTCAATAAGAGTTGGTCCCAAAACCGTAAACTCATAAAGAGTTTACCCTTGGACCCCAAACTCAATAGCCAAGTCCTACAACCCTTAGATGCAATCCTTAGTACTTATAACACTTAAATAAAGTGTTTTACTTGTCCTAGGATGTCTTAACTTGGTTAATTAGTTGTTTAATGACTAATTGGATACATATATGTGTTGTTATATGTTAACTAGGATCCTTGTGTGTGTTCAAGTCTTCACTTGACACTTAGCATCCTATAAACATCAGTTCATCCAAACCACTCACTACAGGTGAGTTCATACCCCTTAATTAACCTTTTAAATGTTTTTAAATGCTTTTAGGGGGGGGGAATACAAGTTGAACTATTATAGTTATTATATCAATCACATGTGATTAATAACTACCAAACAAATGGATTTCTTACTTTTCAAACTGTGTTACCAAACTTTTTTACTTCAAACTGTTTTACAAACTCTTTTACATACCAAATACTCTTATCAAACTCTTTTACATGTCAAATACTTTTACTTAAACTCTTTTTAAACTTATATTCTATTAAATGTATATCTTTATAGATATAGTTATATAAGTAGGATTGAAAGGACTTAGGACTGATAACTCACCTTAACCTCCTGTTCCTCGTTTGGTTGTGGACTTAGGGTATCGGTTATTTGTCCGAAGGTCGTTTGAATCCTAGTTATATATCATGTATATGTATATAGATATAAAAGTTCCTTCATTCTAGTCAATACCCTTGGGTAGCAAGGGTATACAATCATGTTCATACATACAAATCATATTACTAGTAAACTATAATAGGTGTTGTTTAGGGAGTTACTAATACTATTACTAGAACAATGAAACATTCAAAGAGTCAGGTCATTCATGAGTCAATACAGCTAGTACACACTATACAGTACAATACAGAGAGAACATACAATACAATACAGAGAGAACATACAATACAATATAGAGAGAACATACATACTTGCTAGACAAGGAGAGAACACACAATACAGCTAGCACATACATATACAAGAACATTACTACAGTTATGTGAGCTGTGTAGAGTCACCTTGTTGCTCACTACAGTGGGACTTGCAAGTCTACGGGTGCCAAACGTCATTTCTTACGACGTCTTACATCGTCATTTTTCTATGAGTCGGTAGCAGGGTACAGGCCGATCACATGGTACTTTAAATAATAATTGATTTAAGGTAGTTAGTACAACAGTAGTTACTTAATACAACACTACAGTACTATTTCATTTTCCCATTACATTCACTTTGTGAACATTCACACAATGCACTGTAATGTAAAAACTATATTTTTGGTTAATGATAGTCAGATTTGGGAAAATACACACTCTTACAAGAGACACACACAGATACTAGATGCCTTGGTAGAAGGCTACTTTTAGTAGGAAACATAGGGTTTTATAGGAGAGTTCAAACAATTACAAACTTTCACAAACTTATACATTACATACTTACAAACACTTACATACAAACAATGACACTAAAATACTTATGATCTCACCAGCTTAAAAGCTAATAAACTCTTTCAAAATAACTTGTATTCTCAGGTCACCGGTAGACAGGTACCGGAGCCAGGTTTTGAGAAGATGGAGCTTGTTCAAGACTCATCTTTTATTTTGATTCATATTTTTGGTTTCTATATAAATTGACAGAACACACTTGTATGAAATTATATTATTAATGCAATGGATGATGTTGTTGCTTGTTTACTACTATGCATTGTTGTGATACTGTACATGATGTCCTCCACCCCCGAACGATTCCGTCGTTCCGGTTTTGGGGTGTGACACTGGCCAATGGACAATCTCTCCTGTAGTGTCCTGTTTTACCACATTCGTGGCAGGTCTGACTCACTTCCTCAAATGGGACCTGAGAGATTGGTTGTGCCGGTGCCCTACATAAGCGGATGGTGTGTCCTCTTCGGAGGCAGTTTTTCCAATACAACTTCTGACACCTTCCGGTATGATGGAAGTTACACTTATTGCATTTAGGAAGAGTTCTGGCGTAAGGACTGTCGTGTGCTGCTGTGGCTGGGGTCGTGGCAGTATAGGTTGTGCCTGTCTATTGTTCCTCGGAGGGTTCTTGTGTTGATTGTCTCCTCTTTCTGTTCTCGGACCTTTGATTATCATCGCCTCCTTTGGTTGACCCATGAACGGGGTCCATTATGCCTTGGCGGATCCCATAATCCACCAATGTTCGAGCCAGGCGTTTGGCACTGTCAAATGTAAGAGGTTTCACTGCCAATACATTTCCTTGGATTGGAGAAGGTAGTCCCCAAATGTATCTCTCTACCTTCTTACTCTCTGGGGTAACCATCCCCGGGCATAGTGCAGCTAAGTCGCTGAATCTGTCGGTGTAAGCTTCTATGTCTGAGCCTGCCATGGTAAGATTCCACAGCTCATGCTCTAGTTTCTGTACTTCGCCCCTCGGGCAGTACTCTTCCAGCATCATCTCTTTTATATTTTCCCAGCCCATTGTGTTTGCTATTGGAAGAGTCAATGAATTGACATGGCTGTTCCACCCTGTAAGGGCTCTGTCAGAGAAGGTGCAGGCAGCAAACTTCACTTTGCTTCCTTCGAGGCACGCGCATAACTCGAAAATTGATTCTGTCTTCTCGAACCATCGCATTAGGGCGATAATTCCCCCATTTCCATCGAAGGATTTGGGTCCACAAATCATGAAGTCCTTGTATGAGCACTCTCTTGTGTGTCCGTGTTTAAAGCTGTTGGTACTACTACCTGATCCACCGGTACCACTTGCATTGATTTGAGTCATGACAGTTGTCATTGCGGCTGTTACTGCCGCCTGGAAGACAACCGGGTCATACTGAGGAGGTGGTGGCGGTGGTGCGTTGTTTTTGTTTTTGTTCGACTTCTTCGGTGGCATATTGCTGCCAAAAGATTTTAAAAGGCGAAACGAGGGTAAGTCCTTAGATGTTACGAATCGAGTGTATTCTGAATCGAATTTATCTTAGTTCTAAGTGTTTCATGTTCTGACGTTTGAAGTAAATTCATAATAGAGGTCTACACAACATAGACTTATGAATTTGATAGTGACTACCCTCATAATGAAGTTATGGAATCTGGTTTACTGTTACTTAGTTGATATGATAAAGGCAATAAGCCTGACACATAGTGTGAGCAGTGTAATCACTAACTCACTAGATCATATTAGTTAGTTAATAATTAGTATGACGTATATGGTGCTCTACCACCTTGCGCGCCTCGGGAAGAGTTTTTGTTCTAGTCATGATGGTCCTGAATTCAGCTGTGAGGGTTTGTTATTTCTGGGTTTTCTTATGGTTCACATATTCACTATAGTTAATGCTTCGGGTTTTACCACAGATCTCAATCACTTCCTGAAGGAAGATTTGCATCCTCGTATGATTCCTTCTAGGAACCCTCTCTATGAATCCTCTCTGGTTCATCCTTGATTCCTCTGTTGGTGATTGTAGTGGAGTGGCTATCTCTATCTAGGTTGTTCGCGCGAGAATGGGGATGTCTAAAGAATCCTATGAGATTAAGTAAACATTTCTTCTTATAGTTATTGATGATCCAAAGTGGGTCCTCCTATAATTAAGCAGTGCATGCAAGCTGTATATAACTAAGATCAAATAGACCTTCGAATAGGTGATCCTACTCCAAAACCACAACCAAACAAGGAACAGGTAGTAGAGCGAAGATCACTAATTCTATGTCTATAAGATCCCAACTATATATAACCCTGGAAGCATGCACTTCACAACTATAGACCTGCCAGTAAAGGTCATCTAGTTCTCATGTAAGTTCGTTATAGTGCCTAAAATAATCCTATAGTATTTTATATTTATGTTTTGTTCTAAGGATACTTTGTATATAGAGTTAGGTAAGTTTTAGGCTCGTTGCAACACCACCATCACTCCCAAACACATGTTGGTCGTATCTCAAATAAATATAGTTGATCAGGTTATATTTATTCCAGATATGATTACATAACTGCTTAGGTTTGACTGTAGTGTCCAACATCTAAATACTTTTGTTTGTTATGTTCTTATTTGTTCTTATTGTGATACTTTTTCTTAGTATGTATGCTTATTAGTATACTTATCATATAATACTTATATTTTAAAAGTATACTTTTAGTCAGAGCACTCCGACCCCACTGTATTTATAGTCGTATATCTTTTACTGGTTGATATACTAAGTTCACTATAAACAATGCTCTGATACCAATCTGTCACACCCCGAATCCGAAATGGCGGAAACGTTCGGGGGCGGAGGACGTCATGTACAGTATCACAACAATTGAATAATAGTAATCAAAGCAACAACAACCATTGTATTAATAGTATAGTGTTTACATTACATTTGAATTATACACGATTGACTCCAAAAGTAAATAACAAGTAAAGACTCAAAGCTACTATGCTCCATCTTCTTGAACCCGATGCGAGTACCTGTCTACTAATGTCCTGAGAATACAAGTAGGTTTTGAAAGAGTATCAGCATAAAGCTGGTGAGTTCATAAGCTTTTTGTTTTGAAAAAAACTATTCTTTGTTCCTTTGAAAAGTACGTTATCTTTCTCCAGAAAACCTTATATTTTATAATGTAATGAATGTATAAACCTTAAGTAAAAAAATGATTCTTACCAGTTCCTCCTGCGAGTACTTAGTGTATACAAATCATATACAATCCAGATCGAACAAACAATCGATTGTGTGGTTCTGCCCCAAGCCCACAACCAAACAAGGAACAGTAAATGAGGTGGAGGCCACACATTCCACTGGTTGTCGGATCCTTATGTACATAATCCTGAAGTATTCACTAAAAACTTACAATGTTAACTGTATTGATCCTTTGATATCTGTTGAAAGTGTTCCTCAAGAAAATCCATTATTTTCTTATTGAATGCATGATTAACCAATTCCTTTTATAACTACTTAGCTTATACTAGCTATGTATAAACCAATATCGAACAGACGATCGATTGTGTGGATCTGCCCTAAGTCCACAACCAAACAAGGAACATGAAATGAGGCGGAAACCACACATTCCATGGTCTATCGGATATTCTTCATACATAGCCTGGATGCATAAACTAAGAAATTACAGAATTAACAATGTATGTTCATGAATGAAATGATAAACCGATTGTTTATCAAATACTGATGTTTACTCTGGAAAATCCCATATTTTCCTATGTGTATGTTATATATGTATATTGTACGAAAACCTTTGTATGAAAACCCTTGTATGAAAACCTCTGTGTGAAAACCTTGGCTACCACCAGTAATGTATATTAGTCTTATTACATAAATAAAACTAGTTGAAAAACGTAGTGTTCTGTATCCTGAAAGTGTTGTTAATACCCTCCTGTGATCACCTAGTACATACGAGTTATAGAAATCTAGATCGAACAAACAGTCGGTTGGGTGATTCTGCCCTAAGCCCACTACCAAACAAGGAACAGGCAATGAGGCGGAGATCACACATCCGACTACAAGTTGGATGTTAATTTCATATTACCCTAATGTATATACTAAGTTATCACATAGTTATTAACCCTAATGTTTGTTCGTTAGATATATTATTACGTGGACGAGTCGTTGTTTCACCTGTGGATTCTTATAACTATACTGATGGACGAATACCAAAACGATGTACTTCGGACGTCGAAAACTGAACAGACGTTTGTCACCCCCGGTTGACTGTAGCTAATAGTCAGGGTGCGGGATTGTCAGTCCCGTATAGATCTATACACAAACTCACGCTCTCCCTCCAAGAGACTCTAGTTACAAGGCGTCTCACATTGTAGTTCTCTCAACGAATCCACGAATAATACTATGAAAACCCTTTTTGTTAACATGAATTCTTATAAAATAATATCTTTTATTTCATAATTCATAAGTTTGTTTCCTTTGTTCTGAAAACTGTATTTGCAACGTTTGTATCTTAACATGTTTATA